>NC_133412.1:90351363-90654393 GCF_049350105.2 Macaca mulatta
GATTCTTTTGGGTTAGTCAGAAGTGTGGCACCCAGAGTTACCTGCAGGCTTTTGCTGAAAGCAATCACGTGACACAGCTGGGAATGACCCCACAGCTAGGGACTGGGCAGGGGGGTATCTAAACAGTGTGGCCAGTGAGTCCTGGTTTGTAGACCCCTGGTTTAGAACAATGGGGGTCCCAGGCAGGCATGGGCAGGGGGGCAGCAGGGGGAGCACATTGACTGGAGGGCAAGCTGGGAGAGTTTTGAGTAGGAAGCAGTAAAGGGAGCCTCTCTTAGTGGTCTGAAAAGAGTTACTCTGGTATCGGTGAGGTGGTAGGGAGCAAGGCTAGCCAGGAGGCTACTGCAATAGGCCTGAGCCAGAACAGTGTCCACAGGGATGGACATGTGGGAATTTAAAACAAAAGACATGGGCTGGGTGTGGTGGCTTACGCCTGTAATCCCATCACTTTGGGAGGCCAAGGCAGGAGGATCACTCGAGGCCAAAAGTTTGAGACCAGCATAGTGAAATCCCATCTCTACAAAAAAGGAAAAGGAAAAAAAAAAGTGACAGGACTTGGGGTTGTTCTGTCTATGGGCTGACTCTCAGGTTTCTCACTTTTGTAAAAACGGAGGAAGGTGGAGCCACTCAAATATTGAGACACATAGGCCCCGGGCAGGAGCCAGGGGTCTGAGAAATGACCACTGTCAACTGTGGGAGACTCTGGAGGAAGGAGGAAGTGGCGCTCCCCACAGTCTGTTCCATGGAGTGCTAATAGCTGAACTAAACAGCCATGGCTACGGCCACTCTCAGCACTTTAAGATATTATTCCATTCCCTCTGGCACCTGTTGTCAGACTGGTATTCCTTCCAGGGTGCCTGTCTTTTCTCTGGTTGCTTTTAAGATTTCCTCTTCCTCCTTGATTTCTGTAGTTTCAATATGATGTATGAGGTGTGGATTACCTCTGTGTATTCTGTCACTCTTGTCTTCAATTCTTGCACATCCCCAGCCATGATCTCAATACATTTCCTCTTCCATTTCTTTGATTCTCCTCTCTGGAGTGGCGTTTAGACAAAAGTCAACACCTTTCAAACTCTTTGCCTTTTCTTAACTACACCTTTTTTTCTTTTCTTTTCTTTTTTTTTTTCTTTTTTGTGAAATGGAGTCTTGCTCTGTCACCCAGGCTGGAGTGCAGTGGTGTGATTTTGGCTCACTGCAACCTCCGCCTCCTGGGTTCAAGCGATTCTCCTGCCTCAGCCTCCCGAGTAGCTGAGATTACAGGCGTGTGCCACCACACCTGGCTAATTTTTGTATTTTTAGTGGAGATGGAGTTTCACCATGTTGGCCAGGCTGGTCTCGAACTCCTGACCTCAGGTGATCCACCCATCTCGGCCTCCCAAAGTGCTGGGATTACAGGCTTGAGCCAACGTGCCCTGCCTACACTTTCATTTTTAAAAAAGCTCCTTTGCCTCTCTACACTGCCTTCTGGGTACAACTCTTCCCTCTTCCACGTAACTTTCCCATTCACGAGCCCTGTGTGGGATTCCTTTGTCTCTAGCATTTACTCAGGGCTTTGAGGTTTTCATTGTAACCACTTTGCTCGTCAATTATAACTTTTTTTCTTGTTGGTTCTTTTCTCTACTTGATTTTGTTTCATGATTTCCTGCTCTTTGATCTTTTTGAACATCCTAAAACAACTGTGTAAGTCTAGCTCACAAATAAGCCACTGGCCTTGTGCAGATAGACACGGCCGTTCATCTTGACCAGCCAGCTTCGTCTGGACAGAGAGAGCCACACAGGACTCCTCACTGGTCTGACCTGTCAATCCACTCAGAAAAGCACAGGCCGTGCCATCAGGAAATGATATTTGGGATGAGTGCAATGTCAGAGGCATGAAGTTCATTTGAGGGTGCTTATGAGGGAGGCATTCAAACTTTGAGAACTTGGCTTTGCGGA
Organism: Macaca mulatta; assembly: GCF_049350105.2. Taxonomy (NCBI): domain Eukaryota; kingdom Metazoa; phylum Chordata; class Mammalia; order Primates; family Cercopithecidae; genus Macaca; species Macaca mulatta. The sequence goes on from NC_133412.1 coordinate 90,353,299, forward strand.
GTTAGATCAGAAAGACAGCAGATCTGATTTCTCTTTGGGCAGAGGTTTGTTTATTCTGCATTCAGAGCCAACAGCCGTATTCGTTTTGAGCTCACTTAAATATTTTTCCACATTTGGGCAGAGTCACTCATTTCCAAGAGAAGGGCACAGTAACATATTGTTATGACTCTCTGAGGACAGGGGACTGTGCATTCATCCTACATCCCCTACCCTGTATCTGCCACACTGCTCAATAAAAGTTTATTGACTTACATTGTAAAATGGTTGTTTAATATATGAGTCATGATATAAATTTTTATATACCATAACTTACATTTTCAGATGGGTGTTACAGCCACTTTGGGAGCCTCTGTCTTAATTGAACAATGTGGCCATTGCTCCAGAGGTTGCAGGAACCTCATTGAAATTGCTCTATGGCCATTAGATATGAGCCACAGTAGACTGTCCCATGTCAGCTCTGTGGCCACACTTCACATGTATGCACTGTGTGGATGTATATATGTGCGTGTAGATATATATAGGATAAAAATGCAATATTATAACGTAACATGTATATATTACATTCTTATTTTGTTAGAGAAAATATTGGCAAAACCCACTAGCATCTCAAACTCACACCACTGCAACATTTGCAACACCGTCTCTTCCTTTCCTGTATCCCAATTTAACAAAATGGCATTTGGCTCCCACTGAGGTTTCAAAATCTCTCAGTATTTGATAGGTCAACAGTTATAATCGTATGTTGACTTTGCAATATACTATTTTAATGATGTGTTAATACAGAGCAATCCTTGGATGGGATTTCCAGAATTGCTGTTTTATAACTATCAACTGGCATGTTAAAACTAACCTCAGTGGCGAGAAAGCCAGTTGCTGGGGATGCATCGTGAGCCAAAGGATTGTTGAACGTGTGACTGGCACACACACAGAAATAAGTTGGAAGTGAGCACACAGAGACCTCTAAAACTTCTAAAGAATAGTCTGCAACGATCCTGGGTGGGTAGTTTGCAAGAGAATTTTTAAAGGGTACTTGGTATTCTAAAGGCTCAGTACAAACACAGCCCTTAGGGCAGCCCCCAAGTCCCCAGGGATCTACCAGCTGACCCTCAGTGGAAGTTTCTGCATCTATGATGGGGCCAAGTCAGAAGTGGATAATCCTCTTAAATTGGAGAAGGTGGGAAATAATGCAGGAAATGGAAAGGGAGGGAAGAGGGAAGGAGATGGATGTAGGGAGAGAGGAGAGAATAAATACACGAGAAAGAGGCAGAAAAGTGAGAAGGTAAGATCGGGTGCATGGAAAGATAAAATTTTGGAGAGAGAGACAGGGTGGGGAGGAAAGAGCTTGTTGGAGACTTAAGGGACCCTGTCATTTTCCCTGAGCCTCATCACAGCAGTGCTGGGCTGTTCGTAAATATGGATAATGGTGGGATCTGTGGTAGCCCTGTTAAGGGCTGACGTTTATCCTGATGGCTCTGCCAGGAAGGAGTTTTGTTTTGGCTCTACTGGGCTCCAGCTACCAATGAATTCTTTTTGTTTGTTTGTTTCTTTTTGTTTTTTTGAGACAGAGTCTTGTTCTGTCACCCAAGCTGGAGTGCAGTGTCACAATCTCGGCTTACTGCAAACTCTGCCTCCCAGGTTCAAGCGATTCTCCTGCCTCAGCCTCCCGAGTAGCTGGGACTACAGGTACACACCACCATGCCTGGCTAATTTTTGTATTTTTAGAAGAGACAGGGTTTTGCTGTGTTGGCCTCAAGTGATCTGCCTGCCTCAGCCTCCCAAAGTGCTGGGATTACAGGTGTGAGCCACCACACCGGGCTTCCAACAAACTCTGATTCACTTTTTGCCACAATGGGATAGATTCCCCCAGACATGAGCATCTAGTCTTTTCCAGGGGAAATCCCAGTGTTCTCCTGAGAAATTCTAGGAGGAAAATCTTCATATTTCTTGGTCTTTTTTTATTTTCTAGACAGGGTCTCTATCTATCATCCAAGCTGCAGGGCAGTGGTGTGATCATGGCTCACTGCAGCCTCAACCTCCTGGGTTCAAGCAATCGATCCTCCCACCTTAGCCTCCCAAGAAGCTGGGACTACAGGAGTATACCACTAGACCTGGCTAATTGTTTATTTTTTTGTAGAGGCGAGGTCTTGTTATGTTGCTCAGGCTGATCTTGAACTCCTGGCTTCAAGTGATCCTCCCGCCTTGATCCTCCTCCTAAAAGGCTGGCATTATAGGTGTGAGTCACCGTGTCTGGTCATCTTGGTCATTTTTTAATGTTGTCCCCTGAAATGTTGTGGCTGCTCAGGCTCTGAAAGGGGATGTCTTTCTGAGGAGGGGCTTCCAAGCCACGGGGATGACAAGTTCACAGCACACGAGGCATGCCAGTGGTCCCTGGTTAAGGAAATCCCGAAGTGGGTGAGCTCCCATGTCACGCTGGGTCCCAGCCGGCATTCAGGCTTGTCCTGAGGATACCATGAACCATGCAGTTAGAGCTTTTATTCTAGAGACACCAGGTGGTGGTGCCACATCAGGCTTTTCAATGATCCTCTCCTAGACCATGAACGTTCTCTGCCTTCTGAGTCGTCACTTTCCTATTCCACAGATAAAATGAAAAAGCGAGAAAACAGCTTCTATCACCATGACAGCCACCTGGAAACACCTATCTCTGTTGGCAACGGGGAGCATTTGGAAAGTGGTAAGCATCTTTTCCTTATTGATTTACAACTGGTTGTCCAGATGTTTGTATCATTTGAGGTATAAGCCAAAAAAAATTATTAGAATATGTTTGACTAGGCGTGGTGGCTCATGCCTGCAATCCCAGCACTTTGGGAGGTTGAGGCAGGTGGATCACTTGAGGTCAGGAGTTTCAAGACCAGCCTGGCCAACATGGTGTAAACCCCACCTCTACTTAAAATACAAAAATTAGCCGGGTGTGGTGGCATGCATCTGTAATCCCAGCTACTTGGGAGGCTGAGGCAGGAAAATCGCTTGAACCTGAGAGGTAGAGATTGCAGTGAGCCAATATGTGCCACTGCACTCCAGCCTGGGCGACAGAGCAAGACTCTGTCTCAAAAAAAAAAAAAAAAAAAGTTAGAGTATGTTCTTATTACCCAGTATAAACATGTCTTGGTATAATCTTTAGCTTATCTGAAAATAATGTAAACAATAGAATGGGAACTAACAAAGGTTAAGTATATTCACTTAGCAGGTACACATGCTGGGCATCGGGGCTCCAGTGATACAAAAGTGCTACATGAGTTCCCTGTTAATAATACTGGGTTATGAGAAGTACTGAGGGGTGCTTAAAGACAGTAACTGTGACTGGGAGGCCGTGTTAGCTAGATGCTTGGAACAGCTGTGTGAGGGGTCACGTGGGAACTGAGACATGACAGATGCAGAGATTTCAGCAGTGGAAAGACCATCAGGATAAGAGATGGGTGTGTTACCTAAGCGGGGAGCAGCACCTGCTGAGGCCCGAAGGCAGGAAAGAGGGCGGAAGCCTCACAGCAGACAGAAAGGAGATTGGCTGGGCGTCCTGTGTGGGAAGGACAGGGTAGGAGAGGAGGGAACAGGGGTCTGAGAGGACCACAGGGGTGAGAAGCTATCAGGGTGTTAAGCAGGAAATGTCACTTATGTTTTTGTTATGATTTACATTTTTCTGGTATTACCCTGGCTAGGGTGTGGAGAGTGTGTTGGAGGGAGACGGTCAGGAAATGTGATAGTCTGAACGTTTGTGTCTTCCCAAAATTCAGATGTTGAAATTTAATCCTCAGTGCAGTGGTGTTGGGAGGTAGGGCCTATGGGAGGTGATTAGGCCACAAGAGTGGAGCCCTCATGAATGGGATTAGAGTCCTTACTAAGAGAAACCAGAGAACATGTTCGCCCTTCTACCATGTGAGGACTCGGTGAGAAGGCAGACCCTTCAAGTACAGTGGGAGTCCTCACCAGACACTGATTCTGCTGGTGCCTTGATCTTCCAGCCTCTGGAACTGGGAGCGGTATGTCTCTGTTTGTAAATTACTCAGGCTAAGGTGTTTGTTATAGCAGCCCTAATGGACTATGATAGGAAGGTACTGCGGGGTCCTGGTGAAATGTCTGTGACTTGGCGCACAGCCACCGTGTGGCAGTGAAGATGGGGAGAAGCGGGCAGATTAGAGCCATCCTTTGGAGGTAGAACCAATGGTACTTGTGGCTGAATTGGGTTGAGGATAGGAAGGGAAACCGAGGAAAGAAAGGTGACTCTGATGTTTTGATATCAGACATTAGTTGGTTAGTGGTGCCATTTACTGATTTGGGGAAGCCACAGTTAACTGGGAATTTAATTTGTGAAAAATCTAAGTTTAAGGCATATGGTGTATGGTGTGGTGTGCCACACAGATCCTCCCTCAGGACTGAGGGGTGTCCCCCGCTGCCAGGAGTGGTGGCTGCTCACAGCTGAGTCTGTCCCCAACACCCTCTCAGCAGAAGACAGCGAACTCTCAAGATGGCATTCGTCCTGTGATATATGAAGGCCTGCCCCCTTGCCTCTGTTTGAGACAACTGTTCCACTCTACAGCTCCCCATGGTACCTGCCTGTGCCAAATCCTTTCTCACCCATCACAGGATTCCCGAGGGCACCTCCCAATCAACCTCCCCACAAGCCTCTATCTCAGACTGGCTGCTGAGAACCCAAACTAAGGCAGATGGTGCCAGGAGTGGTCCTAGGAAGCAGACCCTAAGATAGGACTTTGGAGCTGCCATCACCTGCCAGCTGGATACAAGGACTCCCCGTACTACCCCCTCCCCCCACATCACCTCCCTCCCCCCACACCACCTCCCTCCCCCCACCAACCTCCCAGGAGGAAGTCTCTGGCATCTGTATGGACAATGATTAAGCCTTCACTGATGGTGCAATAGCTCAGTCATTTGAAAGATACAGGGAAATAGAAATTCGAAGGCAAAGAAATTAAGTGGCTGTTGCCAGCGTTAGCGATGCACTGGAGAAAGACAATAAAAATGCTACAGATGATTAATCACTAATTTAAGGTGAAGTGTGAAACGAGGCCTTTATGTCCTAAGGGGACAGAAAGAGCTGAGGATCAGGCCAGGCTTTAATGGTAATGACTACAGAAGCTTCAGAGAAGGCTGAATTCTCAACCCCAGGAAGTTGGCTACATGAAGGTCACAATCCTGATTAGGAAGGAGTGGGACTCTGGGATTGGAACGGGCGGATACCTCAGTAAATGCCCTAAAAACTGTGAAACCCCACATTCTCTAGACATTTTCCAGCCTGCAGAAGTGGCCCTCTCTTCCCTATTAAAGCGATCTATCACTGCTCCCTTGCTTAAAGATGATGCTGAGGCCTTTGCCTTGTAAGATAATACAAATGCTGTGTTAGAATCAGGATCTCCCCCACCTCCCCTCCTGGTCACCAGATTCCTAAGTCACAATATAACTCGGGTGGAGGTGGAAAGGAACTAGACCCCGAAGGAGCTGCAGGCCCTAGCAAGAATGGACATGCAGACGCCAGGACAGTGTACCAGACCGGATCTGAGGTGCTGGATAAGGAACAGCAGACATCAAGGTAGAAGGGGGGAATTCTACCTCTTGCAGCGGGAGTTCTCTGCATGGATTTAACTCCCTCCCGAGGACCCTGGGAGGCAGATGGCTCACAGAATCTCGGGGACAGTGATGGTCTCGCAAAGTGCAGTAGAAGTGTTATGGAAGGAGCCGGACATGGTGGCTCACGCCTGTAATCCCAGCACTTTGGGAGGCTGAGGCGGGCGGATCACCTGAGGTCAGGAGTTCAAGACCAGCCTGGCCAACATGGCAAAACCCCATCTCTACTAAAAGTACGAAAAATTAACCAGGCGTGGTGGCGGGCATCTGTAATCCCAGCTACTCACGAGGCTGAGGCAGGAGAATCACTTGAACCCGGTAAATGGAGGTTACAGTGAGCTGAGATTGTACCACTGCAGTTCAGCCTTGGTGACAGAGCTAGATTCCATCTCAAAAAAAAAAAAAAAAAGGTGTTATGGTAGGTAGAGACAGAGGGTTCAGAGGAGTCAGAGGCTGGGCTTGCTAGGGAGGATATTCTCTGTAAGGCTGGAACACCTTCCGCCCCCCTCTGATGTTCCATAGGAGGGTCTGAGGGAAACTCCTCCATTTCCCAAAGCAGTGAGGAGGTCCTGCTGAAAGGGCAGCCGCATTGTGGAGAAGTTCCAGCAGAACCGTCCCCTATAGGTCATGGCTGACAGCAGGGGATGCTGTGCAGAACTGGGCTCCCTGATAGCAATTAGGCTAATAGGATCCCTAAACAAAGCCATAGGGTAAGCCCTTCACACTCAGAAAAAGGGTGGGTGTAAGATCATGATGAGCAGCAAGGTCAGAGAAGGAGCAGAGGGGACTGAGCTACAGATAGCGGTTGGAAATAGTTAATAGAGCCTTACTAGGGCAAGACAGATGAGCAGCCAACTTCCCATCTATAACTCAATTCGTTGTATATTTATAGTATTACTCAGTTTACACATTCAATAAAAAAGGATGATCACAAGAGCAACCATCCTGTCAAACATGATATCTTGCTCAGTTTCCAGTCTGAACTGGTTTTCATGCCCAGAATCCATTGACTGAAGGAGAGGCTGGGTCCCAGGGAGAAGGGTATAAGTTATTTGCCCCCAATCTTTCCCTAAAGGAACCTACAACCATTTACTTGTTGGAGAGAAATATACGCAGACATTTAGAGGACTGTTGCACACAGGATCCAAGTTGACACTGATACCCCAGATACTGAGTGTCATTGTGGTCCCTGTTTCAGAGTGACGGGGGATGGAGTTCACATAATAAATGGGGCCTGGTCCAGGTTTGGCTACAGTGGGTCTGGTGGGTCCATGAAGCCTCCCAGTGATAGTTTCCCCTTCCCTAAATGCGTACGGGTAATGCGTGGACTTGGTCCTTGGCCTGTAGGGTAAAGAACTACTGTAGTGGGGAGGGCCAAGTAGAAGCCTGTGAAACTGCCTCCCTCTCCCCAGGTGTATAGATCACCCTTGACATAACTAACTCCATCTTAGAAAAAGACTGCATTATATATTTCTTTTTTCTTTTGAGGTGGAGTCTTACTCTGTCCCAGGCTGGAGTGCAGTAGTGCGATCTCGGCTCACTGCAACCTCTGCCTCCTGGGTTCAAGCTATTCTCCTGCCTCAGCCTCCTGAGTAGCTGGGATTACAGGCATGTGCCATCACACCCAGCTAATTTTTTTGTATCTTTAGTAGAGATACTGGGATTTCACTATGTTGACCAGGCTGGTCTCGAACTCCTGACCTCGTGATCCACCCGCCTTGGCCTCCCTCCATTATATATTTCACAGGGCACTTTGCCAACAAGGATAAGGAAACTGTTTTGCTTAGGAAACAAATAAAAAAATTAAGACTGCATCCAACCAGATAAGGTCACAAATAAGCATACTCTTCTATTTAATACTATCAGCTCTCGCCAGAGGACTCTGTGACCATAAAAGAACAGCCCTTCAGCAGCTTGAACAGGCCATCTTAACTGACACCGTCTTGCAGTCACTTATGATAAGAACTTGGCATCTGCCTCCAAAGGCTCTGCCATATCAAAGGTGCTTCCTTGCAAGACCAATGGACCGGCCAACCCAGCCCAGGACTCCTTTTGTCTTACTTCCCCTGGCCTGGTTGGTTAATTCTTTCAATCTTTTTCTCTTGATGTTAAATGTTACTTTGTTTACTGTGGAATGTTTAATCTGTAACATTTATATAGTGACTATGTATATTATTATTATTATTATTATTATTTTTGAGACTGAGTCTCCCTTTGTCACCCAGGCTGGAGTGTAGTGGCGTGATCTCTGCTCACTGCAATCTTCACCTCCCAGGTTCAAGTGATTCTCTTGCCTCAGCCTCCAGAGTCCCAGTGCCTAGGACTATAGGCACCTGCCATCATGCCTGGTTAAGTTTCGTATTTTTAGTAGAGATGGGGTTTCACCAAGTTGGACAGGCTGGTCTTAAACTCCTGACCTCAGTTGATGCACTTGCCTCGGCCTCCCAAAGTACTGGGCTTATAGGTGTGAGTGACTATGTGTACTATTATGCATGGTTTGCAATATTGACTGACCTGTTGGAGGGGCTTGAGCCCGGTGCCCGTGGCTTTGACTACCAAGTGAATGGATAGTACTAAGGAGAACTGCATACTTGGGAACTCCAGGGAACTTTGGGCTTGTGTGATTGAAATGGCATCAGTAAAAGTCTGACACTGTAGAAAGATACAAATGTTTGTGGACCTGGTTATCTCTAATCTTGCACTACTCATGACACCAGGCAAGACAGTAAATCAATAGCGATGTTGCAACCCAGTGAGAATAGCATATTTGATTCTCATTCTTAAAGACCTAAAGGATGCTGCTGTGGTTGTCCCCATCATATTTCCGCACAATTCCTCAGTCTGGCCTCTACAAAATTCAGAGTGGATCTTCTCTGACCACAGTGGACTACTGCAATTTTATCCAAGAATGAGCCCCACGCAAACTGCCATGCCAGGTGTGATATCTTTGCTAGAGCAGATGAACATGATTCAGATGCAAGGAAGATGGTCAGTGACTGGGGGAGGCATTCATTTCCATCCATATTAGAAAGGAAGAGTTGGGGCCAAGGAAGTGTGACAGACACAAGTTTCCGCTTGTCTTCCCTGGGGCTGATGTTAATTCTATTATGATATAGCCTGAGAGGGCCTGGATTGTAAAGACTCTCCCAAGAACTTGGGCTGATCCACTGTATCTGTGACATCACGTTAATCAGACCAGATGAGCAGGAAGTGGCAAGTTAACTAGAGGCCGTGGTAGGACACATGGACTCTAGGCTGGGGGAGAAAAGCCCCATGGAGATTTGAGGGCCTTTTTTTTTTTCTTTTTTTTCTTTTTTTTTTTTTTTTTTTTTTTTTGAGATGGAGTCTCGCTCTGTCACCCAGGCTGGAGTGCAGTGGTGAGATCTCAGCTCACTGCAACCTCTGCCTCCCGGGTTCAAGCAATTCTCCTGCCTCAGCCTCCCAAGTAGCTGGGACTACAGGTGCATGCCACCACGCCCGGCTAATTTTTGTATCTTTAGTAGACATGGGGTTTCACCATGTTGGCCAGGATGGTCTTGATCTCCTGATCCACCCGCCTCGGCCTCCCAAAGTGCTGGGATTACAGGCATGAGCCACCGTGCCCGGACTGAAGGATCATTTTATTGGTGAAGTTTGTAGGAGTCCAGTACCTGGGGGCGTGTCAGGACATGCTCTCCAAAAGGAAGGACACTTTATTGAATCATGCCTCCCCATCATTAAGAATGAATTACAATATGCCAAAAGCCTCTTTGGCTCCTGGAGGTAGTCCAAGGAGAATCGTTCCCTGGCAGTAGGACTGAGCCTAATGGAACTGGCTCCATGTGCCAGGCTGGACATCAGCTGCTGGACGGTGCCTGTCATGTGCCTTCCCTCCTTTTAAAATAGGGAGTGTCTGCAGTGGTTGTCTTATGCTGTTGACACCATCTTCTCTTGACCCTCTCGGTGGAGGGAAGAGGATGTCTGTCTTTAGTTCTTGGGATTTTTAGAACCAGTGCTCAAGGACCTGTGCCTGGGGAGCCACGCTGGAGGAGCCACATCAGCACCTGATTCAGGGGATGCAGTCCTGAGCCTGATGCTGAAAGGAGATGAGACTTTAGGGCTGAGGTGGGGGAGGGGTGAGTGTATTTTACATGTATGTGTGAGTATGAAGGTTAATTTTATACATCAACTTGCCTGTGTTAAGGGATGCCCATGATTTCCGGAAGTGTCTGTGAGGCTGTTTCTGGAAGAGATAAGTGTCTGAATCCATAGGCTGAGGAAAGAAGATCCACCTTCACCAAGGTGGGTGGGCACCATCCAATCTGCAGAGGGCCCGAATAGAACAGAGAGGCTGAGGAAGGGTGAATCTGCACTCTCTGCTGGAGCTGGACCATCCGTCTTCTCCTCTGCCCCCAGAACTCCCGGTTCTCCGGCCTTTGGACTGAGACTGAATTGCAGTGGCAGCTTTCCTGAGTCTCCCGCTGGCAGACAGCAGATGGCAGGACTTCTTGGCCTCCAATCATCATGTGAGCCAATTCCCATAATAAATCTCCTCTTATCTATCCTCTTGGTTCCATTTCCCTGGAGAACCCCAACGAATACAGGGGATGTGTGTGAATCTTCCAAAAATGGCCATAACAATGTTCCCCACTCTACCTGCTCTTCCAGAACCCTGACACCACCCCCAGCAAGAGGCGGACGCTTTGTCCCCCCCGCCGCCCTTAAACTCGACTGAGCCTTTGTGCCTGCCTTGCTCTTAGAGTATGGTGGGAGTGATGCTGTGGAAATTCTGAGTTGTCACAAGAGGTTGTGCAGCTCACTCTCAGGATGTTTGCCACCAAAATCCCATCATCCCTTAGAGAGGCCCCTTGCAGGTGTCCCGGCTGATGGTCCTAGCCGAAGTTCTGACTGGCAGCTGGCATCAGCGGCCACAGGTGCAAGACCACAGCCTTTCTGACCCTTCCAGTCTCTACTTGTCCTTTGAGCCACCCCAGCAGAGGTGAGTGGCCCTCCCCAAACCCCCTGCCCAAATTGCAGATTTAGGACAACTATGAAGCGCTATCTTAGGCCCAAACTTCCCGGGGGATTGAGTATGCACGTGGAGAGTCACGCGTGAGTACAGAGGTGGGCCAGGGTGGCTGTCAGGGCCCAAAATGTTCACTTGGAAAAGAACAGGATGCACGTGGTTTAGAAAGTCTTGAGTCCAGGTAATATGACCTAGGGAGAAAGTATATAGAAAAGGGTGGAGGGCTGAGCTTGGGGCACTTCATCACTAGCCAGATGGCGGGGAGAGGGGAGGAAAGCCAGCAGTGGGTGGTGCTGCAGAGGGGCTGCGTCAAAGGGGAGGGCCGCTGGGAGCTGGGGAACAGGACACTAGGATGTCCACGCAACCTGATGCCATGAAGTCATTGGTGACCTGTCAAGAAGAGCGTTAGTGCAGAGCAGAGGGTGAAAGCCAGGGGAGTTCATGACCAGAAGTGAGGCGGTGTGTGGAGTGCTGCTGGGGTGGTGGGGGGGATGTCAAGTGATGGTGGGAGGGCTGGCTTTCCAGGAGGGCTGGGCACCGCTTCCTTGTCAGGCAGAGAAGGTGGACACATGCAGGTAGGTTTGTACCTGGAAGCAGAAAGGCAAGGGCTTTTGCTGAGACCTTTTACACAGAGAGGGCGCTGCAGTAAAAGCTTCCAACCCCAGCCCTTCTAGTCTGTGTCCAGGTCAGTGAACAAACCCACAGAGGACATCCTGACCTTTCTCTCTTCGGAGCTGTGCTCCTCTGGCTCATTCCCAGCTCTGTGCATCTCCAGGCTTCTCTGCCCTGTGGGGCTGTGGGCTCCTGAGTAGGACTTCTGTTCCTTTGCATTCTCTGCGGTTCTAGGAAGTGCTTGGTCCCTGACAGATGCCCACTCAACACTTGCTGATGGAGAGCTTGTCAATTTCATCTAACAAACCGGAATCACTGGGCCATCCAGGAATCGAAGCAGAACATGAAGAAATTCCATGCAAACAGGGCTGTTAAAAGCCAACCCGCCAGAGAGGGCAGAATGGAGGAAGGACGAGAGGGTTCCACGTCCTGGAGGCAGGTGGGCGATGGTTCTCAAGAATTAACACAAACCACGGGTTTTCCAGTGACCAGGGGGCTGTGGGCAGTATGTTGTCTGTCAAATTATTTATTTCGTTAGTGAGATTTCTGGGTGCTACTCCATTTTTCTTTTCTTAGATAGGGTCTTGCTGTGTTGTCCAGGCTGGAGTACAGTGGCACAATCACAGCTCACTGCAGCCTCCAACTACTGGGCTCGAGTGATGTTCCTGCCTCAGCCTTCTGAGTAGCTGAGAGGGACTACAGGAGTATGCCACCACACCCAGCTAACTTTAGTAGACAGGGGTCTCACTATTTTGCCCAGGCTGATCAACTCTTGGCCTCAAGTGATCCTCCCATGTCAACTTCCCAAAGTTCTGGGATTACAGGTGTGAGCTGCTGCGCCTGGCCTGCTTTAGTCTTAATAGAGGGCTCTAAGGTTGTGGGTGTGGAGGTTTCTCCTGACTCCGGGAGGAGATGGACTCCCCATCCCTGTAAGCTGTGACATGTGTGTTCCATGTCAGGCCCAGATGGCATCCAAATGGCTGTGGTTGTTCCCACTGTGGTGGTGGTGTGGCACCCCTGTCCTGTCCGCAGTGCTGGGGGATGTGCAGGGCCGTGACTTGCCGTCACATCTGCTGGCGGAGGGAAGCTGTGAGGGCTGTTGGCAGGGTTGTGGGGTGGGGGTAGCGGGTGGAGAGTTCAGCATGGCTCTCCGGCCAGCATGGCCAGGGCCTGCACTCTGCAGCACAGGTCTTGGAGCCTGGGCTGCTCTGCCAGTGAAGTGGCTGCTCTACATCAATCAGATGCACAGGCTCCCAGCACAACTGTCAGACCCTCATGTCCCCACCCAGGGTTTTGCAACCACAAAGGGATGAGGCCAGGACTGAATGATTTGTTAGCACTCGCTCATGGAGATGCAGCCATCCCTCAGAACTGCATTTCCCAGTGACCTCTGACACCAACTCCAGCTGTGGCCAGCAGGCTCCCCGCAGCCAAGTCCCTGGCAAGCCAGGTGACCGCCACAGTGGGGAAGGACACAGCCTCCCCGTCAGCCCTGAGGACTGGCTTTCGTCTTTTACTTCACAGACAGCTTAAAACCATTATGGAAAAACATTTTATTACACATATTCAACTTGCTTCCAATGAAATGATTAATTTTTCATGTATAATGGCATCCAATGTTTGTCTTCTGTTTTTTTTTTTTCCTTTCAAAACCAGCACCAAAAAGAAAGTAAAACAAAAATACCATGGGTACAGTATGTAATGCAAGTTAACTAATGGAAAATATATACATTTGACTCTGAAATGAAAAAAGAACAATAGTATTGCCATTGAGGCTCTTTTCCTGCATTCTGATCATATCAAGCCATGGTCAACTGAGAGGGTTTCATTTTGCACCAATAAAAATAGCACCATAGGATCGTGAGGCTCTAGTTAGTAACACGTGTGCAAGCACAAAGGTACAGTACTTGAGGGACAGTACAGGGTGTTGTTAACAATACAGAGACATCACTGCTGTGATCAGAGTCTAGTGGGACAAGAATGTCATGATGGTTTCACTGAAATCACTGCTCGTGCCATGAACAGGAAGGCAGGCTGGTGGATTTCAAGATAAGCTAAAAGGCCAGGCACGGTCGCTCACTCCTGTAATCCCAGCACTTTGGGAGGCCGAGGCAGGTGGATCACAAGGTCAGGAGAATGAGACCATCCTGGCTAACACGGTGAAACCCCGTCTCTACTAAAAATACAAAAAAGTAGCCGGGTATGGTGGCGGGCGCCTGTAGTCCCAGCTGCTCGGGAGGCTGAGGCAGGAGAATGGCGTGAACCCGGGAGGCGGAGTTTGCAGTGAGTCAAGATCGCGCCACTGCACTCCAGCCTGGGTGACAGAGCGAGACTCCATCTCAAAAAAAAAAAAACAAAAAACAAAAAAAATGAGCTAAAAGAGCTCCAAAGATGCGGACTTTAGGGGAACTAATGGGGGTGTCTGACAACCCAATCAATCCCTTTCATTCTGAGGGTGTGGGGCCCTTGCCAGGGTGACCAGGGGGCATATTTAGAGGCCCGGGGCCCATGCAGGAGACCAAGCTAAGGCTTCCTTAGTGAGCTAGCTCAGCTCTGCTCCTTGGCTGCAAAAGTCTAAATGTCTTTTGGTGAATTAACAGTTCATTTGGGGATGAAGGAAATGGAATCTCAGCTCCCCCAAAATTTTGAGGGCTTTGTGAAAATGGGAATTCAGGGGAGTCTTCTGGTGGCCAGGCCTGACGGGGAGGACAGAGTTCTGCACAGGCCCCGGGGTGAGGGTGGGCCGCTCCATCCTGGCACTCTCAGTTCTTTCCACAGAGCACCCACAGAAGTTTCTCAACACTTCTCGTTGATTCAAGTGGAAGTGAGTAAATTCCCTGACATCCCTACCGCTTCTCTGCCTCTGGGGTAGTCCAAACACAAACACAGCTCGTCAGACAGGGTGGAGAACGCAGAGAGGTTTCTTTCTGATTTAAGCTAACTCTACTGTTGTGACATCTAACAAAACAAAACACAGAAACACAGCACCAATAAATCAAGAAGCACTGGGAGATGATCCCATGGAAATTAGTCCAAGTGAGACCTTCTGTCTGAAATCAGGGAGGAGGTGTGTTTCTTATGGTAAAGTCCTAGAACATAAGCACCCATGAAATGCCCACCAAGTTGGTGAGCAAAAACAGGCCTCCTGGCATCTAGGGTCTCTGTTTCCAGCCTTCCTGGCCTCCTTGCAGGCAGAGTTCTACCATCCTCTGTGTTCTCAAAGAGGCCACTCTGTTCATCTGCTACCAGGCGTGAGGGGGCTGCAGGAGGGAAGGACCTTCATCATGCATCATCCTTGCCCCACCAAGAAGATGGGTCAGTGATGACAGGCGTGATGATAATGGCTACCACAGAGTCTGGGCTACAGGAAGGCTCAGTGGGTGTGCAGCAGTGCGGGCCAGATGGCGTTCCTCCCCTGGTCCTGCCACATCAGGCTGCTCCGTGCCAGGATAGAGCAGTCAGGCCTTGCTCTATACATCCTAGGCCTGGGTTTTTGTCCTCAGAGGTCCCAAATGTCGTCTTCAGATAAATGGCCAAGGTTGGTAGAAAGCCACTGGGATGTGGTACAGCATCTCTAAGGTGCAAAGCTTTAGGAAGTGCGGGCCAGAGTGGATGCTCCTGGAAGGTGGGGCAGATGCCCATCTGCCCCAACGAAGCTGGCCCAAGCTTACCTTTGCCTTAGGCAGCAACCCCATCACCACAATTACCGTTTCCCATTTCACAGCACCTTGAAGAAAGGCCCTTCTGTTTCCCTACACGGTGGACAGCAGAGCTCTGAAAATTAGATGCTTCCCCAAACCCAGACTGTCTTGGAACATTCTTGCCATGTGGGTGGTGTGAACTGCGTGGCACTGTTGTCCTCGTTGGCATACATAGTTTACACTCTCAGGGACGAGACTTCCAAGGCAACACCTAGGATTTAGACACTGTGTTGTCAGAGACAGGCATGGAGGCAATGTCCTGGTTCTCATGTGGTCAAGAAGGTAGATGAAGAGAAAACGTGGGCTCAGCAGCCCGGCCCTCTCCAGAGAAGCCACGGGTAGAGGCTCACGAACACCTGCCCCTCCCTCCAGGGTATCGCCGGCTTTCAGAATAAAGCCTCTTCTAACATGTCTCGTTTTGGGGATGTTTCCTCCATGATATACCAAGCACTGGGAATTCAAATGTCGAAAGCGAGCCAAGACAGGAACACTAAATGATGTCTCTCTTTTGACGGTTGTCTGCCAGAGGTGCTCCCCTTCGAGGTACCTGGAATCCTAGAAATTAAAGTTATTTTGTGACTCATGCCTACTTTTTCCTCACTGTAGAAAGCCATCCAGTGGCTGTTAACAATATATTAAGTACAGAAGCTTTAATGGCAAACGTCAAGTCCACACTCATGTTCTATGCAGTTGTATTCTTGTGGTAGCCTTGTGGGGGCATGGCCGCAAGGCTGATACGCTTGGGGGTGGGCGGCTTTCAGACCTCGAGTCTGAGCCTTGAGCGACCCCCGGGGCTGCGCGTCACGAGCTTGGCGGTGGCTGGCGCATCTTGTTTGCATAGAAGTCCCTGCAGGTCTGGCAGCAGCGCTGGTACCACCGCATGTCCTGGCAGAGGTTCTTTTCTCGGATGACCCGGCAATACACCGTCCACTGGTCTCGCGTGCATTTGTAGGTCAGAGCAGCTAAGGGGACAAAAGAGAACACCCAGGGTCAGGGATGGCCCAGGCGTGTCCTGATGCACGCCCAGGGAGGGCTTGTGGTCCCACCGTCTGGGCTCCCTCACCCTTGTGCACATGTCAACCCTATGCACTGATTAGGCCATGCCTCCTCCCAGGGCACTGGGGGTGCCACTTTCTGTCACAGGGACGCACCCTTGCATCCAAACCCAACCACATGACAGCGTGGTGGTCTGGCTGCCTCTCCAGGGAAGAGGGCACAGGCCACCTTGCTTCCAAGCTAAATGACACTTACTGTTTTGTGGCTGAGGGTACCATTATTGTAGGCATTTATAAAACAGGACGACATGGAACAGTGAACATCAAAGGACCCCAAAAAGCATGAGGTCCAAGACATACAAGTGGCCCAAATATCCTTCAGGGTCTTGATTGTACAGAGAGAAGGCCCTGCTTGAGGGTGGTCTCTGGAAGTCACCAAGCAGGCCCGTGCTTGCAAAAGCCACAACTATACTTCCGGCAGCCCAAAGGCCTCCCCTGGAACAAAGATGCTACAAATCCCCTGCATTTCAGTGAGTTTCCAGCCTCAGGTAGGAAAATATTTCTCAGGGACTTCTATTTAGCAAAACAGAAACTCTGTTAAAAGGAATTATATCATTGTTTTGTATGTGTTGAGACAGAGTCTCACTCTGTCGCCCAGGCTGGAGTGCAGTGGCGCAATCTCGGCTCACTACAGCCTCTGCCTTCTGGGTTCAAGCGATTCTCCTGCCTCAGCCACCTGAGTAGTGGGGACTACAGGCATGTGCCACCACGCCTGGCTACTTTTTGTATTTTTAATAGAGACAGGGTTACACTGTGTTGGTCAGGCTGGTCTTGAGCTTCTGACCTCAGGGATCCACCCATCTTGGCCTCCCAAAGTGCTGGGATTTACAGGCATGTGCCACCACACCTGGCCAGATCTTTAAGTGCTCCTCGTCTCCTCGCATCACCACTGACCTGGGGCATGAACTGGTAAGAGGCCAGGTTCTGAGCACCCAGGGCCAAACCACGCACACAGTCTGCAGCCCTCCACCACACCTGTCTGCCGCTCGAGCATCAGCCTGGGGTGTGCCCCACGTGTGCATCCTCACGGCATCATGAAGGATGTCCCTGGAGCTTTCATTTCTAGAAAGAAGCACTTCCCTTCACATTCCTCATGCACAGGAAACCTACAATGTCTGTGGAACATTCTTCTGTGTTGGGCAAAAGGGTGAGGGGGATGCTCAGGGGCCTGTGTTTGAGACAGCAGTAAGCAAACACCAGTTCCACAACAGGGAATGGAATTCCATCTTTGAAACCTCTTCTACAGAACTGACACATGTCAGCCTTGTGTGACAAGTGAGGCCCAAGAAGGGGGCTTTCTAGCTGAAAGAACCTCACCATCAGGGAGGACTCACTGGGCAGGAGACACAGCAGCCCCCGGGGAACCGGGGCCAGTGAAGACACTCACCAAGGCGGGGGGAGGTGATGGTGTTGGCGTTGATCCTGTCGTTGCAGACCTCCTGGTAGCACTGTCTGTAGGGGGCAGGCTTCGAGAGGGCGGGGCACTCGCTGCCGTGGCGCCCTGTGACCTTGTGCATGCACTGCACCACCCGGGACTGCAGGCCCTTCCCGCAGGTCGATGAGCACTGCGGAGACAGGACAGCCTGAGTCGGGGGCTGAGACGATGGCCTTACAATGCGGCTCCCCCTGGGCTGGGGCATATGTCATGCCCAGGCACTTGCAATCGTTCAGGGCAAAAACAGCAGCTGCCTGATGGAAGACTTTCAAGATGTTATGGAATGCATGTTTGTGTCTCTGCAAAATGCAGATGTTGGAGCCATGGAGGTGGGGGCTGTGGGAGGTGAGTAGGGTTAGCTGTCATGAGGGTGGAGCCTCCACGCTGGGAATAGTGTGAGAAGGGAAAGAAACCCAAGCTCGCTCACTCTCCACCATGAGAGGACACGGTGGTCTGTACATCAGGAGGAGGGTCTTCACCAGACACGGGATTTGTTAGCACCTTGATTTTGACCCTCCACCTCCAGAACTGTAAGGAATAAACGTTTAAGCCACCTAGGCCTTGGTACTTGGTAACAGCAGCCAGGGAGACTTAGATGTGAGACGCCTGCTGAAATCCTACCTCCTGCTAGCTGCATTCCATCGCTCGCCTCTGCTCCAGCCTCTGAAGTTTCTGAGATGGTGAGCAGCATGGCTTGGTGGCCCCCAGGAAGGACTGGGCCTGATGACCACAGAGGTCTCCCCAGCACTATCTGCTGCATGAGGCTCTGGGGCCTTTGCCCAGTCGTGGGCATGGAGAAGAGCCCGGTAATGACTGGGGCTGAATTTCCCACAAGCCTGGAGGATTGGGGCTTAGAATTAAGTAGAAGAAAATGAAGTACAACCTTTCTTGCATACCAGAGTCACGCACTAACATGTGGCTGACAGTGTTCATTTAGACACACATCCCTGGCTGCTAGTATCTCCAGCCCTAGCATGAGGAGGTGGCGTGTTTGCTAAAACCAGGTCAATGAAGTTGAGCAGAGGCCCCCAAATTCCCAAGGAGTGGACCTGGTAAGACTTTGCTCTGTGGTTCTGTTCTCCGTCTCTCCTCTTCACTTTTTTTTTTGAGATGGAGTCTTGCTCTGTCACCCAGGCTGGAGTGCAGTGGCGTAATCTCTGCTCACTGCAACCTCCGCCTCCCTGGTTAAAGCGATTCCCCTGCCTCAGCCTTCTGAGTAGCTGGGATTATAGGCACCCGCCACCACACCCAGCTAACTTTTTTGTATTTTTAGTAGAGACAAGGTTTCACCATGTTGGCCGGACTGGTCTCGAACTCCCGACCTCAGGCAATCTGCCTGCCTCGGCCTCCCAAAGTGCTGGGATGATAGGAGTGAGCCACCGTGCCCGGCCTTTCTTCACGCTCTTTAAAGCATTTGCCAGGCAGGAACTGGCCAGGTATTTGCGTCCTCTACTCAGATCCTGCTCTTGAGCTTTTTGGCCCTTGCTTTCTCCCAGGAGCCCTTGGAACAGTCTCTTCTCCCTTACATTGGCCTCTTCCCAGGAAGACAGCCAGGTCCATGAATATACTTTCTGTCTGGTGTCCACCAGAGCCCACACAACCCCTGATTTACAGGGTTCTGAGAGCACTCAGCAAAACCAGGTCGGCAGCCCAGCCGGAGTTAGTAATGGCACCTTGGGGTGGAGAGAAGGGAGCAGGGCCTGGAGCAGCCTTGTTCTCTGAATGCCACACGTGGTGAGGGAGGCAGGTGCCCTGCAGGTCCTGTGCTTCCCATGTCCTCACTCTTGGTCCTGACCCTGGCCTTGTTGGAGAAAGGACCTTCCTGGGGGCCATGCGGAGTCTCTAGACACAGGCCGAGTGGGAGGCGGTGGTGTCCCATCTGTGCCTGGGAGGGCTGTCTGCTCCCAGGAGGGGTTTCTGCAAGCCAGACAGATTCCTCAGCTTCCTTGCCTGACAAGCAGGTTCATGCTTTGTGTGTCTTTTTTCACTTTAGAATGATAAACATTCAGAGGGAATGTTGCTCTAAAGGGGCACCGGTTTTTTTAGCTCACAAAGAAGGTGTGAAAACCACAAGCAGCTCCCCTGTGGGCCCCCGGCACGTTCAAACTGAAACCCAGGCTCTGACCCAACAGGCCAGGCCAGCCCTAGGGCCTCCACTTCATGCCTTGTTCCTTTCTTAGATAAACCCTTTGGAGGCTGCTTATGACCTTACAAATACATACATTACACATGCAGATTTCAGGGCTCCATCCCAGACCCAGCAGTCAGCATCAGGCACATGGAAGTTTGAGGAGTGCTGAGGTTGAGGGATGAAGTCGCACAAGGAGGTTCCCGCCTTGAACACAGGACAGGCGCTACAGCAACGTGACTCTTGCCCTGTTGGCGTTGGGGGCACCTTGGAGGAAGCTGGCTGCACACTGGGATTTACTGCATGGAGCTACCTGGTGAGCTTTGAAAAATCCCACACCAATACAATCAGATGGTGGAGGAGGTCCCAGGACTGAGGGCTCAGTGTGTTTAAAGTTCTCCAAGTGGTTACAATGGGCATTCAGAACCAAGAGCCTCTGACTTAACCTGAACCTCCCCGCAGGGCCCTGTGGAGAATGCAAAGAGTTCTCTTTTCTTCCTGTTAAGGAGTAGTTGTGTCTTTGCACACACAAATACGTATAACTAAGCAAGAACAACATCCAGGCACAGCCCTGACTGCAGTTTATAGCCAGATGACAGGTATGCCTGAAGGTAAGGGAGCAAAGGCTTTCGGTCAAAATTCTTTTTAGAGGCCAGGCACGGTGGCTCACGCCTGTAATCCCAGCACATTGCGAGGCTACGGCTGGCGGATCATGAGGTCAGGAGTTTGAGACCAGCCTGGCCAACATAGTGAAACCCTGTCTCTACTAAAAATACAAAAATTAGCCAGGCATGGTGGTGTGCACCTGTAATGCCATCTACTCGGGAGGCTGAGGTAGGAAAATCGCTTGAACTCGGGAAGTGAAGGTTGTGGTGAGCCGAGATTGCGCCACTGCACTCTTGCCTAGGCAATAGAGCGAGGCTCTGCCTCAAAAAAAAAAAAAAAAAAAAATCACTTATGAAAGCAATCTGGTAAGTAGTTGTACCCAGAAACTGAGAGTCCACACAAATGTGGTGGATGAAGGAAAAGGCCAGTGTTCCCAATGCAGAACAAAGCCACAGAGCCGAAAGCTGAATGCAGAGAAAAGTCATGCCAATCCCCTGCAAAACCATGCAACCTGTCCACTGACAGCAGGACACAGACTGAAAAAGGGCAGCATTTGAGTGAAGTCAGATATGACCATGTGTCCTCTGGCAAACCGACAGGTGACTCAAAGTGGAGCTGGTGACGATGAGACCAAGATTGCAATCACTAGGTTGCACCATACAAAACTGCTTATATTCACCTGTTTTGACCTCAATGCATCCATTTCATAAGGGCTCCATTTTATAACACACTAAAGAAAATAGTAGAGTCCTGGAGCAAGATGGCCGAATAGGAACAGCTCCAGCCTCCAGCTCCCAGCGCAAGCAACACAGAAGACGGGTGATTTCTGCATTTTCAACTGAGGTACCGGGTTCATCTCACTGGGGGTGCTGGACAATTGGTGCTGGTCTGGGGGTGCAGCCCAACCAGCAAGACCTGAAGCAGGGCAAGGCATCGCCTCACCTGGGAAGCGCAAGGGGGGAGGGAATCCCTTTTCCTAGCCAAGGGAAACTGAGACACACAACACCTGGAAAATCGGGCAACTCCCACCCTAATACTGCACTTTACCAAGGGTATAGCAAACGGCACACCAGGAAATTATATCCCACACCTGGCCGGGAGGGTCCCACACCCACGGAGCCTCCCTCATTGCTAGCACAGCAGTCTGAGATCTAACTGCAAGGCAGCAGCGAGGCTGGGGGAGGGTTGCCCACCATTGCTGAGGCTTAAGTAGGTAAACAAAGCCTCCAGGAAGCTTGAACTGGGTGGAGCCCACTGCAGCTCAAGAGGATGTGGAGAAACAGGAACACTTTTACACGGTTGGTGGGATTTTAAACTAGTTCAACCATTGCGGAAAACAGTATGGTGATTCCTCAAGGGTCTAGAACTAGAAATACCATTTGACCCAGCCATCCCATTACTGGGTATATACCCAAAGGATTATAAATCATGCTGCTATAAAGACACATGCACATGTATGTTTATTGCAGCACTATTCACAGTAGCAAAGACTTGGAATCAACCCAAATGTCCATCAGTGACAGACTGGATTAAGAAAATGTGGCACATATACACCATGGAATACTATGCAGCCATCAAAAAGGATGAGTTCGTATCCTTTGTAGAGACATAGATGTAGCTGGAAACCATCATTCTCAGCAAACTATCACAAGAACAGAAAACCAAACACCGCATGTTCTCACTCATAGGTGGGAACTGAACAATGAGATCACTTGGACACGGTAAGGGGAACATCACACGCCGGGACCTATTATGGGAAGGGGAATGAGGGGAGGGATGGCATTGGAAGTTATACCTGATGTAAATGACGAGTTGATGGGTGCTGACGAGTTGATGGGTGCAGCACACCAACATGGCACATGTATACATATGTGACAAACCTGCACGTTGTGCACATGTACCCTAGAACTTAAAGTATAATAAAAAGAAAATGTGGCACATATACACCATGGAATACTATGCAGCCATAAAAAAGGATGAGTTCATGTCCTTTGCAGGGACATGGATGAAGCTGGAAACCATCATTCACAGAAACTATCACAAGGACAGAAAACCAAACACCACATGTTTTCACTCATAGGTAGGAACTGAACAATGAGAGAACACTTGGACATAGGGTGGGAAGCATCACATACTTGGGGGCCTGCCAGGGGGTGGGGGGTTGGGGGAGGGATAGCATTGGGAGAAATGCCTAATGTGGATGATGAGTTGATGGGTGCAGCAAACCAACATGGCACATGTATACCTATGGAACAAATCTCTACGTTGTGCACATGTACCCTAGAACTTAAAAGTATTATAAAAGAAAAAATAAAAGATAAAAAAAAAGAAAATAGTAACATTTCTAAATTTGAATGTTTATAATGCATAACTTTAAATATGAATGTGTAACTACATCAATACATTACTTAATGGTAGGCATTTAATGAGTCCACTTATACCACTAGAGACTTTTATATCTAAATGGGTTACGTAATTTAAAAGAAACCCTCCTTCCTGGGAAAATGGGCTTACCATATAATCAGGGTTCATTTCTGTGAATTGGCACGTATGAGGCCCACTTAAGAACAGCGAGCTAGGCACGGTGGCTCACACCTGTAATCCCAGCATTTTGGGAAGCTGCAGTGGGCAGATCACCTGAGGCCAGGAGTTCGAGACCAGCCTGGCCCACATGGAGAAACCCTGTCTCTACTAAAAATATAAAAATTAGCCGGGCATAGTAGTGAGCGCCTGTAATCCCAGCTATTTGGGAGGCTGAGACAGGAGAATCACTTCAACCCAGGAGGCAGAGGTTGCAGTGAGCAGAGATCATGGCACTGCACTCCAGCTTGGATGACAGAGCAAGACTCTGTTTCAAAAAAAGAAAAAAAAAAAAAAAAAAAAAAAAGGATATACCTGCTGACAGCTGACCTGCAGGCAATACCAATATCCCTTTTCTCTTCAGATCTTTCCTTGGACCATTGGCCACAGTGCCGCCTCTACTGCAAAACATGTGCCCAGGAGGGAAAGCCAGGCATCTTCCTATTTCTTCCTGGAGAGAGGAGCACGAGGTGGGGGGGCTGCTGGATTTCTGGGCAGGAAACTGCACAGATGGATGGAGGAGCCCACCTCACTCCCCTGCATCTCTTGAGGAGGTGCCCTACCAGCTGGGGAGTCAGCCCCACAGAATCACTGCTGTTAAGGGGCTCAGTCCTGCAGGAGTGCCAGGAAGGGCTTCTGTTTCCTCTGTGAGTATTGCTACTATGTATGTGAAAATCACACAAGGGCAAGGGCTTCACCCTGTGGGTCTATTAAAACCAAGTGCAGCATTGGCAAGGTTTCTGCCTGGAAATGATCAATGACCATCATGAAACTCAGGCATTTAGGGTGACCTTGCAGACAGATGTCCCCTCTGAAAGGTCTTAGTGTTGTGCAGCCTGCTCTGGGGCTGAGGGGAAAAGGCTGGCATGTGGCACGTCTCCAGCATATGCAGGTGGTGTGCCTGCTCTTCCCAAGGGATCCCTCATAGGCCTCCACGGCAGCGTGGAACATTCCACAACAATCCTCACGGCTGATGCCGGCCACTGAGGTTGGCAGGGGTCCATGTCTTGCTCAAAGTTGCAGAGGTAGGAGTGGCAAGTGGTCCAGCGACCCCCATCTCATGGACTGAATTCCATCCTCCTATGTGAATAAGAGGTTGTACTAAATGGAGCTTTAATTGGAAGTGGGAATCAAAGAACCAGGTCACTGCCCATCTCCACCATTTACTCATTATCTTTCCTAGCCTGGGTCACTGGCTTTTAATTTTCCAGTCTATAAATAGAACTGCTCCATGAGATCATGGAAGGGTGTCTCCAAAGTCCTTCAACAGGGACAGGTGTCTGTTCTCACTGTTCACTAGTGTCGCCATGAGGCAGGGCCAGGTCAGGGCCAGGCGGGAGGTGGTTTTGAGGGCAGGTGGTCCCAAGGGCTCTGCCCCTTGTAGGCATTTTACTCTCATCAGAATTAGGGTTTGCTTAATTCTAGCTGGAGTCCTAGTGGGTGCTGTTCACACAGCTGTGGGCTATGGGTGGCTCTGGCTCACCTGGAAGAATTTTTGAGAATTTTGGGGTGTTTGCTTAACTGCCTGGAGCTGTGTCTGGGCCAGCCCCCTAGAGGATGCTTCCATGTGTTAGGTGAGAAGACAAGTTACAAAGTGGCATGTACAGAAGCCACCCCGTTTTAATATAGATGTGTGTGTACCTATGTAACACTTTGGAAGACAAACCATTATGAAAATTTACCATGTCAGCATATGGTTTCTGGGACTAATTTTCCTTTTAGTGTGTTCTATAGTAAGAACTACTTTTATAATTAAAATAAAACTGGAGAATTCTGCCAATGACTCTTTGGTGTAACCTGCTGGTGGCCCACGATCCTAACCAGCTGCATTTTCATTTGAGTTGAGGTGGTGCCAGGCCTGCCCTGGCCTAAAATCCACAGGTATATACTCTCCTTAACCAGAGTTTTGATGGAGAGGCTGTGCGGTGTGGGGCACCAGGGGGAAGGGGGGCCTGTTGGCATGCTACATCCCCACTTACTAGCTGTGTGACCTCAGGTAAATGACTTAACCTCTCTGAGCCTCAGTTTATTTGCAGCATGAGGATAATAAACTCTTGTTTATAGAATTGTCTCCTGGAGTAGAGGCAGTGTGGAACAGGAGCCTAGCGGGGGGTCTCAGAGTGGAGCTCAACAAATCCTGCTGTTATTATTCTCAACAGCAAATGCACGGCCAACAGCACAGACAGCTGGCCAGGGAGCTCCTGGAGCCCAGCAAGGCACACTGCGTCACCTGGCCCACTCCCTTAGCACTCCCTGGGCTGCCCTTAGGTCACCAGGCCCTCCACAGGCAGGTGCAGACAGCCCTGTCTGCCTGGCTCCCTGAGTTGATCTGGCAGCCAGACCTCGGGGAGCACAATTAGAGGCTGTTTTGGTCCTGAAGACAAACATGATTCCAGACAGATCTGAAGGGGTTGCTGTTGAAGGACATCCTCGTAACCTGAGCTGGGCGGTGGTGGGAAGGATAACAGGCACATGGGGTGAATTCCTTCTCTGTTGGCCTCCCCTGAGGCTTCAGCTTTAATTGAACAGTGAGGAGACTGCAGTGTCTCCTGATAGCATCAAACTTGCCCCAAGCATCGCTGTGAAGCCATTTTTTAGGCTTTAATAATCCAAGCAAACAGATCTATAAAAAACATATCTGGTCTTGTTTGAAGCTCTCACTGACAGTCCTTTTGTCAAGGGGCTCATCACATCCACATTTCATGTGGCTTCCCAAGACTCAGGTAACTGAGACAGAAATGGAGGCAGCAATAAATTTAACCGAAAAGCTCCTTGCCAGGAAACCTGAAGTGAGTGGAGCCCCCACCCCAGCAGGTGCCCACAGCCGTGCATCTGAGCTGGCCACCTGGTGGAGAGGCAGCCTCCGCATCCGCCCACCACCCTTCCCAGGCAGGGAGGGGGTGTCACCGGAAAAACAGTAACAAAATTGTTGATGCGCAAAGGGCAAAAGGTTCACGGCAACAAAGGGAAGAGGTTCAATTTGGATTTACTCATGTGCTTTTTTGTGCAAATTATTTCATGAAGTTACTGTGAAAAAGAGATTTCCCTTTAGGTAGAGTTTCCAGCAAAAAGAGAAAAGATGTTAGGTTCCCCAGACCAACGTGATAGTGAGACACTGTGCAAGCGTTACTAGCTTCTTTAATAATAATAGAAACGGCAGTCGCCATCGCAGCAGGGCCCACCTCCTGCCTGTCTGCTGTGTACAGGGCACCGGGCTTATGTACGAGCTTGTTCATCCTCACACTGACAGCTGCTGTGGCCAGAGCTCAGAACACAGTAGGTGCTCAATAAGTGGTGTCTGCTAGGGATGCGGCACCACCTTTCAGAAAGGCAGAATGTGAGGTTTCAGAGTGTCCATGTGAGTCTTCCCAAGCCACACGGCTAGCCTGCCCCTGCCTCCCACCTGCCCGCACCACCCCCGACAGGGAGGAACCAGGTCTCCATCACCCCTACCCTGATGACATCCTTCCCCACAGCAGGATTCCCTTCTCGCAGCTTCTCCCAGCTGTAAAATCACAACTGTAAATAACACCAGATCCCAACAGGATGTTTTGAGAATTAGCCAGAGGAGGCTGTAAAGCTCTCAGGAAGAGGAAAACACTCCAGGAATGTCAACTACACGCCTGGGCTGTGGTTCCTGCAGAGTGGCCCAGGCAGGGCTGCCCCCCACTGGCTCCCCCCACTGGCTTTGGGGTGAGCACAAGCCCAGGATGGGGTGAAATCATGTAAGGCTGAACTCTCAAAGCACAGTGAATGCACCCCCATCCCCACTGAGTGAGTCTCTGAGGGGCCAGCCTGCCTCAGGCTGGTTTTGGATAGCAAAGAAAGAGAGACAGAATCCTGACAGTAACTGCATTTTCTACTGAAAAGGTGCTTGGCTGGGGAAATGTCAAAAGCTCTTCAAAAGCATTTTGAACAGATTTCCCCCCGAGACTTGGCATGAGCAAGGAAAACCTCAGAAGCAGTTGAAACCTGAAATAGCAGTGTTAAACGACAGTGAAAATCCCCACTCCCTGTGCCATCGCTGAGAAACAGGAAATGCTTTCATAGACACACACCCCCTCCCACTCCCCCTGCGACACCTGCTTTCTTCCGGGCAGTCTCAGCTTCAGGTGTCCCTCATTCCTCCGAATTCGCAGCCTGCTGACCTGCACATTGTGGCTGGGACCTTCTAGCCAGGGAACCAGGAGGCTGAGGTGACCCCCGATGGCCTGCAGGGGCCGGGTCGCCTCCAGAGCTCTTGGGGACTGAAGCGCAGAGGAGACCACGGGACAGCTCTCATCCTCTTTCCCGGGGCTGGAGCTGTTCCCTGTGGGCAAATTTGCTTCCCATCACCCACTGCGAAAGTTGCAGCGAGACAGCTGCCCCAGGGCATGCCGCCATCACGTGTGGGTACTCAACCACAGCACGCACCATTTATGGGGCCTGAGCTACACTCGATGGATGGTTCTTCGAATACATAAACATTTTACAGGCCCATATAAGAAATGAGATTCTGATGAGAGACGAGGCTGACGACTGCCCCAGATGGTGATTGTGAAAATGGTGATGATCAAAAGCCCCTACTGGGCATTTCACTGGGGTGAATGCTATACTTGGATGCCATTCACTCCTCAATCAGCCCTATGAGGGCTACCCCCAAACTCATCTGATGGCGGATGATGCCCACACAAGGTGAGACGGGGACAGCAGCGGGGCTGGGTTGTGAACCTGTGTTGTCTTAACCACCTGCGCTGCTCTGAGGTCAATGACAAAAAAGCACTACTTAGGGATGATGGCTTTTGACTTACTAGCCACATGCAGGCAGTGATTAGAATCTAGAGTGTGGTGGAGACGGGGGGGGGGTGACCAGGCTCCCCCACTCTCTGATCTCTCACTCCCTGCAAAGGCGGCTGCTTTGACAAGGGACACTGAGCAAATGGAGGGATGGCGCGGGGCCCAGGAGATGGAGGCACTGGCCTTTGGACCATTCAGCATGGCCCTGTGGCCCACCTCACTTCCCTGCAGCCACCCCTCCTGGCAATTTCCTGGGACCTCACTGCTCTTCAGCAAGCTCACTGCTCTCATCTGAGCATGGTCTGGGTCTCGAACTTCTTCCCAACTGTGCTTCTGTAAAGCACAGATGGCTCGATGGCGGGCTCTGTGGACTCACACACAGTGTTCCACACTAAGGAAGTGTCTGTCCCCACTCCTTTTTGCCCCTGCCCAGAAAAGCACTGAGTTTCGGTCACTGCCTTTCACTGGCTGCTCACATTCCTAGGAGTGATGGCAAATGGAGGATCTACCTCTCTTGATCTGGATGCAGAGTGCTGGCTGCTGCCATGGCACAGTTTCACATGTCCCAGAAAAGGGCCCCAGGGTCCCCAGTGCCTTGTGCACTTGAGTTTTGATGCTCACATATTCTTCAATAAGGACTCAACTTTTAATTTCACAATTAAGGGGAGGCTAAACATGCAGGATCTCCTAGAGGGATAACAGATTTACATTACAGTGTAAATGATTGACTCAAAGCCTTTGGGGGAGCAGATTGTGATGGGCGTGGTGGGCTGAGGAGAGAGCAGACAGATACTTGATTTAATAACGAGCACATGAGCATCTTAGACTCAGCTCCTTCTGGTTTCAAATTCGGAATCTAAGCCTCCGACATGATCTTGCACTTTAAGCCAAGGTGGGTTACCAGCCCTGCCATTTTCTAGTTGTGTGACTTTGTGAAGAAAGCCATATCACCACTCTGAGCCTCAGCTTGCTCATCTGTAAAACAGGGACTGACGGGTGAGGGTCCAATGACATACCCTGAGTGAAGGTGCTTTGTAAATTCTAAAGCAACAGCAAATGTCACGGGCCAATGTCACTGATCCCAATAAAAGTTGTCTTACCCTCTACCTGCACCCACCCCCAGGTGTGGCTCCCCAGGCAGGGGCTGTCTGGATCCCACAGTGCTGACTGCATACCCACTCAGTGGGACTTAGCATGGGACACTATAGCCAGCTCCTTGTCTGTCTCCCTTTAGGCAAGAGTCACTGTCCACTCTTGTACCACCAGCACAGGGTCTGGCACAGAACAGCAGCTCCAGAAATGTCGGCTGAACTGAAGTGACTTGGCCACATGCCCACAGCAACTGGGGGCCACAGCTGGGCAGGCAGGCCTTGCCGGCTGGGGTGAGGCGGGTGGGTCAGGCCACACCAAACAAGTGCGGGCCTCAGAGATGGTGTGTCCACATTGAAAACTGTCTGTAACTACCCTCTTGCGTGACACACTGCTAAGGTTATGGAACTCGAGCCTGTATCTCCCTGCCTAGAACATAGAGAGGTATCTAACAGCTGGGTTTCCGGGGAGCACAACGACATAGCAAAATACACATGAACTCGACCTCAGACTGGTTCTCCCTGACTTCCTCCTAGGGCTCAGAGCACACAGATCCTTGAACATGTACTGCATCATTTGACTCGAAAGGCCTCTGAGAGGCACTGTTATCTCCACATTACAGACAGAAAGAAGGCTGCCTTAGGCTGTCAGGGTGCTCAGAGGCCTTGCAAGTCAGATCAGTCCCCTCCACTGGCACCAGGGGCTCAACGACCACTTTCTTCTTTTCAGTATAAGGGAACACCGTTCTCTTCCCTTGGTCTATTAAGTCATGGTTTTCTTTAAAAACATCATCCATTATAATCCCTCCAGAATGTGTTTTTCATTGGAAACATCCCATCATTTCAGTGGTGATGAATGCTCAGAAGTCATGCCATCTAGAAAGAAATGAGATTTCCTCCTCCCCCATTTTAAGGGCCCGCCACCCCCGGAGTGGAATACATAGACCCGGCATTCAGTGGGTGAAAACAATGATCGGCATTGTTTTCTGGAAAGAGCTACTATCCCGGGTGGGAAGGCAGCTGCAGGTCATTTTTCAAACATACCAGAGCGATAGGAGTGCTCTAGGCAGGGATGGGAACATGACTTGTGTCCCTCACACATGACCCCGGTTAGGGTTTTGCTGCTGGCCGAGGTCAGGATGAGGGGTAGGGGCAGGAAGAGAGGGGCCCCATCTTCCCTAGGGGCCTGCCTGCCTCCCCAAGGCTCTGAGTGGCAGGAGTGCTCAGCCATCCCTGGGCGTCCTCTCCCAGCTAGCACCTGCAGCATGCTCTTGGACTGGCCCGTTCCTCACCTCCTTGGAAACAGTCTCATCTTTCTCAACAGCACCTTGGGGTGAAGTGAGAGGAGACTGCTTGGATGGGGATATCAAAGCTTCCATCTGCTGAAAGATTCACCTTTTGAGCTCCCTCTATTGCGACATAGTGAGGGGAACACCTGCTTAGCCCAGCACGCTGCAAACACGTGGCAGTGTTTGCCTCCCAAGAGCTAGAAACTGGACAAGAAATAGAAACTGGAACAACTGGTTACATGAACAACCTTCCACAGATACAGTGATACATGGAGAGCGTTCCGCCTTCTCTCTGCTTTCCTTTTGGGCAATTTGTCTGCTGCCTTCAAATGCCAGCACATGACGAGGTTTGGTGGCTCGTTACAGGAAGGAAGCCCTGGGTGACTGGTTTAAAAATGCAGTGGAACCCATGGGTGCAACCTAGGCACCATCTGCAAGCTGGACAGCAAAGATGACACATAAACCATACGGCAAACCCAAACAGTTCAAATCAGACAAAAACGCTGGGGAAGCCTCATCCCGTGGAATCTAATTAGAAAGGTCTGGTCTCCAGGGACTGAGGACATGGGCTCCCCACCACCACCCTGGGGAAATGTATTCTTCCCACTTCTCCAGAGAAGGCAGAGAGGGAAAAATGGGCAAGTTTCTCTACCTGGGGGGAGGGTACAGAGGGGCAGGTGGTGTGGCGGGTGCCCAGCCCCCAACTCTCCCAGGTGATGGCAGCAGGAGGGAGGGTGGTGAGGTTGACAGTTGGGGTCGGGGTCTCTTGGTTCATGTCTATGCAGCCCCCACCAGCATGCTCCTGGTACACCACACACACACACACGGTGCCAACTCCAGTTTAATGTCCCTGCGGGCCCTCTCTGCTTTGCTTCCCCCAGCTCAGCCTCAGGCTCAGGCTCTGGCTTTGGCTGGGGACCCTTGCTAAGCCCTCTTCATAACAGCCTGGTGCACACAATCGGATGCCATCTGATGCCAGCTCCAGACAGTGGCTGACACAGTTTGGGTGTCTGTGCCCTCCAAGTCTCATGCTGAAATGTGTCCCCCAGTGTTGGGGTGGGGCCTGGTGGGAGGTGTTTGGGTCACGGGCGTGGGTCCCTCAGGAATGGCTTGCTGTCCTTCCCATGGTCATAAGCGAGTTCTCGCTCTGTTAGTTCACCAAGAGCTGGTTGTTAAAAAAAAGTCTGGGGCCTCCACCCTCTCTCTCTCTCGCTCCCTCTTTCACCATGTGACATGCCAGCTCCACCTTCTGCTGCAAGTAAAAGCCTCCTGAGGCCTCCCCAGAAGCAGATGCCAGCACTGTGCTTCCTATACAGTCTGCGGAACCATAAGTCAAATAAACCTCTTTATCAATGATCTAGTCTTAGGCATTCCTTTACAGCAATGCAAAGTAGATTAATACCGCAACCAAGATGTCACCGAGGCCCTCACATCCCACAAATCCCTCTTGTTCTTACTGCAGTGACAGCTTGTCAAACGGGCTATGGCAAAAGTGGGCACAGTGACTCCAACCCCTCACTCTTCTGAAAGCCTGGAAGTGTTATTCACAGCATGGCTGGTGAAGAGAGGATGGCCAGGCAAAAGGCTTCATCTTACCTGACAGGCATTCCCGGAAGGCTGAAGGTCCTGTCTGGGGAAACTTGCAGTGTCCTTGGCCAGGGAGGGACCCCAAACAGCAGACGAGGGAAGGCTCATGGGCTGAGTGAGCCACGCGATGCATGAGCACCAGGTCCCGGGCAGGACTGCTGAGTGTTATTCCTGTCCATCCTTTGGTGGTTTTGTGGCTCCTCGTACCAGGAAGGTCAAGGTACTTAAGAAAGCAAAAGTGTCCAGCTAGTCCTCAGAACCAGAATGGTCATGCTGAGGAGAGCCAAGCCCTGCAGCCCAAGAACCATCTACAAGATGCCCCTCAGCTTAAAGGCGCCATCATGGTTCCTACCCAATCCCTTCTTACTTTTTCCACCAAACAGCCTGAACACTGAACTGGGTCCAGGAGCTTGGACTCTGCCGGGGTGTGGGCGAGGCAGGTAACTGCTCTGAGCCTCCATTCCCTCTTCTGTGCAGCAGGGGTGACAACCTTGGCTAGAGGGGACCAGTGACATGAGGCACAGGGGTACCCCACAAAAAGGAAGGTAGTGCTAGGCACTCCAATCCCAGATGGGCAGGTGTGGCCCAGGCCTAGAACTGACCACTTCTTGCCTCCGCTCCTGCCCCGGACCCCTGTGGGCACAGGCGCCAACAATAGTACAGGCTACATTTAGGGCGTGCTTGCTAGGACCCTTCCAATTCGCTGATGACAATGACAGCTTTATTCCAGTACACATCTGAACACTTAGTGTCCAATGTTATTCTGCCTGTTACTGTTAGGCAGGTCCGCTTCTACATCTTCTGGACTCTCTGTAACCATGTAGGTGTAAGGTAATCATCAATTCTTTAGATGATCCTGCACATTTGCCAACGTGCTACTTATGGATCAGAACCTAGTCTTTTGATAGCTCACCTATATGTCTCTGGGCTAGAATCAGTGACCTTTTTCAAGCTAGGTCTGGATGTGCTTGGATAGAGAATTTCTCAGTGTTGTCTATAAAAGGCTGGAAGCCCTACTGATAAGACAAGGTTAAGTCAGATTGGAATGGGTTACAACCCTGGGGATTGTGCCCCAAAACCCTGTGACCTTTGGGTGGCGGATTTTGGGCAATGAAATCAAATGGGTTTAGTGGTCAAAGTGCTTAGACACATATATTAACATTCTGAAACCTCTAAGCATCTCTGAGAAACAGGCAGGGCCAGTGTTTATGATTCCCATTTCAGAGATAAAGAGACCAAGGGGTCAGAGAGGTTAAGGCACGTAAGTGGAGAGTCAGAGCTGTCATTCAGTCCCTTAATGTCTCTATTGCATGAGTTCGAGTCCTCATGGCTCGAAGGCCTTCCTTCCTTCCTCCCTCCCTCCCTTCCTTCCTTCCCTCTCTCTTTCTCTCTTTCTTTCTTTCTTGATGGGGTTTCGCTCTCTTGACTGAGCTGGAGTGCAGTGGTGTAATAATGGCTCACTGTAGCCTTGACTTCCCTGGCTCAAGTGATCCTCCTGCCTCAGCCTCCTAAGTAGCTAAGACTACGGACATGTGTCACCATGCCCGGCTATTTTTTTTATTTTTATTTTTATTTTTGTTTGTTTATTTATTTTGTAGAGACACAGTCTCCCTATGTTGCCCAGGCTGATCTTGAACTTCTGGGTTCAAGCAATCCTCCTGCCTTGGTCTCCCAAAGTGCTGGGACTACAGGTGTGAGCCATGATGCCCAGCCAAAGCACATGTATCTTTTGTGAGAGCTTTGAAGTTAAGTTTCTCTGCCAGCGTAAGATACATCCTGGCAGCTCCATATTAAGCTTTATTAACATCCAAGTAACTGTGTGGCATCCCTGTTTGGTTTTGGGGACACTGGACTGACAGGCTCAGTTCTGTTGCCCTGGTCAGATGTTTTGATCAGGGAGTAAATAGGAAGGAGGTGTTTTAGGTCCTTCTCAAAATCACTGTTATCCAGAATAATAGTGCACCTTAGCACTACCAGGCAAACAGGGAATTGGGAAATTTGGCTTTTTTTTTTTTTTTTTACTCAAAGAGTTTGGAGAAATTTGTGTTCTGACTTGGGCTGATGGGAAGGTGGTAGCATTTCTGCAGGGATCAGATTCCGGTAAGTTTTGCCTTCCGATGGAAAAACCATTTTTCCTTTCGTAAAGCAGAGGCAGAAGCAAAATTACCTGCCTGAGCCATGTTGCCACATTTTCATAGCAAAGCCAAAACCTGAATGTTCAGGTGAAATTTCAGAAATAACACCGCACATCTACAACCATCTGATCTCTGATAAACCTGACAAAAACAAGCAATGGGGAAAGAATTCCCTATTTAATAAATGGTGTTGGGAAAACTGGCTAGCCACATGCAGAAAGCTGAAACTGGATCCCTTCCTTACACCTTATACAAAAAATAACTCAAGATGGATTAAAGATTTAAACCTAAGACCTAAAATCATAATAACCCTGGAAGAAAACTTAGGCAATACCACTCAGGACATAGGCATGGGCAAAGACTTCATGATTAAAACACCAAAAGCAATGACAACAAAAACCAAAATTGACAAATGGGATCTAATTAAACTAAAGAGCTTCTGCACAGCAAAACAAAACTAGCATCAGAGTGAACAGGTAACCTACAGAATGGGAAAAAAATTTGCAATCTATCCATATGACAAAGGGCTAATATCTAGAATCTACAAAGAACCTTAAACAAATTTACAAGAAAAAAACAAACAACCCCATCAAAAAGTAGGCAAAGGATATGAACAGACACTTCTCAAAAGAAGACATTTATGCAGCCAATAAACATGAAAAAAAAGCTCATCATCACTGGTCATTAGAGAAATGCAAATCAAAACCACAATGAGATATCATCTCAAGCCAGTTAGAAAGGTGATCATCATAAAATCAGAAAACAACATGCTGGAGAGGATGTGGAGAAACAGGAACGCTTTTACACTGTTGGTGGGACTGTAAATTAGTTCAACCATTGTGGAAGACAGTGTGGTGATTCCTTAAGGATCTAGAACCAGAAATACCATTTGACCCAGCAATCCCTTTACTGGGTATATCCCCAAAGGATTATAAATCATTCTACTATAAAGACACATGCACATGTATGTTTACTGTGGGACTGTTCACAATAGCAAAGAGGTGGAATCAACCCAAATGCCCATCAATGATAGACTGGGTAAAGAAAATGTAGCTGGCACACATATACCATGGAATACTATGTAGCCACAAAAAAGAATTAGTTCATGTCCTTTGCAGGGACATGGATGAAGCTGGAAACCATCATCCTCAGCAAACTAACACAGGAACAGAAAATCAAACACTGCATGTTCTCACTCATAAGTGGGAGTCGAACAACGGGAAAACGTGGACACAGGGAGGGGAACATCACACACCAGGGCCTGTTGGGGGATGGGGGACTAGGGAAAGGAGAACATTAGGACAAATACCTAATGCATACGGGACTTAAAACCTAGATGACGGGTTGATGGGTGCAGCAAACCACCATGGCACATGTATACTTATGTAACAAACCTGCACATTCTGCTATGTACCTCAGAACTTAAAGTATAATTAAAAAAACTGTCTAAAGTGAAGATAATGAACATTCAGCTCAAGTAAACGTTTTTTTCACACACGGAACATATTGGCAGTCAATCATGTGATTAGAATATGCATTAAAATGTTGGGAAAAAATGCTAGCCACTAATTCCAACATGTTTAAGATACTGTGTAGGCTGAGCAAAAACCAATGGCTCTAGGTCAGCAGTTTGCAATCTTTGAGTGAAGAGATATCAGGAGAAGCAAGCAGGAGTTTTCCAGTTGCTAAGACCATACAGAAAGACAAACACGGTCTATGCTTACAGGAAGCGTGGTACAGATTTTGTGAAAAGACTCTCAAGAAAACCCACTAGAAGGTTCTTACAGGTGGCAGTGGTGCTCACCTTGGTCCCCAGAAAACAGGAATCATTCAAATGTATCAGATGAATGAAAAAGAGGGGTTAAACAACAAATCATTTTTTTACTTGGAGAAACCTTCAATGGCCCTTTATTCACCCTTGGTCTTCAGAGTGCTGACCCTGCAGCTCTGTGATACCCCTCCCTGCTCCCACCTCAAGGCCCCCTGCCCTGTCTGTCCCTGCATCTCCAGGCCCTTGCCCAGGGGTCCTGGGAGTGAATGGAAGTGATGTTTGCCCCAAGTGTCCCCATGGCAGGAGGCTGGGGCCTGCCGGCCCACTGCACAGCATGGCAAGCCTGGCATCCAGGGCACGGGTGTCCTGCCTTGGGCTGCGTTTGGGTTCCTTCTGCATGCATGTGAAGCAGTGGGGTTCTCCCAGTGAGCCAGAAGGGGCAGTGCTGGTGCGGCCTGTGGGAAAAGCAGGGGAGGAAGCACATGGGGTCTTGGGTAGTGGCAGCGGGTGGAAGGAAAGTGAATGTGCCTAGTTACGCTGGGACTGCCGTGTGGAATTGGAACCATCACAAGAGCTGAGCTCCCGACCCTCAAGCCCCCTGCACTGCGGCACAGAGAGAAATGCCAGCAGGCTGCTCTCACCGTAGACCAGTCCCCGGTTTTCCACTCATAGCAGCCTGAGTAGTCCTCGCAGGCCTCCTCGGCTCTCGGCCTGGTGGAGGCATCGCATTTCCCTTGTGAGTTGGTGCACGCCACAGTCCGTTTCCGCACCCCTTTTCCACAGTTGGCAGAACACTGCAAGACACCATTCGAATATTTAATCCAGTTTCAATTTGATTCAAGTCCATCAGCAGCTATTAACTCCCTCCGAGGTGCCAGGTGTGGGATGATGCAAAGACGAAAACCCACACTTCTGTCCTCAAAAAGCTCGTGGTCTACAGGGTCTTATGCACATGGTCCCAGCTGGGGCACCAGCCAAGTGGCCAGTGTTGGGGAAGGGACCCAGGAATCAGGAGTGGGAAGAACCTGGGGTACTCGTGAGGTCACATGAGGGGAGTGGAATTCAGCGGCCACTTGTCAGGTCCAAAAGCTTAAGGCAATACATGAGCTCAAAGGGCAGGGGTGTGATGGAGCCATGAGTGCTGCAGGGAACAGGGCCCAGCTGGAGCAAGGTGAGGCCCTGAAGCTGAGTCCCAGGCCCCAGATCTTCCCAGATGGCCTCCAGGTGCACGTGCTTTGCTTGGGCCAGCCTGGGACAAAGACCTCGATCCAGCCAGGACAAGGAGGAGGCAGAAGGAAGGAAAAACCGCAGGTGACTTTCTCGTGAGGCAGGTGGAAAGCCTTCGCAGAGAGCTCCAGTGAATGTTTTAACGCAGACACCAAGAATGGTGACAGAGGCATGTCCCCTGTGGTAGTTTACTTACTTTCGGGAGACCTGGCAAGGGGCAGTGGGGAGGGGACCTGGGCAGGGCCTGTGGGTGATGAATGATGTGCACGCCCTCCAGAGTTCAGGATTCCCAGCAGCAAGAAGGTGTGAAGAGACAGAGGGCGTGACAGGGTGTCAGCACAGCAGATGGGTGCTCTGGGGTGCATCTGGAGCCTGTTCCTGACATGCCCACCACAGATCTTGGGGAGGGACGGTGCCTGGGCTGGCAAGAGCACTTACCATCTCCAAAAGCAAAGCAGAAGGAAGCCCAGGCAGAGCTGACCCATAGCCTCAGGAGGACAAAACTCACAAACAACTTGGCCCTGGGAGCCCTGTCCCTGACACAGGCGTAAACACATAACTTGGAAAGATGGTGTGCAGAAGGCTGGATTCTGCTAAGGCGGTTTCATACTTGCTCACTTTACCAAAAATATGGCAGGCTACAGCAGTGACTTTCTTGAGTTATAACAAACTCAACTTTAAAAAGTTCTAGGCCAAATTCAGTAGTTCACACTCATAATTCCAGCACTTTGGGAGGCTGAAGTGGGAGGCTCACTTGAGGCCAGGAGTTCAAGACCAGCCTGGGCAACATAGAGACCCCCATCTCTAAAGAAAAAAAAAATCCCACTGTGTCCACTGGAAAAAAGGTACATAAAGGACAAATGTTAATCCTGATATTTGTTATTAACATTTATCCAAAAATATGATCTAGCTTTCTCTCTTATTTTTTTTTTGAGATAGTCTCACTCTGTCACTCAGGCTGGAGT
Source organism: Macaca mulatta (assembly GCF_049350105.2). NCBI lineage: Eukaryota > Metazoa > Chordata > Mammalia > Primates > Cercopithecidae > Macaca > Macaca mulatta. The sequence continues at coordinate 90,390,854 of NC_133412.1, forward strand.
GCAGTGGTGCAATCTTGGCTCACTGCAAGCTCCTGGGTTCAAGCAATTCTCCTGCCTCAGCCTCCTGAGTAGCTGGGACTACAGGCACATGCCACCACGCCTGGCTGATTTTTGTATTTTTAGTAGAGATCGGATTTCACCATGTTGGCCAGGATGCTCTCGATCTCCTGACCTCATGATCCACCCGCCTTGGCCTCCCAAAGTGCTGGGATTACAGGTGTGAGCCACCACGCCCAGCCTCTCTTTCTTATGAATTCAATTAAGCTCTTTGTCTAAAGATCCTATGAGGTTTTCTTTCAAGGCTAATTTAGGCTGGTTTGAAATACACATGCTTCAGAACTGGCTGCAATGTCCCCTTCAGGGAGTGGAGAGAGTTGCTGTGTGTGGAGTGTGGAGCTGGTTTAAAGGGTCCTCAGATGCCAGGGGTCAGTCCACGGTGGGCTTTGCATGCAGGAGCCCCGGGGCACTGCACTGGAGGGCTACCCTTTGCTTCTCTGTGTGGCAAGGTTTCCTGACCATTTCAGCAACTCTGTCCTCACTGTGTGACTTGTGGGCTACCCCTGGCACCAGCACCCACACAACTTGCTCCTCTGCAACCAGGAGCCCATGCACCATTTCTGCCTAAGTTCACTGTTGCCTGGTCTTTACTTTGCATTCCTCGCCTCTTCCCCTTGAATTTCAAGCTCTGAACATCCAGCCTATTTCTTAATCAAACCCTGACCCTTAACCAAACTCTGACCAGCAACCTATTCTTTCTGAAGCCTTTGTCTAAGCTGTGCCACAGGCTGCTGAGGTCAGCTCCAGCTCCAAAGGGGCCTAGGAGGGTGCCCTTCAGTCTCTCTGCTTTCCATCACGGGCGGGGTCTGCAAGCTGAGGACAGGAGAAACTCACTACCTTTTCCTTCCCTCTGGATATTTGATCCTTCTTCTAATAAAGTCGGGAAGAAGCTGGGGGTAGGTAGTGAGAGCAATCAACACAGCTGGTTGGATAAAAGTGAGCACGTCGACAAAAACTCTCCCTCAAGGAACTGAAACCCATTTGCTTCCAGCGGAAGACAGACTCACTCTGGGACTTCAGTACTTGGGAAGCGGCAGAAGTACTAGCTTCGCGAGCTTCCCGTGGGGAATGATTTGATTCCAAGTTAAATGTTCAGAAGAAAGCGTTTTGTTCAAGCCTGGGCTAAACCAGAGTTAGGCTGACTGGTGTGGTGCTCGTTCGGGATTAGGATTAGGTGTGCACATAGATACAGGCACAGAGAAATTTATTTAAATCTTGCTCCCACTGTCTCACATTTTCCAAATGCAGAGATCTTCAGTGCTGTAATGATAATTGATGATGTCAGGCTTGTTGGGGAGGCATTTTTTTCCTCCATAAAAAGAGTCTGAGTGGAATTTTTTTTTTTTTTTTTTGAGACAGAGTTTCATTCTTGTTGCCCAGGCTGGAGTGCAATGGAGCAATCTTGGCTCACTGCAACCTCTGCCTCCCGGGTTCAAGTGATTCTCCTGCCTCAACCTCCCAAGTAGGTGGGATTACAGGAGTGCACCACCATGCTTGGCTACTTTTTTGTATTTAGTAGAGACAGGGTTTCACCACTGAGTGGAAAATTTATAGTTTTGATCTGATCAAAGCACAAATCTTACTTGGATCGAGAGCTAGGCAATTAAAACCCAAAGGCTCACCTAGGGTACTGGAAAGGGGAGGGGGCTGAATACCTGCCTCAACTCTGCCAGCAAGCGGCCGAAAAAAATCCCTCTAATGTTAAACTGACAAATGTCAGCATATATAAAGAAAAAAAAACAATCAAACAACAAAATCTCAAACTCTCTTCCTTTCCTAAAATATCATAAAATGTAGGATAAAGATTCAGATCTATAAACAAATACATGCCACAATCTGTTTGAAAATTAACCTTTGTTTTAGAGCAGCCAATGGCAGAGTTTTCCTTCATTAAAAATGGGCTGAATACTTTGTTATTCAAAATAATTCCAACTGTTTGGCAATAGAGGGAACTTTAAAAATATTTTCCACACTAAAGAGTGTCTTGGATGAGCCTCTCTGAGTTTCCTAGACTACTCTGGTGGAAGACCTGAGGGAAGCCTGCCCTTTATTCAGCTTTTTTTTTTTTTTTGAGTTTTATAGCCAAACAGTCAAAATCATTAATGCAAAGTCAATGCAAAGCCCTGAAGGATGACATCACCAAAGATAAAATCGTACTCCCAGGACCAACCTTCAAAGTTAAGACTTAAGGCTTAATCCACTTCTTTCCAAAACATTTTATGGCATGACATTTGTAACTCCAACTTGCACACTAAAAGCTGTCCCTCCTGGCATCTGACTCTTGTATTCTACAAAGACTGCTGGGGGATTAAAGGAAAACCTTTGAAACCACCTTCCCAGCCTGAGCACACCACAGTTAAATACACTCAAAGGAGAATTAAAAAGTCGGTCAGTATCTGTCTGTCCTATCTTGATGTGGGAATTTTCATAGGAAATGGGATCAAATTGTCCTTCACTGTGGTGTCAACATGTACATCATGAGAGACATGGTATCTGTGTTTTTGTAGCCACGCTGTTATCTGAGATGGAAATTAAGAACATATGAGCTATAACACAACTTCGAGCTGACCTGGGGGCGAGCGAGGGCTGGGAGGCACCAGAATGTCACCAATACCGTGGCACCGTGTTGGAGTCCCTGTGGCTGAGTCCTGGCGGCAAGCCCAGGCACCCACCTGTGACCACTCAGATGCCTCCCAGATGGACAGGCAGTCCTGGCCTTCACAGCTCTGCACTGCCGCCGGCCGGGGACCCGGGCAGTAGAGGGGCCGCGTAGCGATGTGTGTGCCGTTCTGCAGCTGGTACACGCAGGTCACCTCCCGGTGCTGGAAGCCTTTCTCACAGGTCGCCGAGCAGGGGCTCCACGGACCTGCTACCCACCTGCCAGACAGGAGGAAAGAGAGAGAGAATGACTCGGGTGAGAGGCCAGCCTCTCCGGAAGGCCTTCCAGCCGGATCCTGGAATTGCTGCCCTGTGGTGGGAGAGAGGGAGGCAGACTCGGGAAGATTTTCAGTCAACCTTGGACATAATTCAGAGTATCGGCACAGAGGGAATGACTTGAGTGGTCCTCTGGTTGGATGGTCTCCTCAGCACAGACATCTTTCTGCAATCAACACCCCTACGGCAGACGGAATTATCTGGTCATGGCCTCCATCTAGGGAATTACATATCTGCCTGTTGTCACAGGACCTGCTTCTTTTGACAGGGTGTGAGTGAACAGGATGCTGGCCACGTCCCGGCAGAAGCTCTGAACGTGGTTATGCGGTTTGGCTCTGATTCTCTTTGCTTCTTACCCTCTGCAGGGAGAACAGTCCCAGTACAGGGAATGCCCCTACAGACAGCCTGCACCACTACCACCTGCACTTCTGTCAGTGACCGAGATGTTGGAGTTGTTTGTCATTGTGGCAATAGGGGATTGATACAGCCATTGACAAAGAACCCCCCACCCCACACCAGTCCCAGCTTGATTAACCAGAACTAGGCCCTCCCTGCTTTCCAGAGCCTCCAGGGATGGCTGTGATACTTGAGAGTGGCAAGTTGTGGGCTGTGGGAAGACAGAGGCTGTTGAGTTTGGCATCTGAAAGTGTTCTTCTAAAACTTCAACTCAGGCCGGGCAGTAGCTCACGCCTGTAATCCAAACATTTTGGGAGGTTGAGGCAGGTGGATCACTTGAGGTCAGGAGTTCGAGACCAGCCTGGCCAACATGGTGAAACCCCATCTCTACTAAAAATACAAAAAATTATCCAGGTGTGGTGTCACATGCCTGTAATCCCAGCTACTCAGGAGGCTGAGGCAGGAGAATCGCTTGAACCCAGCGGGTGGAGGCTGCAGTGAGCTGAGATCGCACCACTGCACTCCAGCCTGGGTGACAGAGCAAGATTCTGTCCCCCCAAAAAATAAAAACAAAAAATAAAACATGAAACTTCAGCTCCCTGCGCGACAGCCTGATGATCCGATGCAGCAGGCGTCTGTTGGCCTCAGGTCGCTGGACAGCAGCTGAGCAGCTTGGGAATCATGCTTCCTCAGGACACACATAGGCTTTCCAGTGCCCTCTGGGGAATACTGAGGGATCTCGCCTGCTTGGTTTCTGGATGAGCCAACTGGCTTTGCCCTTTCTTGTCCTGCCTCATAAACTCCTTGCTCTCAAGAGTTCAGCACCTGACAAAGCAGCTTGACCTGCGCACCGCCAGGTCTCACAGCCACTCAGTTCCTCCTCATTAGTCAAAAACAGTCCTGAATCCCGCCCCAAACCAAGTCTGATCATGCCGTGCTAGGCCATCCCACTGTTGAGCAATGTCTACAGCTTTTGCCCACTGGGAGGATCCTTTGAATGGGTACTGGATGGTGCCAACTGTCTCTCACTTTCCAGTCCCAGCTGAATGGCTCATTTGACCATCCAGGCGCTGCAGATTTACTGAGGGCCTCCCACGTGCCAGGCACCTTCTAGGTTCTGATGAGTAGGCAGTGAGTGAAACAAAGTCCCTGCCCTCTGAAGCTTACATTCTCAGGGGGGCAGACCATATATGCCCAGTGAACCATATATATCACCATAGCATATATAACAAATGTACTAGATGAGATTAGAGACTGTAACACATAGTCACAAGTGCTTTAGAGACAAGTCAAGCAGTGTGAGCAGAACAGGGAGTAGGTGGGGGTGACTGCTATCTTACAGCAGGATGCAGGGAAGGCCTCACTGGGAAGAGGACATCTGAGCAGAGCCTGGGAGGAAGTGAGCCCTGTGGCTACACGGGTAAAGGCTTCCAAGGCAGAGGTCACAGGGGTGCAAAGGCCGTGGTGGAGGGGCACGCTGGTGGGGTGGAGGCGGAGTGAGGGAGGGGAGAGTGAGAGTGAGGGGAAAGGATGGGATTTGGGAGGCAGAAGGGTGAGATTCCCAGGGCCTGGCTGGCCCAGGTGGCTGTTGTTCAAATAAGATGGAGTCCTGCAGGGTTTTGAGAGAGGAGTGACATGTTCCTTTTGGCTCTGAGAGGGCCACCGGCTCGGTATGGATGCCAGTTTATAGTGGGCAGAAGAATGGCAAGGCGACCAGAGGAGGCTCCTGCAGCAATCCCGGTGAGGATGGGGCTGGTTTGAACCAACTGGGGTGGCGCTGGCATCTCTGGTGCTGAGAAGACAGAGCTACCTGGGCTCCTCCCCTCCATCCCAAACTGTCCCTCCTTGTTCCAGGGCACCTCTTCTGAAGCTAAGTCCTAATCCCCTTGGCAGACTCATGACTCTGTCCTCAGGCTTCCGGGGCCTAACTCCAGTGAAGCCTTTCTTGGATCCCTGGCTCACATGGCAGGGATGGGAGCCACAGTGACTCCCTCGGGGTGCAGTTGTGAGGACAAGTGGCATATTGTCCATAAACTGCTTACAACAGTGTCTGGCACACGGACACCCATGTAAATGTAACTCTTAGCTATCATTGCTGTCACTGTCTCCTCGGTAAGAGATGGAGAACTCCTGCAGGGTGGCCATGAGTCTCATCTCAGCACCCAGCCACTACTCAACACGAAGAGAACTGAGCTAAATTCTACACATTTCTCCTAGTTCATTTCTCCTAGTTTCTGGTCTTTGGAGTAACCCAGAGACCTTCTTAAATATGTGAAGACAGCTCTTTTGTTCCCCTTTAAGTTTTCTCTTCTTTTGGCCAAAAGAGTTTGTGTGGCAGATGTTCAATCCCTCCCATTCATTTTCTACTCAGTCACTACTTTTCTTACAGTGGACAACACGGCCCAGATGTGGCCTGGAAGCAGCAAGAATGAACGTGATGAATAGGGACAATAAGCACACACAAACTAAAAAACTAGTCACTATCTCCTTTTTTTTTTTTGAGGTGGAGTTTTGCTCTTGTCACCCAGCACCCAGGCTGGAGCACAATGGCACGATCTCGGCTCACTGCAACCTCCACCTCCCAGGTTCAAGCGATTCGCCTGCCTCAGCCTCCCGAGTAGTCGGGCTTACAGGCATGCGCCACCACGCCCGGCTAATTTTTGTATTTTTAGTAGAGACGGGTTTCACCATGTTGGTCAGGCTGGTCTCAAACTCCTGACCTCAGATGATCCACCAGCCTTGGCCTCCCAAAGTGCTGGGATTACAGGCATGAGCCACTGTGCCCGGCCCCAACCATACAGCTCCCCCAGAATATATCTTAACACTAAAAATATAGAAGAGACATAGTCTCAAATAAAGGAGACATCTTTAAAATGAATAAAAACCTATGTTTATTTCTCTCATTACTCCTGAGAAATGGTGAAAGCTTTCAGAACAGACTGGTTTCTAGAGTCATCACTGTAGAAATATTGACCCCAGGACACAGATCTTATGCCTGCTGGGGGCTATGGTCAAGAAAACAGAAGAACACTAGAAGGTGCTCTTGGAAGGAGATACGGAAAATATTCAGTGGGGCAGACATTTACTGAGCGTCAACCAGGTTCACTAGACTTCTGGGCCTTCATAGGACCCAACACTCTCCCCAAGATGAGAATGACGATGGCCATGACCCAGGCATGACCATTATCCTTGAACCTAGAATAAGCCACATCTCTCCCAAAGGAAAAAAAATGTCTGTACCTGGGAAGAAAAGGCACAGAATAGGAGATTGGTAGCTGTGATTCTTTGCTTACAATCACAAAATAAACTGGTCCCTTTCCTTTTTGTTTTAAAAAAGGAAACTGGTTGTAGCACAGAGAATTTTGACGGTAGCAAAACTGCTTTGTATGATGCTATAATGGTGGAAACATGTCATAAATTTGTCCAAACCCACAAAATATGCAACACTGAGAATGAAGCCTAAGATGAACCATAGGCCGGGCGCGGTGGCTCAAGCCTGTAATCCCAGCACTTTGGGAGGCCGAGACGGGCGGATCACGAGGTCAGGAGATCGAGACCATCCTGGCTGACACGGTGAAACCCCGTCTCTACTAAAAAAAATACAAAAACTTAGCCGGGCGAGGTGGCGGGCGCCTGTAGTCCCAGCTACTCGGGAGGCTGAGGCAGGAGAATGGCGTAAACCCGGGAGGCGGAGCTTGCAGTGAGCTGAGATCCGGCCAGTGCACTCCAGCCTGGGCGACAGAGCGAGACTCCGTCTCAAAAAAAAAAAATAGATGAACCATAGACGTGGGTGATAATGATGTAGTGATGTGTCAGGGTAGGTCCATCAGCTGTAACAAATGTAGCATCTGGTGGGGCAGACCATGCGTGCCTGTAGCAGGCAGTATATGAGAAATCTGTCTGTACCTTCCTCTCAATTTTGATGTGAACCTAAAAGTACTCTATAGAATCAAGTCTAGGCCGGGCGCAGTGACTCACACCTGTAATCCCAGCACTTTGGGAGGCCAAGGTGGGTGGATCACCTGAGGTCAGGAGTTCAAGATCAGCCTGGCCAGTATGGTAAAACCCCATCTCTACTAAAATACAAAAGTAGCCCAGCGTGGTGGTGTGCACCTGTGGTCCCAGATACTTGGGAGGCTGAGGCGAGAGAACTGTTTGAACTGGGGAGGCAGAGGTTGCAATGAGCTGAGATTGTACCACTGCACTCCAGCCTGCCAGCCTGAGGAACAGAGTGAGACTCAGTACTCCCGGCCCCCGCCTCCACCAAAAAAAAAAAAAAAGAATCAAGTCTATTAAGATTAAAAAAAAAAAAGCTAAAACCAAAAAAAAAAAGAAAGAAATTTGAATGTGATTTTCTTTTTTAAAATAGGGACTCTGACTTCATCAATGTTACCCAACTTGATACTATTTCTATATTTTAAGCAGCCAGAGTAAAACATATTAATCTCCCCATCCTGGGCTTCTTTTTGTCTCTCATGAACTGACTCCCACTGGATCTCCTTTGTCTTGCCCTTTTGCAGTTGACTTTGTGAATAAAGACGTCAGGCTTTAGGGTGAGACCTGTTTGGCGCTATTGTGCTGAATCCAACTGTGAAAACAGCTTTGAGTCTGCTCCCGCCTTTGTATCTGCTGTGCTTCCAGGGTCAAGCCTGAGAAGTGGGGCCCCTATGTCTTGCTCATGGGGATGCCACTTGGCATGCCGTAGGCCACAGGATGCATTGCCATTGCCAGCACGTGACCACGGCAGGTGCTCTAGTGGATGTGGGCGGTGATTCTGGCCAACACACAGGTCACATCCAAGACACACGGAAGGGACAGGGGATGAGTTGGGCAAGGATCAGTAGTCCTGCCCCGGATGTCTCTACATCCCCTGTCCCCTTGCTGACTTAAAAAGCCAGATCTGCGGGGAAACAGAGTCAAGAGGAACGTGGAAAAAGCAAAAATTTCATTCAAAAAGTTTTGTATATTTAAGAGGCTTCCCACAAAAGTGATTTCTTGATTTGAGCAATTTGGAGAAATGGCCCTGGCAGGGGCACTGTTTTCACACGGGAGATTCCCGCAGAGTGGCGAGGGGTGGCTAGCTGTCCAGCCTCTTCTCTCCTTTGCCTCTGGTGCCAGAATGGAACATACCTCAGGCATCCCTCCTTCCTGCTGTCCAGCCCTTTCCAGTGGAGTTCTTACAATCTCCCTCCTCGTCGCGGCCCAGAGCCTCACAGTGGGAGGGTGACATAGCCCCCAGCACCTGGGGTGTAAGTGCAGCACACGGGTGCCACCCTGCTTCTGAGCCAGGGATTCTCTGCCATTCATCCCTCCTCTGGGGCTGCCCCTGCCTCCCTCCTATGGTGCAATGGGCATTGCCAGATGGACTGATAAACTCTCGTGTCCTGGGGCCAGCTGGAATTAAAAAACAAGCTCCACCTGCCGACAGTGCAGCCTCCTGACTCCACCATGGGGGAGCTCGAGTCTCCCCATGACAGAGGAGCACAAATGCACTCATGACTGCGGGTCCCACACCGGGCAGCTCAGGGCACAGCCCTTGCTCCACGCCCTTCCTTCCTCTCCCGCTCCTACTTCCCAGCTCTGCCTGGGGTTCTAGATGTACAGTCAGAAATATGGCTCAGCCCTAAGGAGCCACATAACCAGCTGGATCAGCAGTATACGAGGCTCACTCCTGTAGAGGAGGTGAACATGGGGCCATGGGGGCCCAGGGAGGCACCTTGCTCTGCCTCAGGGTTGGGGAAGTGATGTCTGAGCTGAGTCTCAGTCAGCAGGGTTAGCCGTGAATAAGCTAGGCCACTGTATCCTGGTTTACTCAGTTTTAAACTCTATTATCCAGTGTTAGAATGGTACATAGCCACTGAATGGCTATGTGGATGACAGATTAAAAAACAGTATGGTAAGATATTTGCAGCTTCAAAGAGAATAAAACATCTAGGAATCCAACTTACAAGAGATGTAAAGGACCTCTTCAAGGAGAACTATAAACCACTGCTCAGTGAAATAAAAGAGGACACAAACAAATGGAAGAACACAATATGCTCTTGGATAGGAAGAATCAATATTGTGAAAATGGCCATACTGCCCAAGGTAATTTATAGATTCAATGCCATCCCCATTAAGCTACCAATGACTTTCTTCACAGAATCGGAAAAAACTGCTTTAAAGTTCATATGGTACCAAAAAAGACCCTGAATTGCCAAGACAATCCTAAGTCAAAAGAACAAAGCTGGAGGCATCACGCTACCTGACTTCAAACTATACTACAAGGCTAGAGTAACCAAAACAGCATGGTACTGGTACCAAAACAGAGATATAGACCAATGGAACAGAACAGAGTCCTCAGAAATAAAACCACACATCTACAGCCATCTGATCTTTGACAAACCTGAGAGAAACAAGAAATGGGGAAAGGATTCCCTATTTAATATATGGTGCTGGGAAAATTGGCTAGCCATAAGTAGAAAGCTGAAACTGGATCCTTTCCTTACTCCTTATACGAAAATTAATTCAAGATGGATTAGAGACTTAAATGTTAGACCTAAAACCATAAAAACCCTAGAAGAAAACCTAGGTAATACCATTCAGGACATAGGCATGGGCAAGGACTTCATGTCTAAAACACCAAAAGCAACAGCAACAAAAGCCAAAACTGACAAATGGGATCTAATTAAATTAAGGAGCTTCTGCACAGCAAAAAAAAAAAAACAAAAAAAAAAAACAAAACTACCATCAGAGTGAACAGGCAACCTACAGAATGGGAGAAAATTTTTGCAATCTACTCATCTGACAAAGGGCTAATATCCAGAACCTATAAGGAACTCAATGAAATTTACAAGAAAAAAACAACCCCATCAAAAAGTGGGCAAAGGATATGAACAGATACTTTTCAAAAGAAGACATTCATACAGCCAACAGACACATGAAAAAATGCTCATCATCACTCACCATCAGAGAAATGCAAATCAAAACCACAATGAGATACCATCTCACACCAGTTAGAATGGCAATCATTAAAAAGTCAGGAAACAACAGGTGCTGGAGAGGATGTGGAGAAATAGGAACACTTTTACACTGTTGGTGGGACTGTAAACTAGTTCAACCATTGTGGAAAACAGTGTGGTGATTCCTCAAGGATCTAGAACTAGAAATACCATTTAACCCAGCCATCCCATTACTGGGTATATACCCAAAGGATTATAAATCATGCTGCTATAAAGACACATGCACATGTATGTTTATTGCGACACTATTCACAATAGCAAAGACTTGGAATCAACCCAAATGTCCATCAGTGACAGACTAGATTAAGAAAATGTGGCACATATATACCATGGAATACTATGCAGCCATAAAAAAGGATGAGTTTGTGTCCTTTGTAGGGACATGGATGCAGCTGGAAACCATCATTCTCAGCAAACTATCACAAGGACAGAAAACCAAACACCACATGTTCTCACTCATAGGTGGAAAATGAACAATGAGATCACTTTCATTGGACACAGGAAGGGGAATATCACACACTGGGACCTATTGTGGGGAGGGGGGAAGGATAGCATTAGGAGATATACCTAATGTAAATGACGAGTTAATGGGTGCAGCACACCAACATGGCACATGTATACCTATGTAACAAACCTGCACATTGTGCACATGTACCCTAGAACTTAAAGTATAATAATAATTTTAAAAAAACTAACTCAAAAAATAAGAAGAAGAAGAAGAAGAAGAAAAAGAAAATGTGGCACATATACACCATGGAATACTATGCAGCCATAAAAAAGCATGAGTTCGTGTCCTTTGTAGGGACATGGATGCAGCTGGAAACCATCATTCTCAGCAAACTATCGCAAGAACAGAAAACCAAACACCGCACGTTCTCACTTATAGGGAATTGAACAATGAGATCACTTGGACTCTGGAAGCGGAACATCACACACCGGGGCCTATTGTGGGGAGGGTGGAGGGGGGAGGGATAGCATTAGGAGATATACCTAATGTAAATGACGAGTTAATGGGTGCAGCACACCAACATGGCACATGTACACATATGTAACAAACCTGCACGTTGTGCACATGTACCCTAGAACTTAGAGTATAATAATACAAAAAAAATATTTGCACCCCTGTGTTCACAGCAGCATTATTCACAATAGCCAAAAGGTGGAGGTGACCCAAGTGTCCACCAAAGGATGAATAGATAAAGTGTAGTTTATGCATACAAGAGAACATTACTTGGTTATCAAAAAGGCGATTCTGATGCAGGCTATGACATGGATGAGCTTTATGCCAAGAGAAAGAAGGCAATAACCAAAGGACAAATCCTGTGCAATTCCACTTATGTGAGATCCCTGGAGCAGTCAGATTTATAGAGACAAAGTAGAATGATGGTTGCCAGGGGCTGAGGGGAAGGGGGAATAGGGAGTTCGTGTTCAGTGGGGGCAGGAAAGTGCTGTGGTTGGATGGTGGTGATGGCTGCATTAGGTGAAGGTACTTACTGCCACTGAACTGTACAATTACAAAAGGTCAAGATGGTAAATTTTATGTGTATTTTACCACAATTTAAAAAGATGGTATCAGTGGGTGGTTAGAAGCAAGTTGTAAATCAGTGAAGAAAAGTCACAGAAGCAGTGTTTCTTAAGCCCCAGGCAGCTGAAGGGGAGAGCAGAGGGCTGTGCCCGGGGTGCACACGTTCACGCCTGCAGTGCAGGAGGAGCCGTCTACAGGGGTTGCTGTGTGGTCTTCATGCACAAGCACTCCACAGCGTATTTTAGCTGTTTTTCAGCTAGACTTCTTGCTTCTGATCTTGACAAATCTCAATGAGATATGGGCAGAAAATGACTTTCTTAAAAGTTTTTTTTTTTTTTTTTTGGTGGCATAAAGAAATCACTTCACCCAAACCACCTACAGGAGCCCACCTACGATACTTGAACACCACTGTGCAACTAAACACCACAGTAAAATCACACTGACTCCAAATCCAGTAATTTGGGAAAGAAATTATATAGTTCTGTAAAAGAATTTATATTCCAATTACATTGTAGGCCCTATTTTTTTCCACTAGTAAGCCCTAAAAAACGTTAACAGCAACATTTATTAGCTGAGTTTGAGTTAGCTGCTCTTCTTAAAAGCATGATACTGTAATTCTTTTTTTTTTTTTGAGTGGAGTCTCACTCTGTCACCCAGAATGGAGTGCAATAGCGCAATCTCAGCTTACTGCAGCCTCCACCTCCTGAGTTCAAGGGATTCTGGTGCCTCAGCCTCCCGAGTAGCTGGGATTACAGTTGTGCTCCACCATGCCTGGCTAATTTTTGTATTTTTGGTAGATTCTGGGTTTCACCATGTTGGCCAGGCTAGTCTTTAAGTCCTGACCTCAAGTGATCTGCCTGCCGTGGCCTCCCAAAGTGCTGGGATTACGGACATAAGCAATCACGCTCGGCTCATTTTTGCAGTTTTAGTAGAGATGGAGTTTTGGCACGTCTGCCAGGTGGGTCTTGAACTCCTGGCATAAAGTGATCAGCCTGCCTCAGCCTCCCAAAGTGCTGGGAGTACAGGCATGAGCCACCACGCCTGGCTGAAACTGTAATTCTTTAGGAAGCCACAGTTAACACTTCTCTAATTCAGGGCACCCCTTCTCCCGTTCCTCTGCAGGAGTCAGAACGGACTCTGCTTCCTTTCCTGCCTAGCAGCGACTCAGTTCCTCCGCATATGCTTCAAGTTAAAGTATCCTAATGAGATGCTTCAGGCAGCTCAGTGACCACATGAGACCCTGTATTCTTATTGCTACTGTAACAAATTACCCCCAACTTCATGGCTCAAAATAACAGAGATTTATTATCTTGCAGTTCTGGAGATCAGAAGTCTGGCATGAGTCTCTCAAATCTAGAACCAGGGTGCTGAGAGGGCTGGTTCCTCCTGGAGACTACAGGGAAGAATCCATCTCCTGCCTTTTTCGGCTCTGCGCTGCCCCATTCCTAGGCTTGGGGCCTCTTCCTCCATCCTCAAGGCCAGGAGTGGCGGGGGAGTGTTTCTCACACTGTGTCACTCCGACCTTCTCTTCTGACTCATCTCCTACTTGGAAGGACCCTTGTGATGACCCCAGACTCACCCAGATAATCCAGAATAATCTACTTTAAGACCAGCTCATTACCAACCCGATAATCCGTTGGCCTTAAAATTTGCCAATAAAAGGACTGCCAATAAAAGCATCACAACTGACTACCAACCTGTATTAGTTTGCTAGAATTGTCGATAAAAGTATCATGAACTGGGCGACTTAAAACAACAGGAATCTATTCCCTCACAGTTTTGGAGGCCAGAAGTCCAAAACCATGGTGTCAGCACGGCTGGTCCTCCCTGAGGGCCCTGATGGAGAATGTGTTCTGTGTCTCTCTCCTAGGTTCTGGTGGCGGCTGGGAAGCCTTGGTGTTCCCTGGCATGCAGAAGCATCACTCCAGCCCCAGCCCCAGCCTGCATCTTCCCACAGTGTCCTCTGTGTGTCTGTGTCCTCACATGACCCTCTTCTTATAAGGACACCTGCCATATTGGATCAAGGCCCCAACCTACTTCAGTATGATATCATTTTACCTAATTACATCTGCCACGACCCTATTTCCAAATAAGATCACATTTTGAGATACTGGGGGTTAGGACTTCAATAAAAGAATTTTCAAGAGGATGCAATTCAATCCATACCACAACCTTAAGACCATCTGCAACCTTAACTCCTCTTGGCCACACAGGGTCACATATTCCCAGGTTCTACGATTAGAATGTGGACACCTGTGGGGGCCGTTATTCTGCCAACCACACACTCACTGCGTTCACAATTCTGAAAAAACTCGCTCCTATTTAAAATTCAATTTATATTTACGTCTTGATTTGGCTGAGATTTAAAATAGGTAAGGGCCTTGTGAGGTCTGCTGAGATGTGACAGTTGTTGGAAAGAAACAATGGCATCATCAGGGTCACACTTTTCTGACACAGTTATTTTATGTTGAATATAGAGTAAATCTCAAATGCAGGTAGCTGAAAAGAAGACCCTGGTAGGTGGTTACTTTCAACAACTTTAAATCCTCAAAAAACAGCATGAGATGTTGTATTACGACACAATCGGGGCTAACAAGTGGTTTGTTCAGGGGTCCAGTGTCAACTTTGTGCCTCCCCAGAATGTGTGAAAAAGGAGGCTCTGGTATCGACTGAGTGTCTAATCTGTGCCAATCTCTGTGCTAGGAACGTTCCCCACATTCACTCAATCAAAGTAAGGAAACAGGTGCCTGTGTGTGATTCTCTGAGCATCTGTTAGAGAAAGGCCAATTTCAGGTGGGGCATCAAGCAAGTCACACATACAACATCACAGCATAAAAAGAAGGGTGGGAAAGAGTCCCCAAGCTCCAGAAAATGCAGGCCAGGCCAAAGACAGCAGCCACTGGCACGGTCAACTCGCTCAGCCTCCGCTTGTTTGCTCCCAGACACGTGAGTGTCAACCTCACGTTGAGTCCTGAACCAAGGGCTAGGACACTTGACTCAGTTTCCCTGCCTTCACGAAGCTCAGGCAAGTGTGTGGTCCTCAGCGGGAGGGGAAAACATAAAAACAGACAATTTCTTTACCATCTCACAAGTGCTGGGAAGGAACTGGAGCTTGGGTTGGGTCCTGAAGGTCAAAGTGGAGCTGGTCAACCTAATAAGCAGGGCTCAGCATTCCGACGGAGTCCAGGAGGCAGAAGGGCTGTGGTGCAATTGACAAGTCTGGGATGTCTGGTCCACACCTTAAGGCTGGGGTGGGAGACAGGTGGCCTTTGGTGCACCCAGGAATCATGTGCCATAGGGCAAGATGATGGCTTTCCCCAAGGCAGCGGTAGCAAGGGGACAACAGGCCTTGGTGGAAGCCCTTTTTTTTTTTTTTTTTGAGACAGAGATGGAGTTTCGCTGTTGTCACCCATGCTGGAGTGCAATGGCACAATCTTGACTCATTGCAACCTTTGCCTCTTGGGTTCAACTGATTCTTCTGCCTCAGCCTCCCTAGTTGGAAGACTCTTAAAGGGTGGAGATGACAGGGCCTTTGGTATGTGGGGTCAAAGAGAAAAAGAAGGCAACAAATGTCAGGCTCAGGACTCTGAGCCCGAGAATGTTGGTGGTACCTCCACTGAGAGAGAGCACCCAGGAGAGGAGCTGGCCTGGGGTGGAAGGGTGGCGCTGCTTTAGAGGCTGGGTTGAGGGACCACTGGGCGCAGTGTCAGGCAGTTCAGCAGATGCAGTCTGCAGCTCGGGGTGTGGTAGGGTTGGAGACATAGGGCTGGAGTCATTAGCAGGAAGGTCATGGGGGAAACCAAAGGTAAGAAGGACTCATCCAGAGAGCACAGACACAGAGAAGACAGGCTGGAGGGCAGGGGCTTGGGGAATGCAAGCACCTGGGGGAATGAAAGCCTCCAAAAGGGATGCAGAGGGGGTGACCACCACCAGGCCAGGGATGCCGGGAAGGGACTGCACCTGTAGTGCTGGGGACTGAAAGGTGTCTTTGGATTTGGCAGCAGAGAGAGGC
The DNA here is from genome assembly GCF_049350105.2 of Macaca mulatta. Taxonomy (NCBI): domain Eukaryota; kingdom Metazoa; phylum Chordata; class Mammalia; order Primates; family Cercopithecidae; genus Macaca; species Macaca mulatta. Next base: position 90,406,779 of record NC_133412.1, read on the forward strand.
TGTTGGCCCAGAAGAGGCCTCAGGGGGAAGCAGGGATGGATGGATGAAGGAGAGGGTGGTCTCAATGCCTCTTAAGAAATGTGGTCTGATGTCTGCAAAGTGGGCTCTGCAGACCCTCCCTCTCAGAAAGGAAGTGAACTTTGGAAACCGGCCTGCCCAGAGGTGCCTGGGAGTCGGAGGGGGTGTGTGGGGGCCTGTGAGCCTCCGGCCTAGGGTACTGTGTGAGGAAAAGGAGAGGACAAGGGGATTTCTGTGGCTAGGGAAGCACCAAGAGTGAGCAAGAGGCAGAAGAAGCCACTGAGAACAGACTGGGAGTTTCCTCCTGCAGACACATGGGGATGGGACCCTGCCCACAGGCGGTGCCTCACGTAAGTCATCGTGGGCCAAACAACAGAGCCCATGACCCATCAGAGGCAATATCCAAGTTGTGGGCAGCTAAGGAGGAGGAGGCCAGAGCTCAGGGCCCAGGAGGACACCTGAGGGAAGGGCTTGGCCTTGGCCAGAGCTGGACTGCCGTCTCCCCTTGGGGTTTGGTGACGGGCCTGGGCTGGTGGATTACAGCATCCTGAAAAAGAGCCCAGCCTGAAGAGTGATCTAGTCCCTTCCTGTCCCAGGGAGACTTGGGCAGTCTGATCTGGAAAGCAAGATGGATCAGAGCTCTCACTTCTCATTTATTCTCTGCCCTGAGCTAGCCTGAAAAAACAGGCTCGCACCTACCCCTGGTCAGCCCTGTGACTCTAACATACATGTGGTCACCCCTCCAGTTTGTGCCCTTTTTTCTTTGTTTGTTTTTGAAACTGGGTCTCACTCTGTCACTCAGGCTAGAGTGCAGTGGTGCAATCTTGGCTCACTGCAGCCTCAACCTCTTGGGTCTCAAGTGATCCTTCTACATCAGCCTCCCATGTAGCTGGGACTACAGGCGTGCACCACCATGCACAGCTAAGTTTTTGATTTTCTGTAGAGACAAGGTCTCACTATATTGCCTAGCCTGGTCTTGAACTCCTGGGATCAAGCAATCCTCCCTTCTCGGCCTCCCAAAGTGCTCACATTAGAGATGTGAGCCACTGCGCCTGGCGTGCCCTGTCCTTCTCTACCCGCTGTCTCATTCTCATGCCCACTGTAACTCCCAGATGAAGAGGCATGAGACCTGCTGGTTTCCCTTTACAGAGGGAGAAACCAACCTGGAGAGACAGCAAGACTGGCCTCGGCCCCCCCATTCCTATGTAGGTGGGTCCCCTGTGCCTCAATTGAGGAGCTTTTTTATTCATATAATCCTACTTCCAGCACGGGTGCACCTGACCAGCCTCATCATGACACCCTGAAAGTTCAAGGTGCCCACATACTAAAATCAGACATTCTCAAATTCTCAGAAGGACCCTGGAGTTAGACAGACCCAGACTCAAGTCCTCACCCCACTGACTCCCCAGCTGTGTAACCTTGGGGGAGTCTGTGCTCAAGCCTCAGTTTCCTTCTTTGTAAGATGTTGCTCTCACGTCACAGGCTTGTTGGAGGCACGGCTGAGGTGACCTCTACCGAGCACTCAGCCCAGGCCTGACACTCCACAGCCCTGATAAACCCCAGCTATTACGACTGCTGTGACCGTTATTCTCCATCCAAGCGTCGGTCTTGTTAAGAGGAGTTGCTGTTCCCCCAAAGCCCTCTGGAATGGGCAGTCTATGTGGACAGTCCAAACCAAAACAGAGATGGTCACATTCATCTGAATTTTTTCCCTAACTTTCAATAGATTTGCATGATTCAGATAGGAGGGACAGGACCCTCACAGGTGAAGGCCTCTGAGTACTGAATCTTATTTTGGATTTACCTCCTGTGAGCTTGGGGTCTGATATGGTTTGGCTGTGTCCCCACCCAAATCTCATCGTGAATTGTAGCTCCCATAATTCCCATGTGTCATAGGAGGGACCTGGTGGGAGGCCATTGAATCATGGGGGTGGGTTTTTCCCATGCCGCTCTCATGATAGCGAATAAGTCTTGAGATGTGATGGTTTTATAAAGGACAGTTCCTCTGCACATGCCTTGTTGCCTGCCACTACATAAGATGTGCTTTTGTTTTCTTTTGGCTTCTGCCATAATTGTGAGGCCTCCCCAGCCATGTGCAACTGTGAGTCCATTAAACCTCTTTCCTTTATAAATTACCCAGTCTCTGGTATGTCTTTATTAGCAGCATGAGAACAGACTAATATAGGGCTCCTCATTTGTAAATCAGGGGCAAGAGCATTGGGCGTGTGTGTGAGGACTGAATGATAAGTAAATATATTGGGCATGGGGCATCCAGGAGGTGCCTGCACAGGGGATGCTCCAGGCATGCACATTCCTTCCTTCTCTCCACCGTGCAGGACCAGAGAGAAAGCAAGCACTTTGCTCTGCTTTGCTGTGGGAGGCAAGGCCCTTCCCAGTGCACCTGCAATGCTGCTCTCCACGCATGCTATGGGCTTGTGGGTGAGAGGCTGTGACAGGAGCTGGCCAGCCAACAGCCCATGCTCCCAGGCCCTTCCCAGGAAAGACCAGCGTCAGAGGTTCCCGTCTGCCTGAGACTGGGTCCCTCTCACAGCTCATGGCAGATGACAGCCAGCAACTCTGTTACAAAAACAACCAAAACACAGCGTTAACATGTGCTGTGCATAGTCCTGAAGACCTGTGGCTGCTTTTATTGAACAGATGTCTGCAAAGAAGGAGTGAGGTGGGGAGGTACAACTGTGACTTCACTAGCTGGGTTGTGATGTTCTCCCAGGGGACCTAGGGGGACTCTTTACAGCAACACGTGAGGCTTCCATGCAGCCTTTCTCCATTTAAAACTCGAGAATTATGAGTTCTCATATACATGGCCCCGAAAAGTCATATTGTTCCCATATTTGCTTTTTGAAAGAGGAAATGAAAATCTGCAGCGCATTGTGAGGAGCCCTGCACCATCTGCGCATGTGCGCGTCTCTGGACGCAGGCAGTTCTTCTTGCAGAGAGGCCCCACGACGCAGAGAACACTGTCTTTTGCTAACAGTAAGGACTACTGAGAAACCACTTTCACCCTTAAATCCTGTAGAAAACACTGATTTCGAGGCTTCAGTGACTTAGTTCAACCCTAAGAATCGAGTTGGGTGATCGGCCAGGGTCTTTCCATGTTTTCCTGAAAAAATCCTTGGGCCATGATGGTTAGTTCTCATGTGCTGGGGAAAGAGACAGAAAGGAAGGAAGGAAGAAGGGAGGGAGGGAAAGGAGGAGGGAGGGGAGGGACGGAAAGAAGGAGGGATGGGAAGGAGGGATGGGAGGGAGGGAAGGAAAGGTGGGACAGCAGGGAGAGAAGGAAAGGAGGAGGGACGGGAAGGAGGGAAGGAAAGGAGGTAAGGAAAGAAGGGAAGGAGAGAAGGAAGGAGGAAAGGAGAGAAGGAAGGAGGAAAGGAGAGAAGAAAGGGAGGAATGAAGAAAGGAAAAGGAAGGAAGGAAGGGAGGGAACAAAGGCAGGCAGGAAGGTTTTCAACACTTTGCTATTATAAAATATGGTTTAAGGGAAAGTATTTCTAAAATAGATTCTCTGGTTATTACACCAGCTAAGCCTTTTTCAGAGCTTCCTATGTACCAGGCAATGTTCTAAGCACTTTACATGATTCAACTTATTTGATCCTTGCTTTGATCCTATAAAGATCCATTCTACAGGTGAGGAAACCGAGGTACAGTCTCCAATCTCACTCAGGTCACTGCAAATACCATTAATTCATTCTTGTTTATGGCCGAGTAGTATTCCATCACATAAACATACCACAGTCTCTTTATCCACTTGTTGACTGATGGGCATTTGGGTTGGTTCCAAGATTTTGCAACTGGGAATTGTGCTGCTATAAACACGCTAGTATCTTTCTTGTATAATGACTTCTTTTCCTCTGGGTAGCTACCCAGTGGTGGGATTGCTGGACCAAATGGTAGTTCTACTTTTAGTTCTTTAAGGAACTTCCACGTTGTTTTCCATAGTGGCTGTACTAGTTTACATTCCCACCAGCAGTGTAGAAGTGTTCCCTGATCACGGCATCCATGCCAACATCTACCATTTTTTGATTTTTTGATTATGGCCATTCTTGCAGTAGTAAGGTGGTATCGCATTGTGGTTTTGATTTGCATTTCCCTGATCATTAGTGATGTTGAGCACTTTTTTCTTATGTTTGTTGACCTTTTGTATATCTTCTTTTGAGAATTGTCTGTTCATGTCCTTTGACCACTTTTTGATGGGATTGTTTTATTCTTATTGTTTTGTTTGAGTTCGTTGTAGATTTTGGATATTAGTCCTTTGTCAAATGTACAGATTGTGAAGATTTTCTCCCACTCTGTGGGTTGTCTGTTTACTCTGCTGTTCCTTTCACCATGCAGAAGCTCTTTGGTTTAATTAAGTCCCAACTATTTATCTTTGTTTTTATTGCAGTTGCTTTTTAGTTCTTGGTCATGAAATCCCTGCCTAAGCCAATGTCTAGAAGGGTTTTCCCAATGTTATCTTCTAGAATTTTTATAGTTTCAGGTCTTAGATTTAAGTCCTTAATCCATCTTGAGTTGATTTCTGTTATTAGGTGAGAGATGAAGATCCAGTTTCATTCTCCTGCATGTGGCTAGCCAATTATCCCAGCACCATTTGTTGAAAAGGGTGTCCTTTCTCCATTTTTATGTTTTTGTTTGCTTTGTCAAAGATAAGTTGGCTGTAAGTATTTGGGTATATTTCTGGGTTCTCTATTTTGTTCCATTGATCTATGTGCTTATTTTTATACCAGTACCATGCTGTTTCAGTGACTATGGTCTTAGAGTATAGTTTGAAATCAGGTAGTGTGATGCCTCCAGATTTGTTTTTTTTACTTAGTCTTGCTTTGGCTATGCAGGCTCTTTTTTGGTTCCATAAGAATTTTAGAATTGTTTTTTCTAACTCTGTGAAGAATTATGGTGGTATTTTGATGGGAATTGCATTGAATGTGTAGACTGCTTTTGGCAGTATGGTCATTTTCACAATATTGATTCTACCCATCCATGAGCATGAGATGTGTTTCCTTTTGTTTGTGTCATCTATGATTTCTTTCAGCAGTGTTTTGTAGTTTTCTTTGTAGAGGTCTTTTGCTTTCTTGGTTAGGTACATTCCTAAGTATTTTTTGCAGCTATTGTAAAAGGGTTGAGTTCTTGATTTGATTCTCTGCTGGGTTGCTTTTGGTATACAGTAGAGCTACTGATTTGTGTACATTAATCGTGTTTCTGGAAACTTTGCTGAATTCTTTGATTAGTTCTAGGAGCTTTCTGGACTTTAGGGTTTTCTAGGTAAACGACCATACTGTCAGCAAACAGTGACAGTTTGACTTCCTCTTTACCAATTTAGATGCCCTTTCTTTCTCTTGTCTGATTGCTCTGGCTAGGACTTCCAGTACTATGTTGAAGAGGAGTGGTGAGAGTGGGCATCCTTGTCTTGTTCCAGTTCTGAGAGGGAATGTTTTCAATTCTTCCCATTCAGTATTATGTTGGGTGTGGGTTTGTCATAGATTGTTTTTATTACATTGAGGTATGTCCCTTGTATGCCGATTTTGCCGAAAGTTTTCATCATAACAGGATGCTGGATTTTGTCGAATGTTTTCTATGCATCTATTGAGATGATCATGTGATTTTTGTTTTAAATTCTGTTTATGTGGTGTATCACATTTATTGACTTGTGTATATTAAACCATCCCTGCATCCCTAGTATGAAATCCACTTGATCATGGTAGATTATCTTTTTGATATGTTGTTGGATTCAGTTAGCTAGTATTTTGTTAAGGATTTTAGCATCTATGTTCATGAAGGATATCAGTTTGCAGTTTTCTTTTTTGGTTATGTCCTTTCCTTGTTTTGGTATTAGGGTGATGCTGGCTTCATAGAATGAATTAGGGAGTGTTCTTTCTTTCTCTGTCTGTGGAATAGTGTCAAAAGGAGTGGTACCAATTCTTCTTTGAATGTCTCATAGAATTCTGCTGTGAATCCGTCTGGTCCTAGACTTTTTTTGTTGATAACTTTTAAATTACCATTTCAATCTCGCTGCTTGTTATTGGTCTCTTCAAGGTATCCAGTTCTTCCTGATTTAAGCTAGTAGGGTTGTATTTTTCCAATAATTTATCTATCTCTTCTAGGTTTTCTAGTTTATATACATAAAGATGTTCATGGTAGCCTTGAATAATCTTTCACATTTCACTGGTGTCAGTTGTAATATCTCCTGTTTCATTTCTTAATGAGGTTATTTGGCTTTTATCTCTTCTTTTCTTGATTGATCTTGCTAAAGGTCTATCAATTTTATTTATCTTTTCAAAGAACCATCTTTCTGTTTATCTTTTTTTATTATTCAATTTCATTTAGTTCTGCTCTGATCTTGGTTATTTCCTTTCTTTTGCTGGGCTTGGTTTGTTCTTGTTCCTCTAGTTCCTTGAAGTGTGACCTTAGAATATCAGTTTGTGCTCTTTTAGTATTTCTGATGTAGATGTTTAGGGCTAAGAACTTTTCTCTTATCACTGCCTTTCCTGTATCCCAGAGATTTTGACAGGTTGTTTCATTACTGTTGTTCAGTTCTAAGAATTTTTAAATTTCCATCTTGATTTTGGTTTTGACCCAATGCTCATTCAGGAGCAGGTTATTTAATTTCCATGTATTTGCATGATTTTGAAGGTTCCTTTTGGAGTTGATTTCCAGTTTTATTCTACTGTGGTCTGAGAGAGTGCCTGATACATTTTCAATTTTCTTAAATTTATTGAGGCTCGTTTTATGGCCTATCATCTGGTCTATCTTGGAGAAAGTTCCACGCACTGTTGAATAGAATGTGTATTCTGCAGTTGTTGGATGAAATCTTCTGTATATGTTCTTTTAAGTCCATTTGTTCCAAGTAAATCCATTTAAATCCATTATTTCTTTGTTGACTTTCTGTCTTGATGACCTGTCTAGTGCTGTCAGTGGAGTATTGAAGTCCCCCACAATTATTGTGTTGCCGTCTATCTCATTTCTTAGATCTATTAGCAATTGTTTTATAAATTTGGAAGCTCCAGTGTTTAGGTGCATATCTGTTTAGGATTGTGATATTTTCCTGTTGGACAAGGCCTTTTACCATTATATGATGTCCCACTTTGTCTCTTTTAACCACGGCTGCTTTAAAGTTTTTTTGTCTGATATAAGAATAGCTACCCCTGCACACTTTTGGTGTCTCTTTGCATGAATTGCCTTTTTCCATCCCTTTACTTTAGTTTATGTGAGTCTCCTAAAGGCAGCAGATGGTTGGTTGGTGAATTCTTATCCATTCTGCGGTTCTGTATCTTTTAAGTGGAGCATTTAGTCCATTTACATTCAATGTTAGTATTGGGATGTGAGGTACTGTTGAATTTGTCATGCTATTTGTTGCTTGTGTACCTTGCTTTTTTTTTTTCTTTTTGTTTTTTAATTTGTATTTTTGTTTTAAAGGTCCTGTGTGATTTATGCTTTAAAGAGGTTCTGTTTTGATGTGTTTCCAGAATTTGCTTCAAGATTTAGAGCTCCTTTTAGCAGTTCTTGTAGTGGTGGCTTGGTAGTGGCGAATTCTCTCAGCATTTGTTTGTATGAAAAAGACTGTATCTTTCCTTCATATATGATGCTTACTTTTGCTGGATACAGAATTCTTGGCTGATAATTGTTTGGTTTGAGGAGGCTGAAGATAGGGCCCCAATCTCTTCCAGCTTGTAGGTTTTCTGCTGAGAAATCTGCTGTTAATCTGATACGTTTTCCTTTATAGGTTACCTGGTGCTTCTGTCTCACAGCTGTTAAGATTCTTTCCTTCATCTTAACTTTAGATAACCTGATGACAATGTGCCTAAGTGATGATCTTTTTGCGATGAATTTCCCACGTGTTCTTTGTGCTTCTTGTATTTGGATGTCTAGTCTAGCAAGGCTGGGGAAGTTTTCCTCCATTATTACCTCAAATCTATTTTCCAAACTTTTAGATTTATCTTCTTCCTCAGGAACACCGATTATTTTTAGGTTGGTCATTTAACATAATCCCAGACTTCTTGGAGGCTTTGTTCATACTTTTTACTTTTTTGTCTTTGTTGAATTGGGTTAATTCAAAGACCCGTCTTCGAGCTCTGAATTACTTTCTTCCACTTGTTCAATCCTATTGCTGAGACTTTCCATAGCATTTTGCATTTCTATAAGTGTGTCCAATGTTTCCTGAAGTTTTGATTTTTTCTTTATGCTATCTATTTCCTTGAATATTTCTCCCTTCACTTCTTGTATTGTTTTTTGGATTTCCTTGCATTGGGCTTCACCTTTCTCTGGTACCTGCTTGATTAGCTTAATAATTAACCTCCTGAATATTTTTTCGGGTAAATCAGAGATTTCTTCTTGGTTTGGATCCATGGCTAGTGAACTAGTGTGAGTTTTTGAGGGGGTGCTAAAGAGACTTGTTTTGTCATATTACCAGAGTTGGTTTTCTGGTTCCTTCTCATTTGGGTAGGCTCTGTCAGAGGGAGGGTCTAGGGCTGAAGGCTGTTGTTCAGATTCTTTTGTCCCATGGGGTGTTCCCTTGATGGAGTACTCTCCCCCTTTTCCTATGGATATGGCTTCCTGTGAGCCGAACTGAAGTGATTGTTGTCTCTCTTTTGGGTCTAGCCACCCAGCAAGTCTACCTGGCTCCAGGATGGTACTGAGGCTTGTCTGCACAGACTCCTGTGATGTGAACCATCTATGGGTCTGTCAGCTGTGGATACCAGCACCTGTTCCAGTGTAGGTGGCAGGGGAGTGAAATGGACTCTGTGAGGGTTCTTAGCTTTGGTGGTCTAGTATTCCATTTTTCTGCTGATTGGCCTCCTGCTGGGAGGTGACGCTCTCCAGAGAGCATCAGCTATGGTAGTATGGAGAGGGACCAGTGGTGGGTGGGGTCCTACAACCCCCAAGATTATATGCCATTTGTCTTCAGCTACCAGGGTGGATAGGGAAGGCCCATTCAGGTGCAGGGAGGGGTGGGCGTCTGAGCTCAGACTCCCCTTGGGCTTGTCTTGCTATGGCTGCTATGGGGGATGGGGTTGAGGTTCCCAGGTCAATGGAGTTGTGTACCTAGGAGGATTATGGCTGCCTCTGCTGAGTCACCCAGGTTGTCAGGGAAGTGGGGGGAAAGCCGGCAGTCACAGGCCTCACGCAGCTCCCACACAATCCAAAGGGCCAGTCTCACTCCCAATGTGCCCCCTCAACAGCCCTGAGTCTGTTTCCAGGCAGTGGGCAAGCTGGGCTTGAGAACTTGCCCCAGGCTACCTGCCTCCCAGCTGCGAAAGAAAAGGGCTTGGTTCTGCCCCGGCCTGTGGAAGCTACACACTGGATTTGTGCCCTCCCCTGAGTTCTGGCCAGGAGGCTTCTTGCCCGTTCGAATTACTACAAAGTTCAGTTGGAGACTTCCTTCTCCCTGTGGTGTTTCCCCCCAACTCCTCTGGCTGCCCTCCCAATGGATCCCTGTGGTGCCAGGCAGGAATGGCCTGCTTGGGGACCCAGGGAGCTCCCTTTCTCGCTGCTTCCTCTGCTTCTGTGTTTCGCTCGACTCTCTAAACTGACTCAGCTCCAGGTAAGGTCAGAAACTTCGCCCGCAAACAGACCTTCATTTTCTCCAGTGGCGGTGTGTGTTTGGGAGAGGATGCTCTCCTTTTCCCACTTTCACAGTGTGGGCACTCACAGTATTGGGGGTGTCTCCCAGGTCCTACAGGAGCAGTCTGTTTCCTTCAGAGGGTCTGTGGGTCCTCTTGGGGTTGCTGGTTTGTTCTTGCAGTTGATCTGGGGCTAAAATTCATGATGTGAATCTCTGCACTTTGCTCTGTCCATCTGAGTTGGAGCTGCCAATCTAGTCCTGCCTCCCATCTGCCATGATCCCTGACCACGTTTCTATTTAGCTATTCATCTGTCAATGAAAATTTGGGTTGCTTCCACATTTTGACCATTACAACTAATGCTATTTTGCAGCACTATTCACAATAGCAAAGACATGGAATCAACCTAGATGCCCAACGACAGTGGAATGGATTAAAAAATGTGGTATGTAGACACCAGGGTATACTATACAGACATAAAAAAAAAATGAGATCCTGTCCTCTGCAGGAACATAGATGGAGCTGGAGGCCATCATCCTTAGCAAACTAATGCAGGAACAGAAAACCAAATGCTGATGTTCTCACGTATAAGTGGGAGCTAAATGATGAGAAAACATGGACACAAAGAGGGGAACAACAGACACTGGGGCCTACTAGAGAGCAAAGGGTGGGAGAAGGGAGAGAAGCAGGAAAAATAACTAATGGGTACTAGGCTTAACACCTGGGTGATGAAATAATCTGTACAACAAACCCCTGTGACGTGAGTTTACCTGCATAACAAATCTGCACGTGTACCCCCAAACCCCAAATAAAAGTTTAAAAAAATAAATAATGCTACTTTAAACATTTGTGCACAAGTTTTTGTGTGGACGTATGTTCTCATTTCTGGGAATATACTTAGGAATAGAATTGCTGGATCATACAGTACCTCTGTGTTTAACAATTTGGGGAATGCTAGACTGTTTTCCAAAGCAGATACATCATTTTACATTCCCACCAGCAGTGGATGAAGGTTCTAGATTATCACCATCATCATGTATACTTCCTATTATGTTTTTGTTGATTATAGTCATGCTAGTGGGTGTGAACTGGTATTTCATGTTTTTTTTGTTGTTGTTGTGGTAAAATATACATAATGAAATTTACCATCAAATCCATTTGTAAGCTGTACAGTTCAGTGACATTAAGTATATTCAAATTATTGTATAGACACCACCACCATCCATCTCTGAAGCTTTTCGTGTTCCTACACTGACACTCTGTGCCCACTAAACAATAACTCCCTATTTCCTGCTCTCCCTAGCCCCTGGCAACCACCATGCTACTTTCTGTTTCTGTGAATTCACTACTCTAGGTGCCTTATATAAGCAGAATCATACAGTATTGTCCTTTTGTGACTGGCTTATTTCACTTAGTATAATGTCCTCAACATGCATCTGCGTTGTAGCCTGTGTCAGAGTTCTTTTCCTTTGTAAAGCTGAACATGGAAATCAACTAAGAGGAGACAAATAACCTAATCAGATAATGGGCAAACAATAGAAGAAAAAAAATCACATGAGAAGAAATATAAGTATTTCCTGATATGGGTTGGCTCTGGGCCCTCACCCAAATCTCATGTTAAATTGTAATTACTTGTGTTGGAGGAGGTGCCTGGTGGGAGGTGACTGGATCATAGTGGGGGCTTTTTGAAACCTTTGCTGTTGTCATGATACTGAGTCAGTTCTCAGGAGATCTGGTTGTTCAGAAGTATGTTCCACCTCTCCCTTCTCTCTCTTCCTCCTGCTCCAGCCAGGTAGGAAGTGCCTACTTTTCCTTTGCCTTCTGCCATGAGTGTAAGTTTCCTGAGGCCTCCCCAGCCATGCTTCCTGTACAGCCTGCAGAATTGTGAGCCAATGAAGCCTCTTTTCCTTATACATTATCCAGTCTCAGGTAGTTCTCTGCAATGTGACCACAGACTAATATATCCCCCAAACATCTGAAAATGTTCCACCTCACCACAGAGCAGGGGAGTTAAAAAAACAAATGAGGAGGTGCCCTTTCACACCCAGCAGACTGGCAACACTAAAATATGTGACTAAGCCACATTTGGCCACGATGGGAGAAATGGTTCTCACATGGTACTGGTAGGATGCTATCTACAGGTAACCCTTTTGGAGTAAAGCTCAAGGTGTGTATAACCTATGCCTTATTCCACTTCTAGGGATAGTTTTTTACACATGTGCCCAAGAAAACCAGAAAACGACATTCACTCCGTAATTGTATAAACCCCAAATGGCAATCCAGTGTCCATTAGTGGCAGAATGAATACATGTGCAAGATGAAATCATATAGAAAATGAATGCACCAGAGCTACAGCAGCAACACGGAGAGTTCCCAGAGGCAAGACAGATGTACATACCCTAAGAGACTATTTAAGACACAACAAACAATACTCTCTTCTATTTGTGGATATATACATATATAGTGCAAGTCTGAAAATTTGGGGGGGATGAGGTGCATATATACCAACGGGGAAAAGAGGAGAATGGTACTAGGGAGGGGTCAAAAAGGACTTCCAACATATCTGTAACATATTATGACTTAATGGATATGAAATGAATACAGCAATTGTAAAGATTTGTTAAAATTGGGAAGTGGAGACGTGTTTATTAGTTAATCTCGGTACTTTTCTGTACTATGAAAATTTTTATAAGAAAAATACTTACAGAAGCTATAGTCAGGCCGGTATGTACTAACTGACATTGGCTGCAGTGAGTGGTTGAGACCATAGGCAACTGAACACGTGCTATCCGGTGTGCGACCACACTGCACTCCAGCCCACTGAGGCCAAATGTTGCCACGCCGTTCATTTTTAAAAGTAAGGCTGAAAATCCAGAGTCTTACTGCAATCTCCTGATTTCAAAATGTTGGAAATGAATTCTAAAACCTTTAGACGCCTGTGTGGGCCAAGCTATGCCTGCTGTGGAATTTGGCCCTGTGGCCTCTAGTCTAGGACTTTACACTTTCCTATCCCGAGGCAGCAGCTGCCGTGGTTCTGAGCCTAAGCTCCAACAGCCAGATGCCCATCTCCCTCCAGCTCACACTTGGAGATGATTCTGCACCACTGGCCTGCACACAGGTCCTCGTCATTGCTTTCTTTGTTTTGATCACCAAATTCCTACTATGCACATATGCTAGCTTAACAGGTTAGCCCAAGCATCTTGTCCTAAGAAGATTCGGGGAAAAAAAAAAAGACTCCCACAGCATAACGACGTGGCATAGTTTTCCCAGGACAGCAGTCGGAATGGTACCCATCAGAAAAAAACAAACACCAAAGTCCTGAACCAAGTAGGCTGCAGAAAACACCCAGGGGACTGATTAACACCAGCGGGAGTCCCTGCCCAGCTGGCCCAGCTGCCCGGCCCCACAAAATTATTCAATATGAAAACACACAAGCAGACCTCCCCGGCACTCCACCCCCGCTGCTGCTCCACTTTGGACATGAAAATATTCAGAATTTTACAAGGCTCTCAGAAAATGTTCCCGGGGCAAGGTAGGGAGGTGCTCAGCAGGCTGAGTGAGGCAGCTCTGCATGTCCTGTAGGGGGACACAGAGGAAGCGCTCCCTTGGCAACTGTGTTCCAAGGGGCAGAGGCAGGGCTCCAACAGGACTGAGCTGGCTGCCTGGGGCTCTGGCATGCAGCTTTATGAGCAAGGGAGATTCACAGCTCTGCCTGAATCCCCACCCACAACTACCTTTAACTGCGAGCTGCAGGCTCACTCCCTGACTCCCACAAGGCCATCAGGAGCCAGCCGGGCCCCTCGACAACAAGGTGCAAGGTGACTCTCCATGGGTCTATTTTGAGTTCCTGGTGCCTCTTAACATGCTGCTGCTAAGTTAGAAGCAGTGACTCTGGGAGTTATAGCTTATAAAGTTCATGTTCATGGTGAACTTGAAAAGAGGTTTCCCAGGGGCAACAGACATCCAGGCTGGAGCCATGTGGAGACAGCTGATGCCTAGGGCCCCCGTCCTGACCCAGTGGCTGGCGTTTGGCTGTGTCTATCTCCTTGCACTAACTCAAGTGACTAAGGGTGTTTGGAGACCATGGCATGTCATAATCATCTTCAGTACAGATGACAGCTTTGTCACTGATGGCCTCTCTTCCTTGTTTTCGCCTGCTTCCTCCTGGGCTTCTCCAGCGCTGGGAGCTTTGCTGTTCTCCCCTCTACTTCTCTATCTCCTCCCTCCCCCATTTTCTAAGCTAGGTTGGCTCTTTCCTTGGTTCAGTCTGTGGCTTCTTTGCTCCCATGGCTCCCTTAAAAATAACTGTTTGAGGACATTACCTATGCCATGTTCCTTCAGATACTAGGGAATAGGGCATAGGGGACCCCTGACTCTCCACCTGGGGAGCTTCAGGTCAGTGTGTTCACCAGCCTAGAGGACAGCAGGGAGTCCTACCACGCCTATGGTTCTGGGTGGGTGTGCCTGTCACAGACCACTCTGCTAGTCCCCATCACTGAAGGCTGGTGGCCACTTCTTTTCCAAAGACCAGACATGCAGGGTTAGGATCTGGGGGTCATCTTGGACTGCTCTCTGTGCCACATTCAAGCAACCGCTAAGTCCCACCAAGCCAACCACCATGAGGGATCTCAAATCTGCCTTCCCCTCCCCATATCCATGGCCACCCTTAGCTAGGGTGCCATAACGGTCTCCTAACTGTACCGCCCCCGCAAAACACAAACATGTAATCTCTTTTCCCTTCCAAGTAACCTATGCTTCTCTGCCACAGCTCCAGTCTGAAACCTTCGATGGCTCCCTAGTACCTAATGCCTTTCATAGCCTCAGCCTAGCATTCGGGTCCCAACCAGTCTGATGATTCACTCATTCCTTCAGCCCATGCTTCTTCCTGTACAGCCTGTTCCACCCAAGGACTGCAGATGTTTTCAGGAATATATACAAAGAAACAAAAGACTCTGGACTAAGAAAAAGAAGTACCAGGGTAGGTGAAGGTAAGGGGAACAAGCCTTGTCGCCCTGGCCCTGGCCAGCCACATGTGCTCCTCCCTCCCAGGCTGTTGGTTATTCCTTCACCCAGACATGCTGGCACCGGTCCCTCTGCCTGCACGCCCTCCTCATTTCTCAGTTGGCCAATGTCAAGTGCCTGCTCCTCCATAGGTCCTAGATGTTCTCTCTTCCACTGCTGGCACACCTAAGGCGCTCCAAATGACCTAAATGATACTGTTCCTGCCAAGACTATCCTGACCTTGCTATGGCTTGGGTACTCCTAGGAGTCAAGAGGCTCAGATCTAGCTCAGGCTCCCAGGCTAAGTCTCTGTTGATCTTGGCTACTAAACTTCCCCGGGCTCAGATTTTCCCATCTGTGAAATGGGTTGAAACTCATTTGTTTCTCACGTGGATGTGCCAACGATTGATCCTATATGGTCAATCTGTTATCACCCAGTGTCCCCTTCTGGATGGATGCAGGCCCCCAGCAGGCATATCACAGAGCAGACCAGGAGCTGCATGCACCGCGCCCCCACGCGCTGACTTAGCTACAGCCCCCACCTACTCCTCGGCAGTGGACCCCACTAAGGCAGCGTGTGCCGAGTCCACCTTAAACCTTGGCTCTGGCACACTGGAGAGAAAGTTCGTATTAATGTTGCTGGCTAACAAAACAACCAGCAGTTTCCTATAAAAAGTGACAGTGGGATAAATCTACATTAAAATATTCATGCCCTTTATTTCACTTCACAAAAAGATCTAAACACCCCAACAAAACGCAGTTACAGCAGCTGCTGGGCAGATGTTCTTCAGGCGGGCAAAGGAGAGACAGTAATTAGTCTCAATTAAGTTCTCAGTAAATTATGTAACGGAGACCTTTAGCCACCCAGTCCTGACTGGTTTGCTGAGCCAAAGGCAGTGAACCTGGTCCAAAACTATTTAGAAACTCTGGATTGCTTTGGATAATTCATGTTCTGAGTAAATTACAGAGAGTTTTGGCATGGGAGGAATAATGAATACCATAACCACTTTCAACTGAAAATAATAATTTGTTAATAATTTTAATAGCTAATGAGCTATAGAAACCATGTTTGTAAGCCTTCCAAGCAGAAAGGAAGGAGATTGATTTTATTTCTGGCTATATGAAGCTTAACGGCATTCACTCACTGCATGTACCTTTGAGACTTTTGCTCAGCAAGTATCTTGTCACATGATCTATTTTCACCGGAGCACTGCTTCTTCCTGAATTTTCAAAAACAGTTTCCTAAGGGTCTGCTCGGCAAAGATGTTTCTGTCTAATCAGGCTTTAAGGGTTTCTCACCAAGAGGCACACAGGAGACTGGCTGGCTGCCATTCTGCCTTCAAGACCCTGAGAAAAGAGACTCTTCCATCAAGTCTTGTTGAACCAAGTTTTGTGATTTTTCTCCCTTGTCAACTTTTGTTTTTAGGTGAACAAAAGAAAAAAAAATTTTTTTGAGAAAGAGTTTTGCTTTTGTTACCCAGGCTAAAGTGCAGTGGTGTGATCTTGGCTCACTGCAACCTCTGCCTCCTGGGTTCAAGTGATTCTCTCACCTCAGCCTCCTGAGTAGTTGGGATTACAGGTGCCTGCCACCACGCCTGGTTAATTTTTTTTTTTTTTTTTTGGTATTTTTAGTAAAGATGGCATTTCACCATGTTGGCCAGGCTGGTCTCCAACCTCCTGACCTTAGGTGATCTGCCTGTCTCGGCCTCCCAAAGTGGTGGGATTACAGTGTGAGGCACCGTGCCTGGCCAAGAAAATTTTATTTACAGAATTGTAGAGAATGTCCCACTCCCTGGTGAAATACTGTATTTGGGGCCACTCAGAGTCCAGACTTCCTCTCTTCATCCACAAAGGCCTGGTCACATCTTGCTGTGGGTGGTCCTTGTCCAAGTCCTTGCCTTCTCCCTATCTCTTCTGAAAGTAAGACTCTAGCACAGAGCCTTGTGCTTCTTAAGGACCCCATGAATGTTTTCTAAATTTAATTAAATTCCATGGTTCTCTATGAAGAAAACGGACAAGTGACCTGGAGCTTACAAAAATGATCTTTGTGCTGATCTCCAGGGCATCCTGGGCTATTCTCACTCACTTTAGTTTATCTCTCCTGTTGCCATATTTTCTGCTTAGTAGAACTTATAAATATAATTCATGCACATTGTAGAAAATCTGGAAAGTACAAAAAATATAAAGTGAGAGAACCAAAGGATACACATGATTCTAGTCTTTTTCCTAAACATCTTCCTTTAACGTCGATGTCACACCACAAATCATTTTATATTGTGCATCACTAGTGATAGCAGAAGCAATTCCTATGCAATCAAAAATCTTTTCTAAAGGTTGACTTTTTTTTTTTTTGAAATGGGGTCTTGCTCTGTCACCCAGGCTGGAGGGCAGTGGTGCAATTATAGCTCACTACAGCCTTGAACTCCTGGGCTCGAGCAATCCTCCTGCCTCAGCCTCCCAAACAGCTGGGACTACAAGCGCATGTCACTGCAACTAATTTTTAAATTTTTTTTTGTAGAGATGCTGTCTCATTTTGTTGCTCAGGCTGGTCTCAAACTCCTGGCTTCAAGTGGTACTCCCACCTTGGCCACCCAAAGTGCTAAAGATTAACTTTTTAATGCTTGTATATTACTCTGTCATACAGATAGAGCCATACATTACTGAACCAGTGCATACTTGGCCATTTGGGTAGGTGCCAATTTTGTACATATTTTGGATGATTTCCACAGGGTAGAAATGGAAGTCCTGGATCCAAAGGGATGAGCAACATTATTCAGAGGGCCAGGGAGGAGTGCTTGGATCTCTCCATGATGGGATCTCATTACTCTATGACCCGGCCATGCCTGCCCCACTAGCCTGTTGGGTATGCTTGTTCTCTAGTGACGATGCTTTACATTTGTGAAGGCATTGGGGCAATGTTTCCAAAAGTCCTTCTGTGTGTCCCTTGTGTCTTCTTTCTGCCCATGCATGTAGCCCTTCAGCTGTTCCTTAAGAGGCAGCGGTGTCCAGGCTACAGTCCCTCCACTCCACTCCACTGCTTTGGATGTTCCCTGCCAGTCAATGTTTCCTTAGAATGTGGCCTTGACAAATACATGTCTAGTTGCAACATGACCTGCTTTAAGTAAATAAACAATAAGAACCACACTAATTGGACCCTTCCATATGCCAGATGTTATGTGCTTTAGTCTTCACTTGATTCCCAATTAGATAAGGGGGGAGCTCCTGTGAAGTAACCTGCTCAGGATCACACAGTCAGTGAGATCTGTCTTAGATTAAGAGTGGTGTGCTAATGTGGTCTCCTATAGCCAATACATTTCTCTCTGTATCGCCTGTAGTTTATATAAATGGCTGCTGTGTTATTTGAAGCATAAATATTCATAAGTGTTATATCTTCATTGTAAATTAAGACTTTTAATGTAAGTTTCCTTGTCACATTTAATGCTTTTTGGCTTGAAGTCTATTTCATCTAAAATTAGGATTGCTACCTCTGCTCTCTTACTGTTTTTGCTTCCCTGGAATACCTTTATTTTTAGCCTTTTTAAATTAGTTTCTTTTAGGTTTTTTTTTGTTTTTGTTGTTTTTTTTTTTGCATACAGCATATAGTTGGGTCTTTGTGAGCCAGTTTGAAAATCTTTTTCTTTTTCTTTCTTTCTTTTTTTTTTTTTTTTTGAGACAGAGTTTCACTCTTTTGCCCAGGCTGGAGTGAAGTGGTGTGATCTCGGCTCACTGCAACCTCTCCCCCCGGGTTCAAGCAATTCTCCTGCCTCAGCCTCCCTAGTAGCTGGGATTATAGGCACTTGCCACTACACCCAGCTAATTTTTTGTATTTTTAGTAGAGACAGGGTTTTGCCACACTGACCAGGCTGGTCTTGAACTCCTGACCTCAGTTGATCTGCCTACCTCGGCCTCCTAAAGTGCTGGGATTACAGGCGTGAGCCACCACACCTTTTCTTTCAGAAAAAGAAAATCTTTTCCTTTTAACCAGTAAGCTAGGCCAATTCCAATATACTTGATCTCAACTTTGTAGTATTATTTAATTATAATTACTGTGTATATTTTATTCTGTTTTCTGTGTTTAGATGTTATTTCTTTGCTATTTATTTATTTTTTGGTATTTAAAGGTTTTTGTTTTTGTTTTACTCCAACCATTTTTGATAGTTTTATTCAAGTATCACATAAATACATAAAAGTATATAAATTATAAATTATATGTATATAGCTTGACAAAATTTTCACACAGCAAGGCTTGCTAACTACAACTCAGATGAAGAAAAGGAACATTACCAGAACCTCAGAAGGCCTTCTCATACTCAGTTATGAGCCTCCCCCAACAATTCTGACTCCTGTCATCACAGGTTTGTTTAGTGTGTTTTTGAACTTTATATAAATGAACTCACGGAGCATGCACTCTTGTCTTTTGTGTCTAGCTTCATTTGTGAGATTGATCCAAGTTTTGTAGAACAATAGTCTATTTTCATCAGTGTGTCATATTCACTGTATGACTAGACCACAATCCATACGTCGTACTGTGGATGAACATTTGGGTTGTTTCAGGTTTTGGCCTCTTATGAATAGCACTGTTCTGAACATTCTTGTACATGTCTTGTACAACTTGCTGGCATATTCCTGTGTGGAAGCTAAAGCAACTGCATATTAAATGGGAGGCTAAGGCAACTCCATCTTGAATGCTTATCCACCAGGTTGGTTTAACTGACTAACTATAGTTCCAGGAAGGCCTCCAAGATTTCCAGTTTATCTACTGTTGCTTGTGTAAAAGCAGGTACATACCATAAATTGTGCTCTTTGGTCAAACAACCATATGCTATCACACTTCAGGTGTCCTATGAATCACATCTGAACCATTCCTTGACCTGGGTCTGGGGGACAATGGCATGGGGATCCACCATCTTGTCTTGCTGCTGCCCAAGGCACAGACATAGCTTCTGTTTGTAAGTCCCTATTAAATGTTTCTTTCTAAGAAACTGGATTTGTCAGCCTCTTTGGCCTCTCAGCTTCCTCAGACTTTGGGGAATGTCTGTATAGCTCTGCCTACCTTGAAACAATCTAGGAGTAGAATTTCTGGGTCATGAGAATTTGTATGATTAGACAAATAGATTTCCAAAGTGGTTATGCCAATTTATACTCACACTAGTAATGACAGAGAAGTCAATGGCTCCATGTCCTTGCCAAAACATGGTATCATCTGTCTTTTCTATTTCAACCAGTCTAGTGGGTGTGTCAGTGGTATCACATTGTGTTTTAATGTGTACAAGTGGAGAATACAGGTGAAGGCATTATTGGCAAGGAGAACAGGGTGAATAAGAGTTGGGAGGTGCAGAAGTACCCATACCTTTGTAAAATACACTTCGTCCTCTCTTTCCTAATCTCTTATTACCTGGTTTATCAGTTTTTAATGATATCTCTTGACTTCCACCCACTGTCTAAACAACCACCAATGTTATCATTTGATTCTCCGGCTTTCTATTTTTTTCTTTATTTTTATTCTTTTATTCTACTCTCTTTTTTTCTATTGCTTTTAGTTGTATTCTTTTCATTTTGTCAGAGCATATAACATTTGCATATTATTTTCCATTCCTGTATCTAACTTTGTGTTAGTCTTAGCTCCACAATTAAACATCCTAAGATGCTCACCATCAGCCCTTGTACCACTGACCCCAGTCATCTCTTGGTTAGATGGAGGGCATCCTATGATAGTAGTGGGATTGGCAAACTACTGCCTGAGGGCCAAATCCTCCCTGATACTTGTCTTGGTGAATACAGTTTTATTAGAATACAGCCCTGTCTATTTGTTTATACATTGTTTATAGCTGCTTTTGGGCTACAATATAATTGAGTAGTTAAGACAGAGACTATGTGGCTTGCAAAGCCTAAAATATTTAATATCTGTCATTCGCTGAAAAAGTTTGCTGATTCCTGCTCCAGTAGATTCCTCAAGAAGGGCTCATGGATACAATATCCTCAGCTCTTGTCTATTTAAAACTGTTTTTCTAAAGCTTTGATACTGGAAGGATAGTTTAGCTAGTTATAAAATCTTCAGTTCACATTTTCTTTCTTGGTCTGATCTGTGAGGACATCATGCAGACCCTGAGAACTGGGAGTCTGAGTCCCATGAGCCACAAGGAGTGGGGTGGGAAGCAGAATAAGTGCCCCGTTCTGAGAGGAGCCCTACCACTTGATAGCCACACATTCCTGTGGAGTCTCCTAACCCCATGGCAGTCCCCACTGGGGAGCCCTGCCCAGAGAAGTCACATGACAGGAGGCCACTGACAAGCTGTACAGGCAGAGCCACAGACAGACCCTCTAGGAACTGGAGCGCCTGGATGATGAGCCATCAGCCATCCGTGTCCCTGCTTCATCCATAACAATATCATGGGAAGCTTACTAAGTGCCCTGCTGACCTGACCCACCACCCAAATAACCCTGTCAGACAGGCGTGGAATGTTCTCATTAAACCCTCACACATTTGGGGCACTCATGCAGCCTTCTTTTCAAAAATGCATGCAAACCACTGCCTAAATCATCCCTCATCTTCTAGATGTGCCAGGGGTTGACAGCACTCTGAAACGGCATTCTTTGGACCCGGCCATTTATCTGTTTGGGAAATTGAGACCCAGCTCTCAAACCCCTGGCTCTGCTCTTGTCTGCTGTGATTTCTCAGAACCAGTCAGCAGAGCCTCAGATATGACAGCTGTAGAGTTCTGTAGCATCTTGGATTGGATTTTGTCCTGGAATGGGGTTTTGGACACTTCTAGAAAATCATAACAGTGATCATAAAAATGACAAATTTAGCTCTTACTGTGTGCCAGGAACTGTCCTGAGCCATTTATTTCTCTTAACTCGTATCATTCTCATGACAACCCTCTGAGGTAGGAACTCTCTCAGTCCCCTGTCATACAGAGAGGTTGAGTGGCCTGCTGCAGGTCCCCTGCTGGCAGCAGCAGGGCTGGGATGGGAACCTGGCTGCTGGAGTCCTCACTCCACTGCTTCTGCTTCTCAGGGCTTCCTCCTTAGTTTTCTTGAGCTGCCGTGCTCTCTGCCTGCTTTCTTCTACCTTTGCCTTTTACCTTTACCCTCCTTCTTCTTTTTGAAAAGCAGCAGTGAACCTGCACTTTGCCTTTTGTCACTTTTAGCCTTAACAGGCATCTCCTTCTCAGTTTTCCTCATTTCAAGGGCCAACTTAAAACAACCACAAAAAGCTGTCTTTGTCGAACGTTTCTTAGCAGGGCTGTTTGCGGACAGCTCGCTGTCCGGTCTGAGCTGCTTGCTAAGGCTCCAGACTGTTTCCTCCCTCCCATTGCTGCATGCCTCAGTGCACTTGGGTCTTTCCATCTGGCTCACCCCGAGCCACCGGGGTGAACCCCTAGTCCTGAGTACGTCTCCCATCTTATGTCTTGTTGGGTCAGTTGTGATTATGGAGTCAGAATGGAATCTTCCTGAATTTCCCCTAGGTGCTGAGCTGTATTGACTTTCTGTAGCTGTGGGAACAAAACTACCTCTACTCTGACCTTTACTTATTCTATTAATATCTTCTCAAAACATAGGGATCTAGATTTAACCCTGCTCAGTTTCCTTTCCTGACTGTGGCAAACTGCAAAACACAATGGCCGTTGCTTCCCAGGTTGTCAGGAACCTTCCTGCTTTATAAGAAATAAAGTCACGGTAATGAGCCCTTTTATTCATCCATGTATGCCTGAGAGAAGAGAAATGGGGAGTGCTTTGTCTGTCAATTAGGGCATCCGGCTGCCTCGTTTCCATCCCCAGCTCCAGTCACCACAGCTTCTGCCATGCAAGGCCTGGAGCCTCCTGCAAAGTCCTGCCTTCAATCTCCACTTGGTTAGGTCTCTGCCTTGTGCCTCTCTCCCCTAGTGGCCTGGGCTCTGGGCCCTGAAGCCCTCAGGAGATGAGGTAACAGACTACCTTTCCCTCCTAGATAAGCCCCATACTGAAGGATTTTTGCATCTGCTGTTAGATTCAAGTCACAGGACCCAATTCACCAAATCTGGTGATTTCCACCATGCTTTCTGAGTTAAAATGTCAAGGGACCTTCGTTACTGTATGCTGGTGGTTCTCAGTACAGTCCCTGGACCAGAATCATGAGTGCTATCAGAGCCCTAGCTAGAAATGCAAGTTCCCAGGTCTCACTCTGGATCTACTGAATCAGAAGCTCTGGGAGTGGGGCCCAGCACTCTGTCAGTCACCCAGTCCCCTGGGGATTTCAGCGCAGTAGAGCCACTAGACATATCAGGAAAATAATCACCCGAGGCCTGAGCCTTGCTTCTGATCAGCTCTCTGAGAGGTGCTGGCCCCCAGATCACCCTTTGTCCTCTCTGACAACTCACTGGGCAGGTGCAGCTGAAATGTTTTTCCCTCCCTGTTCTCATGATTCAGGGTAAAGCTCTCTCCCACTGGCCAGGGAACGTCCTCTTCCCAGGAAGCGGATTAAGAGTCATGGAAGGAAAACACAACTAAGCCGTGGGCACGGTGTGGGCCAGGGCATGTTCATGACCTCCTCAGTGCTAATTTCTGCTCTTAATGTCCTAAGGAATTCCTTTAGGAAATTACGTCCTTCAATTTCACCAGGCTCCTTTCTTCAGTGGTATTTAAACCCAAATACAGGTTAGCAGACAGAAGTGCTGGCAGGACCCAGCCTTTCACATCCACCCACAAAGGCAGCCTCCTCACGCTCCCCCTACCAGGGCTCCAATGGTCTGTAACGAGCCACCGGGGGATGGCACATCTGTGAAGTCTCTAGTCACACACTGAGCCTGAAATCCAGTCTTCGGGTTTGAATGACGCTGAGACCCTCCCATAATCCTTTTTCCTTCCCTAGTCTTACCCCCATCCTGCTGATGATACTACCTAAAGTTCACAGGTGGAGAGCTCAAAAGCATTCAAGAAGTTACAAAAGAACCACTCAGGACTTTTCTGCTGTTGCAATTTACCCTGAAATATGTATAAATTATACGAACTTGTTCTGACAAGAAGGGGAATGTTAGCATACTGTGGGACCTGTCCCCAAGCTTTTACTATCTAGAAAATACCAACATGGGTTTAGATTACCTAGTTATAACTGTATTAAAAATGTGTGTGTGCACATGCACGTGTATGTGTGAGGAGTGTCTTACGAAATAATGGATAACCCATGAAATGTTGGGGTCCAACAGCTGGCTGATGTTTACCGTCGATATAGTTTTGTAGTTGAGCAGTGATGATAGTTTTGGCTGGCGTTCATGGAGTGCTTACTCGGGGTGAAGGAATTTATAGGCATTACTTCACTTAATCTCCTCGAGACTTCTATGAGAGATGTTCTCATTTCCCAGTTTTACAGATGGCGAGATCATGTAACTTGCCTGTGGGTTTGCATGCAGCTAGGGGTGAGGTGGGGACCGGAGGTCAGGCTCTCAATGCCCACCATGTGAAGCTGCCCGTGGGTGAAATGGATGGAATATTTCATTCGTTTTCTGGCTAGCTACCGAACCTAACAAATTGCATGTCTTTTTGCCTCTACATGATAAGTAGATGATGATCTTGCTATTGCTTCCAACTTTAAACAAATCCATTTCAAGAAAGGCTGCTGTAAAGCATAAGCAGGTAAAGGAAGGATTTAAAATATGTCTGCAGAAACTGCTGCTGAGAGTGGAATGAGTAGGACGAGAGGGAGAAGTCAAGGTGGGCTGTGGGTAGGACACAGCATGGGTAAAGTCGACCACAGGCTGTACCTAGAGAGGGTGAGCGACTTAACTAGAAGACAATCCAACACACACCAGGGTCCTAACCAGCCTCTGATTTCCACCCCTTCATCAATGGAGCATCTGTCCAGGACAGACATCTGCCCCCTAATGGGCAAATGCTTATGCCACTGGAATGAAATCTCATTTTCGACATAATGCCACTAACCATAGAGATGAGCAATTCCGGGATGACTGAGGCACATTCCCTCCACCAGTATCAAACAATCCATGTATCTGTTCAAATGACTTACTAAGACCTACTAAGCTCTAGGCACTGCTGGGCACTGGAGACTAAGCTGCACACCCGGTGATTTCCACATTTGTAGAGTACTACATATGGCAGCTTGATTCTACAAATAAGTTCCTGACGAGTATCTGCTGAGTGAATTGAGCACTGATAAGGTCCTTGCCCTTATGGGGAAGAGGAACAAGAAAAAGAAAGGGAAGACTAAAGAAACAGAGTCGCACAGACTATACAGGAATGATGGAGGTGTCGTATCTGTACGCGGCACTTGGCACAGGTAGATGCATTATTTAGCTATAGAGGACAGCATGGAGGTTTCAGAAGCTGTGGGTTTGAGTCCTGAATGGGTAGGTTTAGTTCCTTACCCAGAAAATCTCAGGCCTAGGTCACAGACACACCTCTCCTTCTCCATTGCCTAGCAACTTGCATCACTGGTCACTTGGGGTCTGAGGGAGAGTCCCTCCCAGCCCCTCCAAGCTCAAGGTCAGCTAGGCATGTGTGCTTGTCTTGGAGGTCCAGGATGGCACCCGTCAGCACCTCTTACTGCCTCAACCCCAAATCTCTCCAGGTCTCCTGGGAAACCACCTTCATATTGAACCCCTTGTGTTAGATATGTCCTGAATTTTAATTTCTTTTCTAGTATGGGTGCAGATAACACCAACAACAAGCCAGAAAACCAACTAACTACAGCATTCTGAGAAATTGCTCTAGTGTTTAATCCCAGAGCTTTGGGCCTTCGGGCTGTGAGTTTCACTTCCAGGGAAAGGAGCCACTCCAGCTTCCCCTTGATAGCACTCTGAGTTAAATGCCACTACAGTACTGCCTGATGACTCTCTTGCCCCGCTTTTGAATATCGATTTAGAGCTGCCTTGGTCAAAAGGGTTCTTTTTCATGCCATGGCAGAAGCAGGTTGTACTGTTTTTAAAATGAGAATGAAGAAGCAGAAAGTATGTAAGATTTAAAGGAGGAAAACATTGTTTTGCATTTTGTTACCAGAATGGGCTGGGAAAGCTACTCAATGACTAAGCGTCTCAAAGTCTTCATCTGTAAAATATGGTGAATACGTCGACTTTCCAGAGGGACTGTGGGGCTCCCTAACCCACGAGACAGCCAGCAGCCACTTCCTCCTTTCTCTCCTTACTGCTGATGAGCAAGAGTGAACTGGCCCATTCCCAAAGAGCGCTGCCTTTCTGCTGCTTCTGCACTTTACACCTTAGCAAGAATACAATTTCTGAGTTTTCAAATCCTCTACTTTTACAATAAAATCATTTTCAAGTACTGTTTGGAGAGGGAAAAAAAAAAAACAAAAAACGGTTCTCTGGAATTTATGGGCCCACACTAAGCTCTCAACAGGAAGCAGAAGGCCCAGTGAGCAGGGCTGAGCCAGCAGCTGATGAGTCCACTGCACCCATTTTTTTTTCCCCCCAAGCCATCGCACCTGATCAAATTACACTCCGGGGACTGGAGATTCTGTTGGTACAATCTTGAGGTTAAAATAACCAGGATAAGTCTGGGTTTGGTAACAGGTTGTACCACACCCAGTCATGAAGAGTTTGGAAAAAAAACTCTCATGCTTTGAGAATCATACAGCTGCTGATGTTGAAAGTTCCCATCCAAGAGCAACATTCCGGTTGGGCTGGCTTTTCCCAGTACACGGGGATTTTCCAGTACAGTAGCCCTCTTGCTCACAGACTTGCCTGCTCTCATTCTAGCTGAGAGCAACATGGGTTGGACAGTCTTCATTTCTCAGTCTTGGTTAGATCATGACCTCAGCCTGTCTCTCCACTGGACTTAATAATTTCTGCCTGTCTCATGTCATCTTCCTTCTTCTGGTGAGAGTTGAGACACCTCGGTTTTCTTTACCATGCTCCCGTTTGTTGGCCAACAGCAGCAGAGCACGCGAGCTGAGAAAGACTGATCAGACTTTGCAGGAACCTGGGTTCTGAGCAGAGTGACCTTTGGAGTGGATGCAGGAGCCGCTTCAGCCAGCTCTGGGATCTTCTCTCCCAGACCAACTTTTCAGTGTCTCTTCAATTTTGGGAGCTACTCCACATTCTTTCTATATTCTCTTATCTTTTTGGGACAGGTTCAGATTTGGTTTCTGTGGCCCAGCGAGGCCCAATTGTGCTCCAGAAGCCGGTGGTGCCAGGATCACCTCCTTGCATGTCCACACCACAGCCATGGCTTCGGAGCAGACCGGGGGACTGGTGGGGACAGAAGTTTTATTGGCAGTGATGCCATCAACTTATTGGATGGTCTCCTTACCTCCCACTATACACCAGCGTCTATCCAATGGAAGAAAGAGGTTGGCTGTGTTTACTTCTCTAGGGAAGGTATAGGGTCCCCCAAGCCCTTGTGAGCCCACAGTGCCTTGACCTTGCTGGTGGGAGCAACTCTTTCTGCAGAAGCTCCAGGAAGGGTAGATTCCAGGATTAAAATTCTCCTGGGAAGAAACACAAGCCTAGGATCCTCAAAGTGGTTCACAGCACAGAGTGGTACATCAAAAGTGCATCTGTCGGCGAGAGACCACAGAGTATTGAGACCTGTGGGGCTGTCTGAGCCAGTACTTCCCTACCTGACATGCCCACAGAATCCCCTTTCCCTCTAATCTTGGCACAGGCTGTGCTGTGGGAGGTAGTGCTGTGTCCGTGGTCACTGTGTACATAGTGCAGAGGCCTGGCCGGCCAGCGAGGAAGCTGCAGGGCATGTAGTTTGCAGCCTGGGAAGCACCTGCCACTCGCAGGCTGGATGCCTGGCCTCACCTGAAGAGCACAGTGAGCCCCTGCAGAAACGGGATGCCACTGCTGGGCTTGGGATGAAGGACCCCACATGTGCACCACTGCTTGTATCGGAGCTGGTGTTTGTGGCCTTGGCCGACAAGCAGCCCAAGACAGTTCACTTGCAAACTCTTTCCTTTGACATTTAAGCCACTAAGTCCCTCTTGGAAAATGTCCCAAACAGAACTGGGGAAAGGGCCACTGGTGGCTTCAGATGTCTCCATCCTGCTCCTTTGTGTGCCTGACACCTACTTGTTCTCCTTATTCCTCCAGCATTAAAACCTCTCTTGGAAAAGGACCTGATAAACTCATTCCCACATAAGAAAAAGTTAAAACAGGTTCAGCCTCTTCCCTCTCAGTGCAATGTCCTTAGCTCACTGATAAATCTTTCATTCTATTCTTTCCTTAATAACCGCCTTAGCATAAACATGCAGGCACACAGAGCTGGAAGTCCCCCTTCCTTGGAAAAGGAGAACCTGCCTGTCTCCCAGCAAATGCCCCGTCACCCCGGGGACCTAAGATTAATGTCATACTCCATGAGGAAAACTCAAGCACTTGGAACATTTGTAAAAAGGCAACCCTCAGGTACTCAGGGTGCTCAGCTTTCAAAAGCGCAGTCACTTTGAACAAAGGCCAGGCATGCAATTCCCCAGCAATGCTTTAGATGGTTAGAAATGACCCAGGTTTCACGATATTAGCTCTGACAGGCAGCCCTGAATGTTTATGAATCTAGCCTATGTGAGGTCTTTCTAGAAAGGCTTAAATGGTTTCTTAGAGAGGAACAGATGTAAAACATGATCATAAAGGATGTGCTCAGTTATTTTAAAAAAATTAATATGAATTCTGGAGTATTTCCAGAGTACATATATTACCTAGGAAAAGATTTATCCTGTGTGTGTGTGAAGGGATCCTGGCCACGACTTTGGTTACGTTCTTATTTTCACTGTCTCAGCAGTGTGTAATGTTTGCTCATTCTTATTCTGATGTTTCTGTTTTGGGGTTTGAGGCAGAGGTGCAGGGGATGAGGGGGAAAGGAGGATGGCACTTTTTTCGGGGTAGGATTTCACTGACCGGGGTGAGCAAATCTAGGCATTGATCCTCAGGTGTGCCAAGCCTGGGGGCAAGCTGGGGGCCACCAGGAGGACAGGCGGGTCCGCATGGTTCCAGAGGGACCCCCAGAGGCTGGCCTCCCTGTTCAGTTTACAACACCCTTTTTCATCTTGTCCAGTACTAAGGTAGGTGGGCTCAGGCCAATATTAAGCAATGTCAAATCCTGCAAGAACTTGGTAGTATGTGGTATAAATATGAACAAGAAATGACCTAGAAAATGAAAAGATGACTCACCAAGTTATCGTTGTTGAAATAACATGCAGAGAACATTGTTATTCTCTGCAGGTTATGGGTGTACAAGCTACTGCTCAGAGACACAGGGAGTCCCGTCCAGGCTCCACTGCAAGTGAGAAGCACAGAGAACATGGGGAAAGAAAATCCCTGACTCCCAGTTCCAAACCCAACCAGCCAATGGGAGGGTGTCTCCAATGTGAAGCTTGGGATGGCTTTTCTATGAGGCTGCAAAGATGATGGCCGGCCCAGGGAGAAGGATTAGGGCTTCTCTGTCAGAGTCTTTGGGAATGACAGCCATGGCGGTGCATGACTTGCCAGAAAGCCCCTCCAGGGGAAAGGTAAGGAGGGCGCAGAGAGGCAGCAAGGAGAAGGTGCACTGTGAAAGGGCCTGCCGAAGCACAACAGACCACACTGGGCAAATTCTCTGTCCTAAGAATCCCCACCAGAGGCGCTGGGAGAAGCTGAAACTGCGCAGCAAGAAAGGACAGAGGAGGTGGTGACATAAGCAGCCCAGCATGATAAAAGGCAGCTGCTAAACAAGATCCATCGATGCCTGCTTGAGAAGGGACAATTAGGACATTTCTAGCACAGGCTCCTGACTGTCTCCACTGCCCCAAGTCCCGAGATATCGTGAGCTTTGGGTTGTTGTGTCAGCCTTTGAACTCACGGGAGCCTGTGGAAGGCCTCTCCTTAGCTCCCCAAGAGCCTGCAACCATAAATGTGCACTTTTTCGTGAGTTTTTTAATAGCATTAAGATATAACTTATATACCACGATTCAACCATTTGAAGCATACAATTCAATGGTTTTCATTACAATCTAGGATATTTTTATTACAACAAAAGAAACCCTGTAACCCTTTAGTTATCAACCCCCAATTCCATCCCTCTCCCTCCTGATTAGCCCTAGGCATCTACCTTCCATCTCTATGGATTTTGTCTCATCTAGACATTGCATCTAAATGGAATTTCATACGTGACCTTTTGTGTCTGGCTTTTTCCACTTAGCATGTTTTCAGGGTTTCTCTGTGCCAGAACTTCATTCCTTTTTATGGCTGAATAATATTGCACTCCCTGAATATATTGCATTTTGTTTATCTATTCTTCAGTGAATGAACATGTG
Source organism: Macaca mulatta (assembly GCF_049350105.2). Taxonomy (NCBI): domain Eukaryota; kingdom Metazoa; phylum Chordata; class Mammalia; order Primates; family Cercopithecidae; genus Macaca; species Macaca mulatta. The sequence goes on from NC_133412.1 coordinate 90,436,608, forward strand.
CCATGCTTCTACCTTTTGGCCATTATAAATAATGCTATGAACGTTTGTGTACAAGCTCTTGTGTGGTCATGTTTTTATTATTCTTGGGTATACACACAGTACTGGAATTGCTGATTTGAATAATAACTCAAAGCAGAACTTTTTGAGCAACTGTCAGATTTTTTTTTAAAAAGTGGTTGTGTCATTTAATGTTCCCATCCCAGTGTATGAAAGTCCTGATTTCTCAACATCCTCATCAACATTTGTTATCATCTATCTTTTTGATCACAGCCACACTAGTGAGTGTGAAGTGGAATCTCCATATGGTTTTGATTGGCATTTCCCTGCTAAGGATGCTGAGTACACCTTCTTTAGAGGAATGTCTGTTCAGATCCTTTGTTCAGTTTTCAGCTAGGTTCTGTGTTATCTTATTATTGAGTTGTACGAGTTCTTTAGGTATTCCCTTTTTTGTTTTTTTGTTTTTTTTTTGAGACAGAGTCTCACTCTGTAGCTCAAGCCGGAGTGCAGTGGCATGATCTCGGCTCACTGCAACCTTCACCTCTGGGGCTCAAGCGATTCTCGTGCCTGTCTCCTGAGTAGCTGAGACTAAAGACATGTGCCACCACACCCAGGTAAGTTTTTGTATTTTAGTAGAGATGAGGTTTCACCATGTTGCCCAGGGTGGTCTTGAACTCCTGAGCTCAGGAGATCCATCCACCTTGGCCTCCCAAAGTGCTGGGATTACAGGCATGAGCCACCATGCTTGGCCTAGATATTCTTAACATAAGTTCCTTATCAGATATATAATTTGAAAATATTTTTCACATTTTTTGATCGTCCTTTGTCTTTTGAGACAGGGTCTCACTCTGTCACCCAGGCTGTAGTGCAGTGGTGCAATCTCAATCTAGATTCACTGCAGCCTCGACTTCCTGGGCTCAAGCGATCCTCCCATTTCAGCCTGCCCCCCCCCACCACCCAAGTAGCTGGGACTACAGACACACACTACCATACTAGACTAATTTTTGTATTTTTTGTAGAGAAAGTGTTTCACCATGTTGCCCAGGCTGGTCTCGAACTCCTGGACTCAAGCAGTCCTCTAAAAGTGCTGGGATTACAGGCATGAGCCAATGCACCCCACCTCCAACTGCATTCTTTTGCATGTGGATAGCAAGTTGTCACAGCACCATTTGTTTGAAAAGACTATTCTCTCTCCATTGATTGCTCTTGGCACCCTGGTGGAAAAGCAATTGACAATAACTGTGAAGATTTATTTCTGGACTCTTAGTTATATGCCATTGTTCTTTATATCTATCCTTATGCCAGGGCCACACTGTCTGGATCACTCTAGTTTGTAGTAAGCTTTGGAACTGGGAAGCAGGAGTCCTCCAACTTTGCTATTCTTTTCTAAGATTGTTTTGATGATTTGAGGCCCTTTGCAATTCCATACGGATTTTAGGGTCACGTCCCCATTTGTGGAAGCAAGACGGCTTGAATTTTGATAGAGATTGCACTAAATCTATAAATCAATTTGTAGAGTACTGTTATCTTAACAAGTCTTCTCATTCATGAAAATGAATGTCTTTCCATTTATTGAGATATTTTTGTAGTTTTCAGAATATGAGTTTTAAAATTCTTTTATTAAATTTATTCCAAAGTATTTTATTTTTTTGATGTTATTATAAGTGGATTTTTTTCTTAACTTCACTTAATTGATGCTATACAGAAATACAATTGATTTTTCCTTGTTGATCTTACATCTGCAAACATCCAGAACTTGTTTATTAGTTCTAATCGTTTTTAGAGATTCCTTAGTATTATCTGTATACAATATCGTGTCATTTGTAAATACAGACAGTTTTACTTCTTCTATACAAATATGGATGCATTTTATTTCATTTACTTGGGTAAATGCCTAGGCTGGAATCTTTAATAAAATGTTGAATAGAAATAGTAAGAGCAGATACTGTGTCTTGCTCCTGATCTTTGGAGAAAAGCATTCTGTCTTTCACTTTTAAATATGGTGTTAGTTGTGGGTTTTTTGCAGATGCTCTTTATTTGGTTTCAGTAGTTTGCTTATGTGTAGGACTTTGTCCATTTTCTGAAAGTTATCTAACTTAGGGCATACAGTTGTTCACAGTGTTCATTCCCAATCCTTTTTATTTCTGTAAGCTCAGTAGTAACATTCCTGCTTTCATTATTTAACTTAGTAATTTACGTCTTTTTTTCTTGGCCAATCTAGCTAAAGACTTGCCAATTTTGTTGATTTCTTCCCATAGTTAACTTTTGGTTTCATTATTCTGCTCTACTGTTTTCTACCCTTTATTTAATTAATTTCTGCATGAATGTTACTATTTCTTTCATTCTACTTGTTTTAGGGTTTGTTGCTCTTCTTTCCCAGTGTCATTACATGGAAGGTTAGTTTACTGATTTGAAATCTTTCTTCTTTTTCAATATAAGTGTTTACAACCATAAATATCCCCTTCAGGCCTGCTTTAGCCACATTCCCGAAGTTCTGTTATGTTGCGCCTTCACCTCCATTCATCTCAAAATATGATTTAGTTTTCCTTGTGATTTCTCTTTGACCCACTGGTTGTTTAGGAAGGGTACTGTTTAATTTCCATGTACTTATGAGTTTCTTAAACTTCTTTCTCTTACTGATTTCTAATTTCATTCCATGGTGGCCAGAGAACATACTTCGTATTATTTCTATTTTTTTTGTGCTTGTTAGGTTTATTTACTGGCCTAGTATATGATCTATTCTGAATAATGTTCCGCATGGAAATTCTGCTGTTGTTAGGTGGAGTGTTTTATAGATATCTATTAGGTTTGGTTGGTTTATAATGTTGTTGAAGTCTTCCATTTCCTTGTTGATATACCTTGTTTTTAAAATCCATTATTGAAAGTGAGGTATTGAAGTCTCCAGTTACTATTGTTGAGTTATGTATTTATTCCTTCATTTCTGTCAGTTTTGCTCCATGTATTTTAGGGTCTTATATGTTTACAATTGTTATATCTTCCTGATGGATTGCCGTTTTATCATTATAAAATGTCTGTATTCCAGTAATATATTTTTATAAAAAATCTTTTTGTCTGATATTAGTATAGCACTCCTGCTCTCTGTCTGCATGATACAACTTTTTCCGTCTTTTTACTTTCAATGTATTTGTATATAAGTATACACTCAGAAGGAGAAATGAGTAATTCTTATCTGTGGACTGTTCATTGCTGTAAGAGAGTCAGCGAGCACTGGACTCTGCCAAGAATGACCAAAAAAGGCTCAAGGCAAAGGGGAAAGGACCATTTGGAGAAGCAGCCAGCAACATATCCAAGCTCATTTCTGAAACCTCTCAGCAATTCCACAAGTTAGGAACCCTTCCACTGTTGCCCTTACTGCACAGCCATTTCTTCTATGGGCTGATGTTTCTTCCAGAACCTGGAGAATACACAGCTTCCCTTCATTTCTGATAGATCGCTTTGTAATCTTTTTGGGGGCAGCGGTTGTTATTGTTTTTGTTCTTTCAGTATTCCTCAGACTAAATCTCACCTTTTCCCTTTACTTCTCCTTTCTTGTAATTGTGACATAAAAAGTCAAATGGAAACATCAAGTGCTTGATGGTCTTCATATTTTATTACTCAGAAAAGTCAGGAAGAGAGAAGCATCTCTTTTGATGGGTTGCAGAGCCTACATGCAAAGCGTTTCCCAACAGGAGAAATCCTGTCGCCTGTGAACCTGGCACCAGGGCGTTCTCTCATTCTCTGTAATGATCAAACGAAGGGATGGTCAAATGACCCAAAAAAATAAAAAAATCTCTGAAAATGCTTTCTTGTCCTCCATCTTGAATGTTTCTTAATTTAGATCAATAAGGTAAGGCTTCAAAATTTACCACTTAATTTAAAGACAGGTGACATCCTGAAATTTGTGTCAGAAAAAGTTCCAGCATTTTGGCAATGTAAATTTCTCCTCCCCACTCACATACCATCAACAAAGCATGTAACAGACCACAGATTTAGTCACAATTAGATTTACCTATTTTAGTTTAGAAAAAGACAGGAAAGAAAATGTTTATGTTTCAGACTAGCAAGAAATTGATTAAAAAACCGTATCTTTTCAGATTGTGGCTGTAGCTAAAGATCCACATATTCCAGTGACTTCATTCTTAAGTCACAATCTCTCTCTCTCTCTCATACATGCACGCGTGCACACACACAAAATGTGCTTTAATAAAAAGGAAGGGATTCTATTCCATTTTAACCCCAAATAAGGCCAGCCTGATTAAGATAATTGAGGAAGGAGAACAAATTTAAAAACGAAAGACACTTCCTTGAAAATGACTATTCAATTCAATTGCCAGTAAGATGTTGAATGTTCTTTTCTGAATCACTCTAATTCAATGTACAGTACAGCATGTACTGCCTGGGAAGAAGTTCAAATCATAAATACTATAGGGAAATATCTAATAACTTGGAATGGCCTTTTTCAAGTGGCGAATAAGCTCTTAAAGACTGCAAAAATGTTAAATCTGGTAAAGCACAAGGTCTGTGCGCTGGGACAAGTCCACTTCATTGCCAGCTCCTGCCTCCTTGCTCCAGGACCACCTGAGGCTGGGTCTCAAGGGTCTCGGCACACAGTACTGCTCTTTGGATGCTGAACGATGGGGAGGACTCTTCCCTGCAGACTGTGGTCAGCAAGGTGAAGGCTGCTGGCCATGGCCATAACAGCTGAGCTGATCTGTGATTTCTGCCACGCCTGCCAATGTCAGGGCCAGGTTTGTCTATGTTTTTGTGTTGGTGTGTGAGATGCTGGGGAGACGCCATCTGCCGTGCGTGTCAGACTCCAGATTCCATATGGTTACAGCAGGGTTTGGGAGAAGTATCCACAGAGCTAGGATTAGAATAAAGAGGTGCTAATGGTGTGCAGTTGGGAAGGCAAAGGAAACTGTCAGGAACTCAATGGAAAAAGGGTTGAAGAAAATTAAAGGGAGATCAGGAGAAATAAAGGAAAGTATAAAGGAAAAAGACAAACATCTCTGCCATTTTAAAGGTCAAAGAGTAACAATAACACAGAAAGGCTCTTTCACCTTGCCAGGTTCAACAATGGGTTGCATTCTGGCTTGTTTAATAAAGTTCACACCATGGGATTCTTGGGCTCTTCTTCCAGGTTACAGGCTCTGTCCTCCACTCAAGCCACCCCATCTGAAACAGCCATTTGTAATCCAGACCCTCCACATCTCCACCTCACCCTCTTGCCCAAGTGCAGTTTTTACTTGTGTGTCCAATCTCCCTGATTTTCTGGCATTCATTTCCTAAGGTCAGTCTTTCCACTTTTCTTCACTTACTAGCATGAATCCACGTAACCACAGGTTCTTATGAAAGACTCATGACAACTAGATCGTGCCATGCAATAATTCAAATTTTGTTGTCCAAATATGTGTGTGTGTATAATAGCTGTACAGAAGTCCTCCCTTATCTGTGGCAGATATGTTCTAAGACCCCCAGTGGATGCTAGAAACTAAGGCTAGTACTGAACCCTGTATATACCATGCACAGATTTCTTTCTTCTTTCTTCACAATTTCATGGGTAGAAGATTCATTTACTGTAGATCTGAGCAACCTCAGCACACATTTTTTTTTCTTTCCTTATTAAGTTGAAGACTTTTACCTTTCCATTTATAGGATGCATTTTACAGCTTCTCTTTAGCACATCTGACTTGCCATCGTCACCACTCTTGTTCTTTGAGACCATTATTAAGTAAAATACAAGAACTATGACACCCAACAGTCGATCTGCTAACTGAGATGGCTACTGAGTGACAAACAGGCAGGGAGCAGAGACACTGTAGATCCCCTGGACAAGGGGATGATTCACGTCCTGGGCAGGACAGAGCAGTATGGTGTGAGATTTCATTACACTACTCAGAACAGCAAGCAACTTAAAACTGATGAATTATTTCAGAAATTTTCCTTTTAATATGTTTGGGCAATGGTTGACCCTGGGTAACTGAAACCACAGAAAGCAAAACTGCAAATAAGCAGGGACTACTGTACATAATACGTATATATATATGTATATTGTGCATGTAGACATATTTACGTGTGTGTATGTATGTATGTGTATGTATATATGCATAGATCTATCTTGTTAGGACTTGCAAGAGCTTTAAAATCTATTATCAGATTATACATTTCTTTAGCCAAACAATAAATCCTCTCTGATGAGTCATGGCACTTTTAAGAAAAAATACAAGGTCAGATGGTTCAGAATAAACAAATCAACAAATTAGCAAACAAAACCAGCCTAGGGCAGGCATCCAGGCACTTCCTGTCGAGGCTCTCTAAGGCAGATTTTAGGTGCTATTTTCTCTTGTTTTTCAATTTCATTTTCTTCTGGGCTCTAAGTAATTCCACTCATTCTTTAAGTCTGATTCACATGATTTTACAGTCAGGAAGGGAGTGGAAGGAGGTGGGAAAAGAGAAGTGGTGGGGAGGCAGAAATCGAATATTTATCAAGTTACACAATAAAAAGAAATTCAGTATTCTAACATGTTCTCCTTTGTATAATAAGAAAATACATTCCCTGAGCTAATACCTGCAGAGCTCTGGCTCATGCTGAGGGTGTGGTCCCAATATCTCAGTGGGCAAAATGAGAGTAAGCAATAATCTGAGACAGAGGCCAGCAAACTCTTATGCATGGGCTAAGTCTGGCCTGCGGGGTTATTTTTGTACAACCCAAGAGTAAAGAACAAATTTTACATGTTTTAAAGGATTATGACTCAAAATACAGAAAAAAATGTGCCAGAGACCACATGTGGCCTGTGAAGGCAAAAATATTTATTCTCTAGACCTATACAGATGAAGTTTGCTGACTCCTGTTCTACGGAGATACTAATAACGTGCTTCTGAAATTGCTTTTAGTCTGAAGTGTGTTTGGCCTGAACTTGGCTAAAACATGGCAAGACTGCAGGACTGTGGTCTATCAAGCCAGAATGACTCTGAACTTTCTGTAGCAATACACACACTTGATGTTATCTATCATAGGCTTAGCACAGCTCCGTGGCACTCATTTATAGAGTTTATACTCATGTTTGTTTATGTCACTTTGTTTTATAGGTGTTTTCCTACATGATTTTCTGTTTTCAGTTTTGCAGTGCAGCAAGGTTCTCTCTTAGAAGATACATGGGAGGCAAAATCATGAACTTGCTATACTGGCCCACTTGTTGTAATGACCAGAGGGCTTTGTTATGGCACCTTGAATTAATCTGGAATCTAGTTGAAACATGAAGATGTGATCTGATTACTTCTCATCTGTCTTTCACTAAACCTGGGAAATTTTTGATTACTGTTCCTTAAATGATTATTTTCTGCTCCATCTTCTCTCTCCTCTCCTTCTGTGACTCCCATTACCCTTATGCTAAAATGCTTGATACTGCCCCACAGGTAACTGAGTCTTGCTCATTGTCAACAATTTTTTCCTTCCCGTTTTCTAGACTGAATAATGTCCAAACTTCTATCTTCAACTTTACTAATCTTTCATCATCTTACTCTATTGTTAGATCCATGGAGTGAATTTTTAAAATTTCAGATATTGTATTTTTTAGTCGTAAAATTGTGTTTTGTAGAGTATCTCTTTTTTTCTTGAGATTCCCTAAATGTTCTGTGACCATGAGCATAGCTTTTCTTACATTTTTTAGCATAGTCACAATAGCTGCTTTAACATTCTTTTCTTCTAATTCCAACACATACGTCATCTTGCAGTCAGTCTCCATTAATGGCCTTCTCTTTTGAGTATGGATCTGTTTCCCTGTATGACTAGTAATTTTGGATTGTACCCAGAACACTGTGAATGATACACTAATGAACAGAAGTACTGGTCAACAGAAATAAGAATTGGATATATAATTTGGATTTTTTTTTTTTTTTGAGATGGAGTCTGGCTCTGTCACCTAGGCTGGAGTGCAGAGGCATGATCTCAGCTCACTGCAACCTCCATATCCCAGGTTTAAGCAATTCTCCTGCCTCAGCCTCCTGAGTAACTGGGACTACAGGTGTGTGCCACCATGTCTGGCTAATTTTTGTATTTTTAGTAGAGGTGGGGTTTCATCATGTTGGCCAGGCTGGTCTCGAACTCCTGACCTCAGATGATCTACCTGCCTTGGCCTCCCAGAGTGTTGGGATTACAGGCATGAGCCACCATGTCCAGCCTGTTAATTTGGATTTTTTAGAAGTCACATTAAAATAGTAAAAAAAATCTCGATTTTAATTTTAGTAATTTTGTTTATCCCAATGTATCCAAAATATAATCCTTTGGGATGATTATAATCAAAGTAATCACATGAAAATTAAGATATTTTATAATCTAAAATTATTTTATAAAATTAAGACTTATAATCTCTGTTCATACTAAATATTTAAAACCTCATGTATATTTTATATTTAGAGCAGATTTCAATTTGGAGTGGCTAGTGACTACCATATTGAACAATGCAGTTCTAGAGTATCATTTTAGAAGAATATTGAATGTTTGTTTTAGTAGGCAGCTAATTTGCTGGAATAAAACTCCAGGCATTGTCTCTCTTATGGTGGGCAGCAGCTACCGTCTCAGTTCAGGTCTTCTAGCCTTAGCTGTGCTATGTGGGGTCTGGCGGGGCTGTCTTATTCTTAGATTTGGCCTTAGTCTCTAAGAATTCCCAGAGATTCTTGAGATACATGCAGAATTTGGGAGTCCCCTTCTGTGGCTCCCTCTTTTCTGGAGTTTTTCCTTCTCAATTTCTAGCTGCTATGGGTTTCCCTGAATATTCTCCTTTGATGGCTTAACCAGTAAAAGATGGCAGGTATCTATCAGACTTTTAGTTAGTCTCAATGGAACTAGGGCCTTCATTTGGTTAAAGAGCTGTCAACATGGGTAATTCAATTCCATGCCACTCTATTCCTCCATTTCTTTATTTCTCTTCAGTTTCTAATTGCTTTCTAGCTTTAATTAATTAATTAATTTTTGAGATGGAGTCTCGCTCTGTTGCCCAGGCTGGAGTGCAGTGGCACGATCTCGGCTCACTGCAACTTCCGCCTCCCAGGTTCAAGCAATTCTCCTGCCTCAGCCTCCTGAGTAGCTGAGATTACAGGCATCTGCCACCACACCCGGCTAATTTTTATATTTTTAGTAGAGACAGGGTTTCACCATGTTGGCCAGGCTGATCTCGAACTCCTGACCTCAAGTGATCTGCCCGCCTTGGCCTCCCAAAGTGCTGGGATTACAGGCGGGAGCCCCCTCTCCCAGGCTGCTTTCTAGCTTTTAAACAATTGCTTTTTATACTGTCTCCAGAGTTTGTAATTGTAATCTGCAGGAGGGTTGGTCCAATATAAGCTACTCTATCACTACAGGACGCAGAACCCTTGATTTTTAAACCTTATCCCTGGAGTCCCACAGAGGAGCCAGGACCTACTGTGAGAGGTGGAAAAGGCAGAGTAGACTGGCCCACTCTGCCACATCACGTGTGTGTCTCAATTCAGTGGCAGCAGCTTTCATTTCATCTGTTTCATTTTATTGGTTTCTGTGCATAATTTTAAAAAGACTTGGGTATAAAATAGTTTGAAAACAGAACTGATTTTAAAATATGCTTCTCGAATGGAGCCCTAAGACCTTTTTGCTCAATCATGCCATTGAACTCATGCTGACCTCTCCTCCTCCATCGTCTCTTACCCTATTTTCCAATCACTTCACCAGGGCCAGGCCATCTTTAGTTTCCAGAGAAGAGGCTGTAGCCTGTTAGACTGCTGAGTCTTTACAGTGGCAAATCCTTCTTTCTGTGGCCCACGAATGTGACTTGTTGAGGGACTGATCGATAGGTTTGTGGTACGGCTGCTCATACCGAGGGTGCTCAAGCAGATTTCCTGCAGTGAGCTCTTCCTCCAGGCCTTCAGCCTTAAGGGTGGAATTTCATTCTTAATTTGGCAAGGAGCACAGAAAATCATCGCAGCAAGCCTCACCTTCTTTTTTTCCTTCCTGTCTCCTCTCTTTCTCACTCAGACACATTTTAAGAGTTTGACAAAACAAAGGGGGATGGTGCAGAAGCCAAATATGTTGTGAAACTCTTGTACTAGGCGAGCGGCACAAATTGAGTTAAGAAACCTAAAAAATGGAAATACTAAACACCCAGTCTAATTGGAAAAGGTCAACATGCCTTAAATGATACACAGAACCGCAAAGCAAAAACCATTCACCTCAATTCAGAGCCGAACGGAAGGTCAAAGGGTGACATGACACAATGTAATGGATTTGCCGAAGTCACGCTAAAATGACTCGAAAAGAGGAGGCTTAACTGATGAACATATTCCACACAATTCATCTCCTGACAACCTAAGAGAGTTCACATCGGTAACACGGCCATGAAAGCTGGGGTTGGGACAGAAGTTCTGATTGATCCCAAAGAACAAACACCAAGATCCACACTCATTGGCATGAATTTCAGCCACTGAAACAGGTCACCCACAACATTAGCCTGTGTGCACCCTTTCTCCTGGACACTCAGATGCTAATATTTGTTTCCTTCTCCACCAAGACAAAGTAATTTGGGGAAGCCAATGGGTACTGGTTAAAAGTGTGGTGGTGGCTTTTTTTTTTTTTTTTTTTCCTGTGCCATGAGATGTTACTAATGGTCTCCTACAGAATGCCTTCCAGTGAAGACTGTATTTCCATCAGAGTTCTGGCTCAGTAGCTAGAAATTTGGTAATTTGAGCAAGCAGAAATCACTCATCAACAATAACAGAACATAGCATAGAGCAGTACTGTGGCATTAACTGCCTATTGCTCCCCACCATTGATGGTGCTGCTGCCCCAGATTCTGGTGGGTCCAAGCTACAGAACAGAACCCAGCTCCTTACCGTGACTGGCAGGGGTGCAAGTTGCACCTTCGGACCTGGGGCTCTGGGCGGCTTGCTTGAGGGCAGTCACTGTCGTTCACCAGAGTTGTGGTCTTGTTGACAATCCGTGTGCACGAGACGATGGTTCTGCGTTCCCCTGGAAACCAAACCACAGGGAGCTGAGAGACTGTGGCCTCACCCACCTGGAAAGGCTGGGCTTGCATGCTCATGAAGGAACGTTTGGGTGCTGCTGATGGGCACTTTGTCATTTAGAGTGACTGTTGTAAATGTTGTGTGGGTTTGTAGAGAAGAACTGTAATTGCAGGGAGGAGGGTGCAAGACACAGAAGGCAGAGTGGGGCCCTGGAAGATTCTAGAACAGGATGAGAAAGCAGCAACACCTCAGATCAGCGGTGTCCTTGGACAGCTTGGGGTTCGTTGATTTGGGCCTTTAATTTCCAAAGATTGCTCATCTTTTTATCTTCTGGATTGATGTTTAAAGTCTATGGAGAGCCGATCTCAATTAAATACTTACACATCAGCCCTCACTAGAGAGTCTGGCTACCTATTACAGAACTCCTGCTTGCTGGGGAGAAGTGGGAGACAAGGAGTCTGGTCTGGAAGACACGCAGACCTGCATCCTCTAGACAGGCATTCCAAAGCCATTCTGAATTTGTCTAGCCAGCCAGCTGGTACTTATGGTGGAGCTCCCACCTGCTCTTGAGAAGCTTTGCTAATCCATTATCCCAGTTGGATGTAGCCCTTCTTTCGGGTGTTCCCAGAGCACCCTAAACACTGCATGGCAGGCAGGCCTTTGTCAGGCAGGCCGAGTGACTGGGAGTTACGAGGGTGGCCCTTGGAGCCAGGCTGTCTGGGTTCAAGTCTTGGCTCTATCACAAATAGCATCACAGTGACCATAGTGTCGACAGTTGGCCACCATGTTTCTGCATCTCGGTTTCCTCAAGCAGGCTGGTTTGCTTAATTTCTCTGTGCCTGAGGGTGCCTCAGTGATGATTAAAATAAACAAATATATATGGTGTCCATAGAACGGAACCTGGCAGGTGGCTAACACTTCATGTTAGCTCTACTGCTGTCATTATTATTATTATTTGGGAAGAGTGACAATAAAAGATTAATAGGGAGTCGAGCACAACTATTTGGATCCTGGGCTCCTTGCTGGTCTGTGTCTTGGGCAATTTGTCACGTAGGGATGACTCGAAATCATGGAGACCTGAACTCCACCGCCAGTTCCTGCTGCCCCACATGGCAGCCTTTTGTGAGTACAGAAAGCACAGAACTGCTTTCAGCTGTGGTGGCAGGTCTGACCACTGTGTTAGGAAGCTGGAAGTCATCAGTGTCATAAAAGGATTGCCATCAAGCCAACAGCAACAGAACAGCCTGCCCCTGACCCCAGGAGAGCCTGTTTACTCTTCCATGTGGGCTATGCTTAGTTTGCGACAAGTTGCCCAAGAGGAAAATCTGGCTGGAATCAGAGGTAGATGTGTTGGCTGGATTTGGAGGTTGAAAGGCCATCTACACAAGGGCAGCTAAGGGCTGAGGGGGAGAAGGTCCCCCGGGGAGAGGTGCAGAGTGGTGGATGCAGGGCTGATGGTGGTATCCAGAGGCTATGCCAACTGCCGCAGGGCTGCTGCAGGAAGAGGCTAAGCACAGACAGTGAGGGTGGTTGGCCAAGATGCCCAGGAAGAAATTTCTGTGTGTCTATAACTCCTACCCATGAAAAATGGGATGAGTCCCTTAAATGGTAAACAATGCTTTACATATTGGACATCCAATAAAACTTATCCAAGCAGTTAATAGATGCTCAGGACTAGGGATGGCAGGGGCTATGCCCGGGCTTCCATTCCGTCATCCAACTCTCTGGGCTGGCCTACCAGAGTCCAGGTCAATCTTCTGTCCCAACTCTGTGCCCACTAAAATCCACCCACCCTGTGTTCCATCTCCCATGACCCTGCTATGTTCCCTGCTAGGGTGACAGACAGCACTGTACTAAGAAACTGCTGACTCAGAGTTCAGAATGACTTCCTACTGCTCCCTCTCAATGACACAACAATAAATACAATGCCTTGTGGTCATATTCATTCTTGCTGTACGACAGGCTCTTTGGCTCACCCTGCGGACCCTGCAGGGGGCATGAGAGACAACTATCCTATTTTAGAGGTGAGGGAACTCGGGGTAGAGAGAGGAAGTCATTTGCTGAGGTCAAGCAGGAAGTTGTGCAGTCAGGACTCATGCTAGGAATGTTTCACCCGACTTGCAGGACTTTTTCTTTCCATTGTGTCCTGGAGTGAGGTGACTGTGGCCAAGAGGGAAGGGAATTTGGGAGTGGGCAGAGACATGCTTTGGTGCCCCTCCAGCAAGCGGCAACAGTTGAAGGTCTATTCTGTTTATTCCCAGGGTCCACCTGTCACACCCAAGACGTAGTCATACATCAGCCAAACCCCACTTCACCCACAGGTCAGAGCTGGGGGGCCCTGAGCTCCGGGCAAAGCAGCGGTATGGGCATGATCCTAGTGTGGGAGTTGGGAAGACTCTACCCAAGTATTTTGCAGAGAGATTTTCGGTGGGGTATGATTAAATTCCCATGGAACTACAGGTTACAGATTTCCCAGACTCTGTGTGCTGGCCACAGATGCCTTTCTCCTTCCTTCAGCAAAACCCCACGCCCAATAGGCCACGGCCCACGGCCACTCACCTCCTCCACACTGCACACTGCACCCTTCCCAGCCGCTATGGGTCCAGATGAACAAAGAATCCTGCGGTTTTTCTGGTTCACTTTGATTTTCCGCAGTGTGGTTTACAGGAACAGTGTATTCATAATGAATTCCATAATCTTGGTCGTGAAATAACAACACCTGGATCAGCCGCAAAACAAAAGGCCATTTTGAAAAGGAACGAAGGCCCACGGGATTGCCAAATCTGCACACACAGGCACACCGCGGCTGTTTCTCTATGAGGGGTAACCAGCTCTTTTCTGGGGCTGAAAACAGGTTTGACTGAGGGTGCTCCTTTATCTCAGCCCTGGATTCCTCAGGGACTCAACTTGGGAGCAGGGCGAATGCAAACCATCATCAGGAAGTTCTATTATTTCCTACCCAAGAGAGAGACCAGCTTAGACTAGGAGCTTTAGGATAAGCAACTCTGAAACCTCTCACTGCGCTTTTCATGGAGAGCTGCTCCACGCAGAGAACAGTCCTGCGTGTTCACCCACAAAGCTGCCCTTGCACACAGGAAAGACATGGATAAACTTTTACTTAGAAAGGCATCAGAGCAAGTGCGGTGACTCTACTTCTTTGGAAATGAACATCATCCTTCACTCCCCATCATCAACCACTGCCATGTCAGTTGGTCCAGAGAGTCAGGGGTAAGGCAAGCTCAAGGGCAAAATGCAGCTCACTGCCAAAGGACTTTGGGTGGCATCGGTTTGAGAGTTCAAGGATGCAAGAGGCCTCCACTGTCATGGGAGCCAGGATGATGACTGTACCCAAGGGTGGCAGGAGCCAGGCTCAAGGCTTCAAGCCAGGAGTGCAGTGGAGGTAGAGGGAGGGATCTATCATGTTTTGTGGGAAACTACCATACAGCTTGGAGACCTTGGATCTGAAATCCTAGTCAGCAAGAACATACAGAATAGATGGGTTTAGAACGGCATGTGACAAGTCTTGTAAAGACAGCAGGTGTATGATCAGTTTTATTTATCTAGACACAATGGTGTCAAACAAGCCCTCTTGTAGGAGCTTAACATGGTTTGTCTGTGGATAATGAGTCTTCAAGCTAAGCCTGGAAGCAGTGAGTGCCCCTGAGTCTAAGTAACTAGCAGATTCACTTCCAGCCTGAGACGTCCGAGAGAATGGGCCAGCAGGCACTAAGGGGAGGGTGTGCATGGCCCACCTGACTTGACTTGGGGCAGACCAGGTCAAAGTGTACCAGACAATGGGAGCCATTTCCCTCCAGCCATCTCTCAGTCTCCAAGGCTGAGTTGTGGGGTTGGGCTGCAGTGCTCAGAGCAAACCTAACTGCATCAGCATCCACGGCTTCACCAGAGAGACCTGGCGTAACACATTTGGAAAAATGCCTCCAGTTAGGAAAACAAGTCCACCAAAAACCAAACTAGTCTTAGAAAGAGATCTTTATCAGCTCAGTATGAGAATAAGACTGGTGAATTGAGAATTCATATGAAACAAATTTCATACAATTTTGTAGCCATGTATTGTGTGTGTGTGTGTGTGTGTGTGTAATTGGTTTCAAATGCAGGTCCCCATGATTCTTTGGGTGCTACAGATTCTGCAAACAGTGTGTACACCCCAGTTTGGGGACAATGGCTTTCTATATAGAGGCAAAGGGGCACCTCTCATTTTCAGTTTTAAAATCTTCAAGTGACAATCACATTTTGAAAGAAAAGCTATCAATATTAAGCGAGGGCTGAAACTTCAGTTACGGTAGTAGTTGCCTTCTCCGAGTTTTGTTCATCCTGGTCTGAATGAATCCAGGCTGCGTACTTCGCTTTAACGGGCTAACAACTTGCTCAGTTTACAAAAGCTTTTGGTGAAAAGGGAAATACACTCACATTGGCATTTGCTAGAGAAAGCAAATTCTCATGTTAACAGGTGAGATTTCAGTACAGGTTTTATGTTTTGCCTCCTCTCTTAGTCCCTCTGAATAACTGCTTTTAACTCGGAATAGGAGGATTTGTTCTGTGACTAGGAAACAATCTTATCCCAGAGAAATGACTTAGGTACACATTATTAGGTCCCAGAAACCTACTTGCAGGAACGTATTTGCAGTGGATTTAGCGGGCTGAGTGGTGCACTGGCAGATTTCTACGTGGTTGAGATTGCACATGAAAACTGCCTTGCCTTTGTCTACCCAGAAATAATAACGGGGTTAACACCACTATGGGGTAACGCCCACCCTGGGTGCCAGTGCTCCTTGGCAGAGCAAGCCTCCTCGGGAGATTCCCTGGGTAATGGCTAGAAAATCTTTTGGGTGTCAATTAATCTGGAACACTTACAGGCTGCCAGAGATCACAAATTAATGGGGAAGAAGA
Source organism: Macaca mulatta (assembly GCF_049350105.2). Classification (NCBI taxonomy): domain Eukaryota; kingdom Metazoa; phylum Chordata; class Mammalia; order Primates; family Cercopithecidae; genus Macaca; species Macaca mulatta. The sequence continues at coordinate 90,452,502 of NC_133412.1, forward strand.
ACTTCCATGGAGAGACTCTGGCAGGCACTGAGGACAAAGTGTGCTTTAATTACAGGGGCACAAGCTGCCACAAATCCTGTTTTTTGGAAGGAGACACAGAATCAATAATGATGAGCGAACAGAAGTTAGCCATGAGAACTCCTGGATCTTGAGAAGGAAGCAGGGCGTTCCATTCCCTGGAGATCTCTGACATGTTTAAAAGCATGCATCACTGATGTTTCAGTGGCTTGCATGGAGGCCTCCCTGAGACAACAGGTAAGACAATGGCGCCCTGGCCTAGCCCAATAGCACACAGGTTTCTGGAGATCATCTGGGGAGTAGGACACCCGCATCATCTGATCCCCCTTCCAGATTCCCAAATGCCTGTTGCAAGCTGGGTCTGTGAAATCTAAGGGATGCTAGTTCGGACCTGGAGTCAAAGTTCATTTGCAAAAGGTAATGATATACACTCTGTGAGGGCAGATCTATGCATCCCACTACCTGACGTGAAAACAGACTTTGAGTAGGGCTGTCTGCTTAACGAGGTCAAGTCTCCCTGGCTGCCATCCACGTGGCTAAGCATTTCCTTCTTTGAGGCAGCTCCTTTTGAAAAAGATAGGAGCTCTGCCAGGGAAGAGCCAGGGGAAGCAATGACAGAATTCTGAAGCAGGCGGTGCAAGGGACTGGAAAAGAAAAGACCCAGAGAAGGGAGAGGACTGAGCAGCAGGGGACCTCGTAAACCCCTGGAAGCTGGATGCATTTCCTGCCCCCAAGGTACCAGGAAGAAGTAAACCTGAAAGTAAGCTGGTAGACCTCTCGGAGCCATGCCCCCTAAGACAAGTGTGGAAGCCCAGCAAGTTACCATCAAGTGCAGCGGTAGTTTCGTTGGTCCCTTGGCAGAAATCTTCTCCCATAACCCCCTTCTCACATAGCGAACAGTTGTGCCTGCAATCTGGAACTCTCCGGGGAGCTCTATCTTCCAGTCACTGTTGATGGATCCCTTACCGGAGTCTTTGAGAGCTAGAAAGCAAATTGAAGACCAAAGAATCAAGGTGCTGGGGGTGGGGGAAGCCAGCCTGTCTTTAAAAGGAATCTGCGGCCCCTGAGTGGGGCAGATGTCTCCCCTTCCACAGGGGGAAGGAGGGAGGCCTGAAGCAAGAGAAAGGGAGTACTCTGTGTACTAAGAACAAAAGCCTGGATTGCAGGGAGCACAGAGCTGCAGATCCCTAGGATCCCCAGGGAGAGCTGTGGGATTGATGGGCATCTTCCAGCCTGGGCTCCTGTCTCGAAACCAACTCAGATAGCTGGGGTTAGGGGTGGAGGGGCAGGGAATGGAGATGACCACGGCCTGATCTCATTTCACTAAACTTACCCAGCAGATGGTTTTCTGCCCGATGAATTCATTCCATTTTAATGTGTCCTAGGCTACAAACCAGGTTTTGCTGTTTCAGCAAAACAAATGAGTTCCCTTTCCTATTACCTACCTGGGGCTCTAGAAGGAGAGCAGCCCATCTCCAGCACCTCTTAAGGATCTGATATCCCCATACTACTAAAGTGGATGTCCCTTCAATCAACAACCATTACTCTATTAAGCATGAATGTTTGGAAATCCTAGCCGCCCACAGATGTGGTGGTCACACTCGGCAGCTGTGGATGAGCAGTGGCTGGGGGCTGAGCGTGGCAGGGGAGGGGCACTCTCATACCCTAGCTCTGTGGGTTTCAGGTTCTCACGTTTGCTAGCCCACATCTCTACCAGGGACAGCCTGTGTCAGGAGAGGCTGAGAATCAACATGCTGCTGACTGGCCGTAAGCAGAAACTTGGTTTTCCACACAAGCCATGTATTTACTATTTTCCGAGGCGCTCACCAGGACTTTTCTTGTGTCTTTCCACCTACGGGTGAAGACCATGTAGTTCTCATGAGGACAGCACTCTGCAGTGCCATTCTATTTTGTTGTTGCTGTTGTTATTTAGGAAAAAAAAATCCCAACAAACTAAAATCTATTCTGGCATTTTAGGAGAAGATGGCAGATGACACGAGGTGATAGGAAGTCTGTGTCATTTCCAAAAATGGGAACTCCAGGGCACCCTTGGTCCTAGGCCCACACTCCCTACGCACGCAGCTGGAGCCCCACGGACACCCCAAATTGATCTACATATATCTCCTTGGGACCCTACTCAGTCTATAATCAACAAAATCAGATTCTGCCACATTGACTATTCTCTGCTTACTGAGGCCAGAAATAAAATGCCCACATTTAATACCGATTTTGGAAAATGAGAGTTGAAACCCAAAAGGGGTTTTGGTTACTGCTCAATTCGTCAGCCCCAGGCTGCGGCAGGCCACAAGCAGCAGAGGGACGCTGGGTAGCCACTGGCCTCAGCTCCCGTCTCCAGGACATTATGGTCCCAGTGCTCACTCCCGGCAAACACAGAGGAGACGCATGCTCAGGGCTTCTGGTGTTAGAGGGACTGCCAAGAGAAACTGGTTCCTCGCTTCTAGGAACTTTCCAGCAGAGTAGCTTCCAGTGGGGTCTCGTATCCAGGGTGGCTAAGAGAGGCTGAGGATTACAGGACTCCAGGGACAGCTTAGGAGAGAGAAAGCCCTACCACTTGGAGCCGAATATGTTTCCCTTCAAGAAATCTGACACACAACTGAAATGTCCTGGCTATGAAAAGGAGGTGAGAATGTTGGGACGCCCACAGTTTCCTCTCCTTTTTCTCTTCTTCTGCCACCATCTGCAAACTGCCATTTAAGGAGCATATTCTCCAGGTTGGCTCTTTCATATACTCTGACCCATTTACTCTTCTCAACAACCCTCTGAATTATTGTCGTCACTTCATGGGTGAGGCAATGGGGCCGCAGAGAAGTACCTTGCCCAAACTCACAAAGCTATTCAGTTGTAGAGTGGAGACCTGAATCCAGTAGACCAGCCCTACTGCACTTATCACTCTGACAACTTTCAATTCCCAATTCTTTAGGTTATAGCATCAGTATAGATTTTTATGACTAATGCTGAAATATGCAAAGGTAAGGCCTATTTTCAAAAAGGACAAATTCCAGGCTCTAATTGTTATAGGGTTTCATATTCTATATACTCTTACAAAAATGACTAATTTCACGGATTTCCAGTGTTTCCAGTGAGCCAATAATGCAAATATATACTTGGTTATATTAATTATTAGTGAATGTAGGCAAAGGGTGCATGGACATTCATCGTTCTTTCAAGCTCTCTGCAGGTTTAGAAAATTGCCTCTTGCATATGCATGGTTAAATTTGGTCTATTTGTCACCTTACATGCATGGTATCTATTTGGTCTTAGGATCCAATGTGGGCTGGTGGGAAGGAGCAGACAGAAAAAACCAAGGGGCTAGAGTCGTTTAAGACGGCAGTCCCCAGGACTGATTTTGGGGACTAGGGACTGGTTTTGTGGAAGACAATTTTTCCACAGACCAGGGGGCTGGGGGAAGTGGGGTGGTGGGGGATGGTTTTGGGATGAAACTTTCCACCTCAGATCATTAGCCATTAGATTCTCATAAGGCATGCAGAGCCTAGATCCCTTGCACATGCCAGTCACAATAGGGCTTACACTCCTGTGAGAATCTAATGCCCCGCTTCTGATCTGACAGGAGGCGCAGCTCAGGCGGTCATGCTTGCTCACAGGCCACTCACCTCCTGCTGTGCAGCCTGGCTCCTAACAGACCATGGACTGCTGCTGGTCCACAACCCGGGGGCTGGGGACGTCTGCTTGAAGAAACACCTCAGAAACTACAAGTTACAGGAACAGCAGATGTACCCCTCTTCCCTGCCAGTCCCTCACCCTATTTTGAGGGCCTCCTCACCGGGGGCTAAAGACAGACACAGCTCTTACCCCCAGGGAGCTCACAGTTTGGAAGGGAGACAGAGAAAAGATGAACATAACACAATTTCACAAGCTTTATGGTAAGGTGCCTCCGGGGTCTAGGAATGTTGTGGGACAAGGCAGATAGGGAAGGCTTCCTGGGACAAGCCCACTTTCAGCTGAGTGTGTAGGACAGGGAGGGACACAACGCCACCTGCAGTGTGTGGCTCAGCAGCGTGTGGCGGCCTGCGGTGTGTGAAGCAGGATGGTCGTTCCTGACCCTCAGAGGCCAGGACTGCTAAGATCAGTTCTGGGCAGGGTGATGGAGGGAGGAAGGCACAGCGCCCCGTACGGAGAAGCAAGTGGAAGGCGAAGTTTTTTCTACTTTTCGGAGGTTCGGCTGGGAAAAGGAGGTGAGAGATGAAGAGTGGCCTCAGAGGGTGGGAAGGAGGAAGGGGGCTCACTGTGAGAATAAAGGACACCCACGCATGCTGAGGTGGCTTATACAGAGGAGTCAGAGATGAGCAAATGATTTCTTTGAAGCTGTGTGCTGACCACAGTCACACCAGGACCTGCTCCGTAGAACCCATTTCTCTCACAAAGACCAGAGGGAAGCCAGGCAGCTGCTCTCCTCCTTGCTGGGCCACCGGCACGGACCGGCTGACTCCCATATCCACGCCCCGCCAGTGACAGACTCCAACATTGGCTGCCCTGGGCTGGGGCCCCAGGCTCATCCCTGGTTCATGGCTTCTGTGAATACCCACTGTGCCCATCACACGGCATCTGTTTCTCCCTCTAAGCAATGGTACCCAAGATTTCTCGTGGGAACATGTTTTTCCTCCTGTCACATGGGGCTGGACTCCGCAGTTCCAGGCACAGGCCCATCACCCAACCCCAAACAGGGGGACTTCCGTTCACCTTAGAAAAAGGCAGCTTTCTTCCCACAGGGTTTCCCAGAGACTGGACGTGAGCCTGGATCTACCAGCCCACAGGAAGATGTCCACAAAGAGGACAGGCAGGAGTGCCAGTGCAGAGAGAGACCATTTTTCCTGTGACATCATTTTAAGCCTCTGGATCCAGCAGTGCCTGAAGCTGGTACTCAGCAACTGAGAGCTGGGTTTGGCTTTCACACATGCTTTCTGGAGGTTGGGTTAAAAAATGCTAATCACGATGAGGGCAGAGCAGGTGAGGAAAGAAAATTACTATTATGGTTTCCCATAAATAGGCCCCAGATGTTTACCACCAAGCTAAGTATCCAGGGCCTCTGCCCATATCCCAGCACTAACACCTCTATCTTGGTCCTAACCCTCTTATCCCGGCTCTAACCCTCCTATCATGGCTCTAACCCTCCTATTCCGGATCTAACACCCCTATCCTGGCTCTAACCCTCTTATCCCAGCTCTAACCCTCTATCCTGGCTCTAACACCCCTATCCTGGCTCTAACACCCCTATCCCGGCTCTAACACCCCTATCCTGGCTCTAACACTCCTATCCCGGCTCTAACACCCCTATCCTGGCTCTAACACTCTTATCCTGGCTCTAACACTTTAGAGGTAACGCTTTCTCCACTGGCCTTGTTTATGTATTTCTCGGGCCCTTATTAAAAGATGTTTTAAAGTGACTCTGAATTACAACCTGCAAACTACCCTACTTCCATGCCAAAAGTAAAACATCTGGGAGGTCAAGAGTGAAAAGGCCCAAAAAAGGGCAGGAGGGCACACCTGGAGACGGTTATAAGACCATCCTCAGAAACACTGCACAGAGGTGGAGGCTGGCCCAGGGAAGCCCTGCTTCTGCCATCGGAGGCCCGACAGTGGGTGGCCCAGCAGGAGTGACTACAGCATGAGGTGGAGGCAGAACCAGTTGGGCCTTGGAGCCTGCCATCCTCTGATCACCGGAGTGGGGTGTTTCCTGTCTGTAGTGGAATAGGTGGGAGAGGTGTCAGGAAGAGGGCTACTCAGAGGAGTCACTGGGTGTGGTCAAGGAATTATGGGACAGGAAAGTGAAAGAGGCTGCAGCTGACGGCCGAACCCCGGCAAGGTCAACTGCCCCTGGGGAGGAATATATCGGACAACCGAGTGCTAGTGACAGCCGGCTCTCTGGGGAAAATAGCCTAGAGTTATGGTATATCTGCTACCCAAAGTGTAAATACCCTCACCATGACAGATTTTGTTATCCACCTGGCATCAGTGAACAAGGAGTGGGGAAGAGATGCCTATAACTGGCTCTCACAAGCCACACACAGCTGTGGGGGCACTCCAGTGAATTCTGAAGATGCTTGTCTTTGCTTTGGAGGTCCTGGTCTGCAGCTGATGAGTTGGAGAACTCCTGCACAATCACAACTTGGTTGAGGCCAGGCATGGGTTTGGGGTCAGCTCTCAGAGCCCCAGAAAGAATATGTATACTTTGCATGCCCACGCACTGCCTGTGGCCATCGCCACAGCGGCTGCAAGTTCTGGCGTACTGCAAATGCAGCTTTCCAGCTTAGAGCCTACACGCCTTTCCTTGGGACAGCGTGCTCGCAGCCACACATTTGTGTATCTCTCAGGGAGAGGAAAACACAGGCAGAGTTATTAGCAGGAGGTCAGCAGATCTAAGAGGCATGGGGGTTACTTCCAGCCTTTTCACTTTGGTGTCACTTAGCAAGATGCCAAATTTGCAGTTTGCTGTGGTCCATCTGAAAAATCATAACTTCCTGCAAAAATCAGAAGTTAGTGCTTGACATCCCTTCAAAAGAGATGTCAGCTCAGAGATTCTGTTGGGATGTCAAGATCATTTTTAACAGTGAATAAATAGGTTCATTGTGGAGTCCCATGAACAATGACTTCATGGGGCCATGTCAACTCCAGAGAGACAATGCAGGTCACCTCCTGCCCCCTTCTGTGGCAGCTTGGTTATTCTCCTGCCTTGCGTTAGCTGCACAGAGTGGGGTCTGCAAAGGCCTCTGAGACTGCAGCTCCAGGCAGGAGTCCTTTCCACAGCCCTATGCACAATGCATTTTTTTTTCCTGAAAGACAACCTTCCAAATTAAATGCATTTTTGGCTCTACAAGTTCCTGTCCCCTCAAACCTTAGGCATCGATGAGTATCTCCAAGCCCCCGTTGTCTCTAAGTATTTTGAGATTAATTAGTGTGCACTTGAAATCAGGATATGTTTGGACCCAGAAAAGACTCCATGGAGCAATTAAAATGATTACAAATGCTTTGATTTTATGGGCAATGAACAGAGCAAAGAACAGGGGATTCCCCCAGTGATTTCATTTTATCTGTGATGTCTGAAGTTCTGGTTTGCTGGGGAGGAGATTTTCCCTTGCTCATTTCGCCTGGGCCGGAGATTGGAAGTTTTAAACCACTATCCAAAACATAACCATGCTCACTTTTGTGGGTTTTGCTCAGAAGCTCTCAACAGTTAGACTTCTATGGGGCACCACATGGGTGGATACACTTTCCTTTGCCACCAGGGCAGAACAAAACCTTTGCAACGAGCTGGAGTGTGAGGTTACATGCAGAACGTCCATTTCTGTCTCCGGCTCTTCTTCCTCTCTGTGGACACTCACACACCATCCTGGTCTTCCAGGCACTGTGGGGAAGACCATGAGCCATTCCAAGGAGCGAGGTGGGGGCATTCCTGAGGGAAGGGCATGCTCCTTTTCAGAGCTGGCTGGAGGCAGATGCGAACTCTGACCCTGTCCACATGCGCCTCTCTGGCACAGAGCTGAGCAGAAGCTCGAGTGGGGTTCTTTTAGTCTCTCTCCTTCCTAGCTTCACTGGAAGACCTGACCCACGGTCAACCTACTTCTAATCCTGGCAGCGAGTCAGCTCCTTTTATTTCCACTCGGAGTTCTGCCAGCTCTGTTCTTAGCTATGGATACAAACTGCCCAGGCATTTCCTGTTCCAGGTGGTTTTGAGCAGAAAGCCAGCCAGCGTGGGCTGAAGGTAGGTGGGGTGAAATTCTTCAGGAATTGCTCTCAGCAAATGTGAGAGCAATTCAAAGTTACACTGGGTTGACTTCCAAAGCACCCAGTGCCGAGTGGAAACAAGGCCTTTTTGAACTAACTTTAGAAACATAATGAGTGTGGACCACCTTCAGGCTTGCCCATGTCCATCAGCCAGGCCCTGGAGTCCTGGGATTATGCCTTCTGGATAAGATAAGGCAGGAAGCTGGCTCTAACCTCCCATGGAGGCCCAGTGCTTCTGGAGAGCTGAGCAGTCACCCCGAGACGTTAAACCAATCTCCGTGGCATGCAGGTTTGTTCTGAAGAGCACACAACGTAGTGGTAACAACAGGCAGGTTTAACGTGTATTCTCCCGTGAAAAATCTCCATCCGGCAGTCTCTGGCCATGATTGGACAGTAATTCTGAGAGGCTCCATGAATTGTAGTGAACTCAGAGGAGTTGGGGAACCTGGATGAGACACCAAGCCCCTTGGAGCTTCAGCTTGCCCCTCTGTGAAGGAAGCAGAGCAATACCTTGCAGCCCATTTAGGGGGATTAGGGATCAGGTCTCTAAGGCACAGGCGAGCTCAGTGATTGGGAGCCACTATCGCAGATGCTATTGTTCTTTTTTTGCATACATGGCCCTCAGGCTTCAGGAGCTGAGGGACGATCACAAGAGCTCATTCTCCTGGGTGGCATCTGCTAGTCAGCACCTGCTGGCCCTAAAGTGAGTTTGAGTGAAAAGTCTGTTTGTACCATAGGAATCAGAAGTTGAGGAGCGATCCAAAGGATTCTAACATCCTCTGCCATTCTTAAATTGCCATGCAAAAGTGGAGATAAGGAAGACACTCCTATTGCCAGACACTTAGGGCTGAGCCAGGTGGAGAAGCCATGCTGGGAAATCTCAGAAGCCAGGGTCAGAAGCCAAGGGACTTACTCGCAGGGGCACCTTCTGGGGCTTGATGGAAGAACCATTAATTCGACCTCCAAGCTGAACTACCTCTTGGAATACCCGGACTGCGAATTTTGAATTAGGATGAAAGGTGACTTCAGCCTCCCACGGAGGGCCTCCGGTACACTCAATGCATGGGTTGGGAAGGGGAAGGGTAACTTTTTGGCATGATACCAGGTGGTGGGGCTTCCAATGCAAATGCTGGTGAGGCTGACCTGATGTCCTTTGATGGGCAGAAGGAGAGGGAGTAGACTCTTTGTGAATTTAGTAAAAAGAGGCTGTCACTTTGAAGCTGCCAAAAGCAGCAAGAGGCCTTGTTTCAGAGTGCATTTTTAAGTGTTGTTCTATTTGCAGAGTGACAGCTGGGACAGCTGGGGAGGAGAGTGCCAGGCAAGGCAGGGACACTGTCCATGCAGGGGAGGTGGGAAACCACAGGGCGGATGAAAATGCATATGGATGTCAACTCCAGGGATGGCAAGGTCTTACCCTGGCAGCAGAAGCACGAGCTGCCATCACAGCCCCAAGGAGGCAGGGTGGATGGCAGGTGACCAAGCTGCGGAGGAGGTGGCAGGGCAGCTTGGGACATGGGGGGATCCACAGAGTGTGGTGCCAGTGATAACCCACGTGGGTGCTTGGAAACGGGCACTCCTGCCTTCCCCAAGGCAGGTGTGCCGGGGGCATGTTAGCATCAAAGCATTCCCTAACTCTTTAATTAACAGGATTGTGGTCTTCATTGTAAACTTGCCTATTAGATATTTGTTTTGTGTCTGTCTCATCAGACTTTGAGTTTCTCAAGCAGAGACCATTTCAAAGAAAGACTCGGACTTTTGCATAGTCTACAAAGGCAGGAATGTGGACAAAGATGTCATTTAAAAAAATGAGTAACAAAAATGGAAATAAAAGGGTTCCATGGGTAACTTCAATTTAGCTAAAATCATTTTTTGAAACTCGACAAATCATGTCTTACTTTTTCTTTCTTCAGTCTCAATCAGCACTTTGCAACACAGGCTGAGAGGTGATGACATGAGGACAGCTCAGAAGAAGGGTACCTGAGGAAGATCAGCCACCTTGAGTTTAAGTTTAACCCAAGACAGGAACATGGGATTAAAGCTGGCAAAAGGACAGGGGCTACAACATGTTCCAAGCCAGGGAGGTAGGAGCAGAGGCAGCTTTTGGGCACCCTGCTGTCTCCACTTCTGTGTCCAACTCAGAACTCCAACCACCCTGGGGCTCAAGTCCTGGGCTAACCTTTGCTGGGGTTGACGGGGAGGCTGGGAATTGGGCCAAGGATACTCTCAGAAGGTCTTCTCTGGCTAGGAAGGGACTTATCAGAATGGCTTTGCTCATGTATAGTTAGGAAAATCAGTCCAGAATAGAACCCAAGTCTATGGAAAGATGCAGGTGTTTGTGCTTGAAGTCAATGCGCCGGCCACTAGGAATCTGGAATACACAGACCTTAGTCAAACTGGTGTCCTTCTGGGTTTCCATTAGACTTAGGACTGTTGTTCTTTTTCCAGCTAAGAAGTCGTCCCCAGAGCCACTGGCAGCCCAGTGGGGCTTCCTGCAAGTTGGCCAATGGCCTGCACTGCCCAGACTCAATCTGCTTTCAGCTCTATGGGGTTACGTTGGGGAACTGGTAACCTGCCCAATTCCTCACAACTTCCTTCACTCTTCCATGATCTTCCTTCCTGTCCCAAGCTTGTCTTCCATCGTTTTCCTTCCTGTTCCCGCCCCTAATCCACCCTGGGGATGGCTGCATGTTAGTCAAATATGATGGCGCTGTCTGGTCCCCTCTGGGTGTTCTTGTCATCACAATACAGGTGTGAAACCAGCCATAACCCGGGAGGAATGACACTGAACCGATTTACCAGACTGATCATCAAAATCGATTCTCAACACATAAATGGTGAGTCAAGTCATTTTTGTTTTACCCAGAAAGCTGTGGGCAGGTTTATCCTCCACCACACGGATCCTCCGAGCTCCAGCGGGAATGATGGCAGCTTCGATATAACCTGTAGCAACAAATGACATAGAGGTAAACCACACCTCCACCCTGCACCAGAGGCCATGCAGCTGCCCCGGCCAAAATCTAGCTACCAAGCCCCCAACAGTGGCTTCAGAAATGGAGGGCTGGTGCAGCTCTGAGAAATCGAGAGAGCCAAAGAAGGAGGCAGCTCTCCTAAGGCCAGAATCTCCCGGCGGCCTCATTTCCAGAAAGCAGGATTTGCATGTTTCAGGTTGAGTGGTGTCCCCCTCCTCCGCCCTCCCCACCCCCCGCCCCGGCAACCAGAACATCAGCATGTGACCACTGCAGACATATTAAGATGACGTCATCCACGAGTAGGTGGGCCTAATCCAATATTACTGATGTCCTTATAAAAAGGGGAAGTTTGGACACAGACATGCACACAAGAAGAATGTCACGAGAACACAAAGGCAGAGATGAAGTGATGCTTCTACAAAGCAGCCAAGGAACGCCAAAGACTGCCAGCAAACCACCGGAAGTTAGGCAAGAGGCATGGAACAGATCCTCCCTCATGACCTGCAGAAGGATCCAACCCTGCTGACACCCTGATCTCAGATTTCTCACCTCCAAAACCAAAAGACAGAAAGTTTCTGTTGCTTATGCCACCTAGTTTGTGGCACTTTGTTATGGAAACCATAGCAAATGAATACAGCCTGGTATTCTATGTGAATGGCACTCCCTGAAGCATCAGTGAAAAGTGGCCCTGGTCTCATTCATCTGCTGGAGGGCCTTTTTCTCTTTGTTGTATTTTGAACTTCCCTGAATATCCATGGGATGACAGCAGAAACCAAGCAATTTGCCCTATGACAAAACTACAGTATTACCTTAAAACACGGTGCACTGTTTCTTGCTTCCGCCGTCTTTGGCCATTTCTGCAGCTATCACACTTGTATAGTTTTGTCCATTTCCTTGCATATTTTTAAGAAGAGTAGGGGGCCAGAACAGCAGGTGGGCAGTGAAGACATGATTGAAGCTGCCAGGGCAGAAGCTGGCAACTGGCTGATGCCTGGTTAATGGGGTGACTGCCAATAAATGAGCCCTACATGACGGTGAGACTCTGAAATGTAGGCTGGTAATAATCTTGGTTTGATTTTTATTTGGGATTTAGACAAGAGTATTAGGCATTTGTTTCTGCAATTTAGATGAGGATCTCAACTTAGATTACAAATCCTAGCCGTGTTGTTCCCAATGTGATCACCAGAATCATGAGTGGAGCTGTAAAAAATTAGAAATTTCTAGGTTCAACTATGTGCAGATTATGGAAATACCTATTTTGAGGGGTTTATTTATTCATTCATTCATTTTCTCACAATAAAATGGCTTTATTTTTATTATCAAAATAGTGTACAAAAGTTCAAACAACATACAGCAGAAACCCAGAATTGACCTATACCACATCACAATGAGAAAATTACCCCAAGAAAGTAATATTTTGACCAGCCTTTTCAACATCTCTTAATGCATATAAACATACACATATCATTTTATATGAACAGAATATTATACATACTTTTAAAAGATCAGTATTATACAACTTCAAAATAATTAGTTTTGCTAGGTAATGTATGTCTAAGGTACAAAATTCAAAAATTATAAATGGATCAAGTAGAAAGTATATTGATCTATAGGCTATATGAGGCATTCTATAGCCAGCTACATTTTTAAAACTATTTATAGTAATTTGTATATTGTGGCTGAGTTTCTACATAGCTAACTTAACATCTGCTAATATGACAGTTCTGTTTCTTCCTTTCTAGTCTTTATGCCTTTAATTTGTTTTTTACTATTCTGGTTGCAACTTACAAAACCACATTGTAAGGAAAATGAGATTGTGACATCCTTGTGTAATTCATGATGTCACAGGAATGCTTCCAAAGTTTTCCCACCGAAAGAGATTGCTACTGTGAGAATAGGATAGGTATCATTAATCATTTATCAGGTTAGGGACATTCTCTTTTTTGTTTAAATTTTACTTTAAGTTCTGGGATACATGTGCTGAACGTGTAGGTTTGTTACATAGGTGTACATGTGCCACGGTGGTTTGCTGCACCCATCAACCCATCATCTAGGTTTTAAGCCCTGCATGCATTAGGTATTTGTCCTAATGCTCTCCCTCCCCTTTTCCCCCATCCCCTGACAGGCCCCAGTATGTGATGTTCCCCTCCCTGTGTCCATGAATTCTCATTGTTCAACTCCCACTTATGAGTAAGAACATGTGTTTGGTTTTCTGTTCCTGTGTTAGTTTGCTGAAAATGATGGTTTCCAGCTGCATCCATGTCCCTGCAAAGGACATGAACTCATTCTTTTTTATGGTTGCATAGTATTCCATGGTGTATATGTGTCAAATTTTCTTTATCCAGTCTATCACTGATGGGAATTTGGGTTGGTTCCAAGTCTTTGCTATTGTAAACAGTGCCGCAATAAACATATGTGAGGACATTTTCTTTTTGAATACTTAGTGTGCTAACAGTTTTTATCATGAAGAGGTATTAAAGTTAATAAAATGTTTTTGTACATCTACTGAAATCATCATACTGTTTTTCTCCCAAACCATACCAAGACCTCAGAGTTGAACTGTGATCACACTTGTCATGGTTTAGATGATACATGGATCCATGTCTTAGCTTTTTTTTAAAAAATTATTTCATACATGTGGCGTTTGCTTAGTTTTACATAAACATTTATCATTTTTTTCCCTCACCATTTCTTCCCCATATCAGACCATGCTTCTGGTATCTTTTTTTCTTCCTTAAATCCATGTGAAGGTCCTTTAGTGTAGGTCTCTTGGTTGTTGTAAACTCTCTGGCTTTGTTTATCTATAAATGTCTTCATTGACATTCTCTTGGTTTTGAGAAATGGTGTTCTTGGGCATTTGATTCTAAATTGATTGTTATTTTCCTTCAACACTTGAAATATACTTTTCCACTGTCTTCTGGCTTCCCTTATGATATCAAGAAGGCAGTCATCATTCTGAGTGTCGTTCCTTTCTAAGTGGCCTGTCTCAGCGATACTCCTTGGTGTTCTGCAGTTTCACCAAGACATTTCTGAGCACGGATAATGGGGAAATACCAGTTGTCAAATTTCTCCAGTCGCATTTTACCTTTAACATCTAAGAACTATTAGACTACTTATAGTTTTGTATCAACGTTTCTTGGGACACAAAGCTATATTATTAGTATGTTAATTTTTTCTGATCTATTTGGTTTTCTTTTGAACATCAGAGTATATATGTTTATCTCTTTTGTCTTCTGCAGTGCTTATTTTATCTTTTTTTTTTTATTTACCCTGCTTGGATTACTTTGTGCTTCCCAGGTTAGATCCGATCAATCCCTTGCATTGTTTCCTACCTTTTATCTTTTAACTGTTTATTAATTTGTACAAAAACAATGCAACTGGTTTCTATGTATTAATTTTGTACCCAACTTCCTGAATCCTCTTATAATTGTCATATTTTCAAGGTTAATTGTCTTACGTTTTCAAGATAAATGATAATATCACAATAATATCTACCACAGTAATAGTTTTACTCTTTTGAAATGTTTATGGTATAAATATATATATTTCTCTCCCATTCAAGTACTAACCAGACCTGACTTTAGCTTAGCTTCTGAGATCAGACACATTCAGGGTGGTGTGGCCATAGTTATTTTTCTTTTCTAAATGCATTGGTGAGCACCACCAGAAAAATGTTAAATATTCCTGGAGAGAATGTACACCCTTGTTTTGTTTTTGATTACAACAAGAATGCTTATAGTGTTTCGCTGTTGAATATAATGTGGGCTTACAGTTATATATAATATCTCATATATAACATACTTTATGCATAATATAATCATATTAAAGACATATACGTTATTCTCATATTAAGAGTTTTGTCAGGAATAAAGGTTGAATTTTACTGCATGCCTTTTCAGCATCTAAGTGCATAGTTTCCTCTTGCTCTCACACCTTGTTCTATTAATAGTATAATTATATGAATATATTTTCTAATATAAAACCATCTTCATATCTCAGAATAAACCTAACTTGGCCATAGCATATAATTTTAATATGCTGCTGAATTGTTTGCTAATATTTAGAACTTTTGCAACATTATTCCTAAGAATGCTCTGTAATTGTTATTATGCTTTCTTTGTTGGATTGGGTTTTGGTATCAATATTATTCTTGCTTTAATTAGGAGTATTTCTATGCTTCTATAACTTACCTGTGTTGATTTTATGTAGAGTCACAATTGGGAAATTATTTTTTCAATCATTCATTTCAAACAGGTTTTAAACTTATTTACAGAACCGAGCAATGTAATCTCTTATGATTTATTAATTTCCTTTATACTTTATTTCCCTATTCGCTATTATTTTACATATTTGTACTTTCCTACCCCCATTTGGTTCATTAAATGAGCAAACAGTGGAGCTGTATACTATTTAGTTGGATTTCTTCATCCTGTCCCTTACCAATAAATTCTAGTTGTTGTTTCTGTTTTATTGAATGTTTTTCCATAGGCCTGTATATTTATACTTCTACTGTGTAACTTATCAGATGTAATTTAGTCCCTGGATATTACAAAATAAGGAAATGAGAATAATTACAGTACATTCTACTTTCTCACATCCCATTTCAACTTTTATTGTATCATTTTGACATTGTATTAGTTTGTAACATTTACTTTTTACTAAGGTAATTCCTATAGTTGTTTTAGTTTTAATCCTAAAAAGAAATTTAATGTTTGTTATGCATTCTTCTGCCAGTTTCTCTAATAAATTCTTGCTTGCCTCAAATTTGTTCCCTTTGAGATGGACTTATGGGAATTATATTTTCTGAAATATAATATTGTATAGCAAAAAATAATTGTTCATTGTCCTTATCCTTGAATGTCAGTTTGGCTGCTATAACATGTTGGGGTCATACTTACTTTCTCTGAGGCTGTTGTATGAGTGGCTCCATAAAATGTGACCATGGAGAAGTCTAAGGACTGCTGGTTATTGCCCCATTATTAGGTTCTCTAAAATTTAGGTGGGATGCTCAAAGGAGTCTTACCTTTAACGTCTAATAACTAATAGGCTATTCGTAGTTTTGTGGCAACTTTTCCTGGACACAAGGCTATATTATCAGTACATTTTTTTTTTTCGGATCTATTTGGTTGGTTTTTTTTGGGGGGCCAGATATCAAAGTATATACATTTGTCGCCTTTGTCTTCTGCAGTGCTCATGTGATCTTTCATCCTTGGGACTTTTTGTTTATTTCCATTTTCCCCTGGTGTTTTTCTCAATCCTGTCTTCCGGGTTTCTTACTGCACTCTCGTAGTGTTGATATTCTCTGTCTGCTTCCATGTAGACCTGGTTTTTGTGATGGATTCACTGACCTCTCCTACGGTATGTCCTCAGTTCTGCTAAGTCACGTTTCATCTCTCTCTCTTGCTTCATTGCGTCACCGTTTCTTCATTGAGGTCTTGTGTCTTAGCTATGAATTCTTAGTTTCTTTTTTTTTTTTTGGAGATGGAGTTTTGCTTTGTTGCCTAGGCTGGAGTACAGTGGTGTGATCTCAGCTCACTGCAACCTCCACCTTCCGGGTTCAAGTGATTCTCCTACCTCAGCCTCCTTAGTAGCTGGGATTACAGGCGCCCACCAACACGCCCAGCTAAGTTTTGTATTTTTAGTAGAGACGGGGTTTCACCATGTTGGCCAGGCTGGTCTCGAACTCCTGACCTCAGGTGATCCCCCTGCCCCGGCCCCCCAAAGTGCTGGGGTTACAGGCGTGAGCCACTGCGCCTGGCCTTTGAGTTCCTATTTTATCAAGGCGACTGTTGATCACTTTTTGAAATTCATGGCAGTAACATTGGGTCACAATTTACATCTTTTCCTTGGTAACATTTTGCCAGGATTTTTAAAAAGTCATTTGCTTTCCTTGTCCCCTTTATCTTTTTCCTATTGCCAGATACTTGTATAGATCCTGTGCTGGTAAATTTATTTCACATTTTAAAGTGAGACAAGTTCTAATCATACTGGTTGCTTGCACTAGGTGTGGTAGGGAGAAACAGGACAGTGTTGTAGGCTAACCAGACTTTCCTTTGTTTACAGTAAAATTTGTTAGGACACAGGTTTATTGATATCAGTGAGTTCATTGTCATTTTCCTTTTAAAAAACAACATATATTTGGAATTTATACAAATACATGTGAGTATATTTTCTCACTGTAAGAAGTTTAATACTACACAAACAAAAACAGCATAGTATTTTCATATTTACATTTGTCTCACTTCTATGTTAGGAGTAACTCAATATATCATATTACATTTTCAATTTTTAAAAACATGTCTCAGATATCATATATGTTATGTATAGCTCTACTTTATTTATTTATTTTTTTGCTTAAATCGCTATGAAGTTTATATAACTACTCGCCTATTAATGGACATTTAGGTTGTTTCAAAATTTTCACTATAAGAAACAACACTATATCATATATGAATATGCACAGAAAACCCCTCAAACCCCTCCACAAAATACTAGCAAGCCCAATCCAGCCACATGTAAAAAGGATTCTACACTGTGATCAAATATGATTTATGCTAGGACTCAAGCTTGGTTTAACATATGGAAAAATCAGGCTGGGCACAGTGGCTCACCCCTGTAATCACAGCACTTTGGGAGGCTGGGACAGGTGGATCACTTGAGGCCAGGAGTTTGAAACCAGCCTGGCCAACATGGTGAAATCCTGTCTCTACTTAAAAAAAAAAAAAAAAAAAAAAAAAAAAAAATACAAAAATTAGCCAGGCGTGGTGATGTGCACTTTTAATCCCAGCTATTTGGGAGGCTGAGGCATGAGAATCGCTTGAACCCAGTGGGCGAGGGTTGCAGTGATCCAGGATTGTGTAACTGCACTCCAGCCTGGGCAACAGAGTGAGACTACCTCTCAAAAAAAAAAAAAAAAAAAAAAAAAATCAATCAACGTAATCCTCCATGTTAATAAGGGGCAAAATCCACAAGATCATCTCAATAGGTGCAGGAAAAGCATTTGACAAATTTCAACACTCTTTCCTGATAAAAATACTCAACAAACTAGGAATAGAAGGGAGCATGCTCAACCTGATAAAGGGCATCTACAAAACTCCACAGCTAACAGCATACTTAATGGTGAAATACTAAATGCTTGTCCCCTAAGATAAGGAACAAGACAAGGATGTCCTGTTACTCCCATTCAACACTGTACTAGGAGTTCTATCTAGGGCAATTATGCAAGGAAAAGAAATAAAAGGCATACAGATTGGAAAGAAGAAGTAAAATTATCTCTATTTGCAGATGCTGAAATATTTTATAGAGAAAATCCTAAGGAATCCATTAAAAAACCTATTATGACAGGTTCGGTAAGATTGCAGGATACAAGGTCAATATATAAAAATCAACTCCAGGCCGGGCGTGGTGGCTCATGCCTATAATCCCAGCACTTTGGGAGGCCGAGGCAGGCAGATCACAAGGTCAGGAGATCAAGACCATCCTGGCTAATACGGCGAAACCCTGTCTCTATTAAAAATACAAAAAAATCAGCCGGGTGTGGTGGCAGGTGCCTGTAGTCCCAGCTACTAGGGAGGCTGAGGCAGGAGAATGGCTCTGGGAGGCGGAGCTTGCAGTGAGCCAAGATGGTGCCACTGCACTCCAGCCTGGGCGACAGAGCGAGACTCCATCTCACCAAAAAAAAAAAAAAAAAAAAAAAAAAAATCAACTGCATTTCTAGATGTTAGGAATGAACAGTTGGAAAATGAAATTTAAAAAGCAATTCAATTTAAGTAGCATCAAAAAGAATCAAACACTTAGGAATACATTAAAAAAAAAACCTGGAGGGTTTGTAAGTTGAAGACTACAATACATCGCTGAAAGATATTAACGAATATCTAAATAAATGGAAAGATATTTTATATTCTTGGATCAGACGACATTGTAAAAATGGGACTGCTTCACAAATTGGTCTACAGATTCAACGTAATCCCTATCAAAAATCCCAGCATTTTTTTTTTTTTTAGCCAAAAATGACAAGCTGATCCTAAAATTCAGATGAAAATGCAATAGACCCAGAATAGCCAAAACAATATTTCAAAAGAAGTTGAAGAACTCAGATTTCCTGATTTCAAACTTTCTGGCTACCTATACCAATCAAGACAGCAAGGTAATGGCATAAGGACAGTCGTTTCTAACAATGGAATATAATTCGGAGTCCAGAAAACAATTTTTTTTTTTAAACAAAGGTGCCAAGAATATTCATCGGGGAAAGAACAGTCTTCAACAAACAGTGTTGGGACAACTGGATATCCATATGCAAAAGAATGAAGTTGTACTCCTACTTCAGACCACACAAAAAAATTAACTCAAAAATGGATCACAGATGTAAATATCAGAGCTAAAACTAGAAACCTCTTGGAAGAAAACGTAGGACTAAATCTTTGTGACCTTGAATTAGGCAATGGTTTCTTAGACATGGCAGCAAAAGCACAAGCAACAAAAGAAAAAATAGATTAACTGGATTACATCAAACCTGAAAACTTGTGTTTCAAAAGATACCATCAAGAGAGTGAAAAACCAACTCATACCCTGTGAGAAAATCTGTGCAAATCATTTGTCTGATAAAGAAACTGCATCCAGAATATATAAAGAAAGCTTACAACTCGAGAAGAAAATGGCAATCCAATTTAAAAATGGGCAAATGATTTTAACAGGCATTTCCCCAAAAAAGATATATGAATGACCAACAAGCAAATGAAAAGATGCTAATGATACATTAGTCATTAGGGAAGTGCAAACCCAAACCACAAGGACATACCACATTGTGCCCACTAGGATGACTCTAACAAAAAATAGTAAGTTGTAGAACATGGAGAAATGGTAGCCCCCATTCATTGCTAGCAGAAACGTAAAGTGGTGCAGCCACTTTGGAAAAGAGTTTAGCAGCTACTCCAAAAGTTAAACACAGAATTATCACTCACCAATTCCACTCCCAGGTATATACACAAGGGAAATGAAAACATGTCCACATGATAACCTGTACACAAAAGTTTATATCAGCGTTATTCCTAATAGCCAAAAAAGTGGAAACAATCCAAATACCCATCAACCAATGACTGTATTTATAAAATATGAGATAGCCAAACAATGGAATAGTATTTGGCAATAAAAAGAAGCATTGATATATGTGACAACATGGATGACTTGAAAATACTATGCTAAGGGAAAAAGCCTGTCAGGAAGGACCACATATTATATGATTCCATTTACATGAAATATACACAATAGAAAAATTCGTACATATAGACATTAGATGAGTGGTTGCCTAGGGCCTAAGAGGGTGATGGGGAATGACTGCTACTGAGCATGGGGTTTCTTTTGGGAATGATTGTGGTGATATGGCACCATTCCTTGGGGTGATCAGCCAGCTACCTGGTAGCAGGTTGATTATATTGGACCTTTTCCATCATGGAAAGGGCAGTGGTTTGTCCTCACTGGACTAGACACTTACTCCGGATATGGGTTTGCCTATCCTGCATGAAATGCTTCTGCCAAGACTACCATCTGTGGAGTCACAGAATGCCTTATCCACAGAGCATTCCACACAGCATTGCCTCTGACCAAGGCACTCACTTTACAGCTAAAGAAGTGTGGCAGTGGCCTCATGCTCACGGAATTCACTGGTCTTACCATGTTCTCCATCATCTTGAAGAAGCTAGAAAGAACGGTGGAATGGCCTTTTGAAGTCACAATTACAATGCCAACTAGGTGACCATACTTTGCAGGGCTGGGGCAAAGTTCACCAGCAGGCCGTATATGCTCTGAATCAGCATCCAATATATGGTACTGTTTCTCCCATAGCCAGGATTCACAGGTCCAGGAATCAAGGGGTGGAAGTGAAGTGATACCACTCACCATCGCCCCTAGTGATCCCCTAGCAAAATTTTTGCTTCCTGTTTCCCCGACATTATATTCTGCTGGCCTAGAGATCTTAGTTCCAGAGGGAGGAATGCTGCCACCAGGAGACACAACGATTTCATTAAACTGGAAGATTGGTACCCACCTGGACACTTTGGGTTCCTCCTACCTTTAAGTCAACAGGCTAAGAAGGGAGTTACAGTGTTGGCTGGGGTGACTGACCTGGACTATCAAGATGAAATCAGTCTACTACTCCACAATGGAGGTAAGGAAGAGTACACATGGAATACAGGAGATCCATTAGGGCGTCTCTTAGTATTACCATGCTCTGTGATTAAGGCCAATGGGAAACTACAACAGCCCAATCCAGGCAGGACGACAATGGCCCAGACCCCTCAGGAATGAAGGTTTGGGTCACTCCACCAGGAAAAAGCCCATGACCTGCTGAGGTGCTTGCTGAAAGCTAAGGGAATACAGAATGGGTAGTAGAGAAAGGTAGTTATCGATACCAGCTATGACCACGTGACCAGCTGCAGAAAGGAAGACTGTAATTGTCATGAGTATTTCCTCCTTCTTTCGCTAAAAATATGTTTGAGCATGTATACACTTGGACAAAGAAAATATCTTTATTTCCTTTTCCTTTGTCATGTGACATAAGACTTATTGACTTCATACAAGCATATAAGTATTATTAACTTTATGTAATAGTATTTGGGTTGGGGATGGGTGTGTTTCCGGTTGTACGAAGGATAGCTGTATTATGTTAGGGGTAATTATGACCTTATTATTGTCTTTATTTGAAGATTATGTATGATTTCAGAAGATGTGGATGGGTTCAAGTTGACAAGGGGTGGACTTGTGATGGTTAATACTGAGTGTCAACTTGATTGGATTGAAGGATACAAAGTATTGATCCTGGGTGTGTCTGTGAGGGTGTTGCCAAAAGAGATTAACATTTGGGTCAGGAGGCTGGGGAAGGCAGATCCACCCTTAATCTGGTGGGCACAATCTAATCAGCTGCATCGAATATAAAGCAGGCAGAAAAACATGAAAAAGAGAGATGGGCCTAGCCTCCCAGCCTACATGTTTCTCCCATGCTGGATGCTTCCTGCCCTCAAACATCAGACCCCAAGTTCTTCAGTTTTGGGACTCGGACTGGTTCTTGCTCCTTAGCTGGCGGACAGCCAGCTGGGACCTTGTGATCAAGTTAATACTTAATAAACTCCCCTATATATACACACACATACATACGTACACACAGATATACACATACACACACACTACTTAATAAACTCCCATATATATGTGTGTATGTGTGTATCTCCTATTAGTTCTGTTCCTCTAGAGAACCCTAATACATGGCTGCATAACCTTGTGCATGTGCTGAAACTCATTGAATCGCACACTTTAAATGGGTGAATTATATGGCATGTGAATGATATCTTTATAAAGCTGCTTAGAAAATAAATAATACTTCTATGAATGGCTTTGTACATGTCTTCTTGTGCATAAATATAATGTCCTACCAGGTCAGCTAATGTGAGAATCACTGAGTCAAACACAGGCACTGCTAAGTTGACCTTGGTTTAAATACTATTTAAGCCAATCCACACTATATGAGAGTAAATGGTTTATTCAAAGATTTCTAAATACTTGACAAGATCAATCTTCTTAACATTTGCTAATCCATTTGGTAAAAAGATATTGTCATAAGTTTAATTTGCATTTCCCTGATAACCAATGAGGCTCAGTGTCCTGTATACTTATTGACCATTTGTTTTCCCTTTTCAGTTAATGGCCTTGTTCTTAAGCTTTGCCCATTTTTCTACCATCTTTTATTTAGTTGAGATGCAGTAGTTTAAAAAATGTGTGTA
This sequence comes from Macaca mulatta, assembly GCF_049350105.2. Classification (NCBI taxonomy): domain Eukaryota; kingdom Metazoa; phylum Chordata; class Mammalia; order Primates; family Cercopithecidae; genus Macaca; species Macaca mulatta. The sequence goes on from NC_133412.1 coordinate 90,475,021, forward strand.
ACATATATTACTATAATTTGATATTTTTTGGACTCAAACTCTTTACTTACTAGACATGTTGCAAAAACTGTCAGTCTATCATTTGTTGTTTTTTTGCTTTTACTGCATTTTTTTTTTTTTTTTTTTTGAGACCAAGAGTCTTGCTTCTGTTGCCCAGGCTGGAGTGCAGCAGTGCAATCTCGGCTCACTGCAATCTTTGCCTCCCGGGTTCAAGCAATTCTCCTGCCTCAGGCTCCCAATAAGCTGGGACTACAGACACGTGCCATGATGCCCGGTTAATTTGTATATTTTTAGTAGAGACAGGGTTTTACCATGTTAGCCAGGATGGTTTCCATCTCTTGACCTCATGATCCGCCCACCTTGGCCTCCCAAAGTGCTGGGATTACAGGTGTGAGTCACCGTGCCTGGCCTTATTGCATGATTTTGATAGTCTTTTTTCTTTTTTTTGAGACAGGGTCTCAGTCTGTTACCCAGGATGGAGTGCAGTGGCGTGACCTCAGCTAACTGTAACCTCTGCCCCCGCACCCCAGCTCATGCGATCCTCCCACCCTGGCCTCCTGAGTAGCTGGGACTTCAGGCACACACCACCGTGTCTGCCTAATTTTTTTGTATTTTTTGTAGAGGCAGGGTTTCGCCATGTTGCTCAGGCTGGTCTGATAGTCATATTTTTAATTTTTGAGATCTATTTTTTGTTTTCTGATTATTTCTTCCCATGGCATTCTGCTCTTATTTTGTGGCTACAATATCATCTTAAATCTTTCTACAAATAGTTATTAGAGAATTTGAACTTCTATTATTTGAGTTACTTTTTCCGTTGGTCTTTTCTTTTTTATTTCTTTTTTTTCCCCAGTTTATCTTGGTTTTTCTCATTCATGTTGCAGACTCTCCTTCAAGAACCAGGCAGCTGGGCGGTCTCCTGTGGGGATGCACAGGATTTGTTTACTCTCAGGATTGGCTTTCTGCTGGGTGCAGGGAGCTGTTGCTGTGTTGGCAACCAAAATACCAGAATGAAGAGGTGTTTCCTAGAGGTGCTGTGTTGTGGTAAAACTCCTAGGGCTGCTGTGTTATGGTGCTGGCCGCAAATATTTCCAAGTTTTTCTCTGGAAATATGGAAGTAATACATTTCACCACCCACTTAAACGTGTGTGACCATGTGACTTTGAACAGTAAAATGTGAGCAAAAATGAGGTGTGTCTCTTCCCCGCAGGAGCCTGAAGCACATCAGGGTCTGGTTTGCCATACTCCTTTCCTGGCCAAGGTGACTGTGGCAGCGTGTGAACAGATAAAGTCTCTGCCAGCCTAGTTCCAGGAGTAACCTCACTGTGCAGAGCCTCTTGCCAACCCACAGTGGGCAAGCAGCAGGGGCTGGAAGCAGACTTTTCTGTTAAGCCACTGAGATCTGGGAGGCACTTTTATGTTAGTTTTGTTTGCTTGTTTATTGCAGCAAAACCAAGTATATTCATTCCATTGCATCCACAGATGAACTTCCACCTGAGATGTGCTTGTCCTCCCTAAACCTTTCAAGAACTGACTTTTCATTCATTTTCAGGTGATCTTGGAAAGACGAGAAAACAACCATATGTTCAATCAGCCAGAAAGAGTTTCTCAGCCAGAAAGTTTAGCAGTGTCCTTCAGCCTTGACAGCAAATGCCTTGGCATGGTTGCCATTGACCTAGTCTAGGATGTTTACAAATAAATGTCCTGCGGGATGTTTGCAGAGACTTCACAAATGTACACAAAGTCTAGTTTGAGGGCAGCGGGCGCCTCACTGTTGTGCCCTGATCCCCAGGCAGTTGTGTGGTCCTCTAGTATGACCCTTTCCAACCACATCTGACTTGGGAATAGTGACGCTGGCTTGCCAGAGCAGCCGGCACATGGTCCTTTCCCCTCCAGTGGCTCTAGGGTGAGGGCAAGGTTTCTTGATTAAAAATTGTCTTTGCTCTAGGAAAGCTTCTCTACTGAAAAATTCTGGCCACAAGAAAACCAGCTTTTAGGATTATGGCACAAAATATTCTACAGCAGATCTCTCTTAGAGAAATCCATTCCTTCTAGGGAGTTTCAACTGTGATTGGATTCCAGGCATGTAAGGCAGTAAAATGTCGAAAACTGAGACAAAAGTTGTTCAGGGTCAAAGTGATCAGAATCTTTTTCAGAGGAATTTCCACTCAAACTACCAAACATGCCTGGAAACAAGATCTGCTTGTGGGGGATGAGCTGTTCTTGAAAGAAGCTGCTGTTGTATGGAATCTTTTGCAACTAACAAACCTTGGCATTGGGATCACCAATCTGCAGAATCCGACAGAACTGACTGGGCCCTGATCAGTTCCTTTCCCTCATTCCACAGCAAGGTACTTTTGCAGCTGATGCATGGTATCCACGTCTATTTTTAAGCTTAACTACGGCACAGGATGCACCAGTGAAAAGACATCTGTTTTCTGTCTTTTCTCATGTGCCCCTGGTGGAGGTGCTGATGAAAAGCAGGTCAGGACGGACTCGCTACTCAAGTGAGCTCACCCTCAGGTGACCTCTCAGCGCAGGGCAGTCCTTATGCATGCACTCTGCTAACCGTTTGGACAAGTTTCTCTGTTCGTGATAAAAAGAACCCAGCCAGGCGCAGTGGCTCACGCCTGTAATCCCAGCACTTTGGGAGGTTGAGGCGGGTGGATCATGAGGTCAGGAGTTCAAGACTAGCCTGAACAACATGGTGAAACTCCATCTCTACTAAAAAATACAAAAAAATTAGCCAGGCATGGTGGCACGTGCCTATAATCTCAGCTACTCAGGAGGTTGAGGCGGCGGAATAGCTTGAACCCGGGAGGGGGAGGTTGCAGTGAGCTGAGATCGTGCCACTGCACTCCAGCCTGGGTGACAGAATGAGACTCTGTCTAAAAAAAAAAAAAAAAAAAAAAGAACCAATGAAAAAGTCCCTGAACTGAAAGGCAGGCCCTCTGTCCACAAACCAGGGAAACTGCCTCAGGCTCACAGTCCTCCAACCCCTGCTCTGACCCAGAGCTTCCACCTGAGGCATGTGTGAAGAGCCACCAGGAAGGGAAAGAGTACCATCACCAAGTCCCAAAGCTTCTTGGCGTCTCTCAGGCCAGACACCCCACGATGTGGATGCCAGATACCACCACACTGCAAGCATGAAGAATAATTATGAGGTAGGATTTACTCTCAGAATTTACAAGATAGATTCACATTTTAGGTAAGGTAGGAAGGCTTTATCTTTGGAGTGATTTCCCATTCTAGCTTCAGCCACCAAGCAGGAGAAACCCAGTTACAGGAACATGATTTGGTTTCGTGAGGAAGCCATGGATAAAATCCAATGCCTTTGCCATGGTTCCAGGAGAACATGCCATTTCTGCCCTAAGGACCAGTAGTAAGAAGGAACTTCAAAGTGATGCTGACCTTTAACCTGTCTCAAATCTTCTAGAGTTACTATTACTAGGCTATGAGCAATTTCCCTGTGAAATCATTTTTGTCTGAATTTCTCGAGTAGACTTGCTGTTAGATGATTTGGGGCTCCCATTTTCCCTCATGTTTTCAGGAGCATTAACCATCTTTGGAAGAAAACCATTGGACTGAAAAGGTACCATGACGGACTAGAGGTAAAACCCTGGCTTATGTGTACCTGGACTCTTTCCCCCAAAATCAGAGTTCTTTTTTGTTTTGTAAATAGACCATAAAATGTTTGGAGAGGCATTTGTTATGGTTTTCTCTTGTTACAAAAGTTGTTCACAAGAATATTACTATCTTATGTTCCTCCCTAAAGGTTGTTCCTGGGTCTAACTGAAAAGAACTCATTGTTTGGGAAGCCCATGAGGCTAAACTGTGCCTCAGTTCGCCCCTTACAATGGGAGGCCAGCGTAGACAAATGAAGACCAGAAGCATGTTACCAAATGCTCCTCTGCCTGTAGGGAAACCAGTCCTGAAATATGAAAATTTTTCCATGGAGGAAGGTGCCAGCTAAGGCTAAATTCTCTGGCATGCCTGGGTATTTTCTGCCAGAGCACCAGGTGTGCTTGAGGGGAAAGAAAACTCACCCCCAGCATGCTAGGATATGTTTCTATTTGGGCTCTTGATCCCATGACTCTATCTTTTATAGCTTTAAATTTTGTTTCATCCTATAGTTTTTCTTATGGTAATCAGTCTTCAACATCAGTTTATGTAAGCATTTAATGGCCTCTGCGTTTATCCATGGCTTCGCACACAACTTATTCCCATCGATTCTGTTCAGAAAACACTCAGGTACATGAGCCAGGCAAGAGCCACACCAAGCATGTCACTGCTGGGACGACACGTAACATCCAACATCTTACATGAGAAACACTTGGGAACGGCCTCTGCCATCACACATGTGGATACCTTCGTACAAAGATCATTCTTAACTGAGAAAAAGAAATACGTTGTAATTGGTTTATGTGCACATTTTATGATTCTTCATCACAGTGTAAAGAAGCCTCATTTTGTACTATCAGCCCATAACAGTGAACTTCCGCCCCCACGAGATTCCACAACCCACACAAAACAGAGCATGGAACCTGGCATGTGGCAGGGGTTCTAGAGGAAATTACTGAACAAATGTGTGACACACGGATCTATCCACATTCAAAAGGGATCCTCACCCCACCCTTTCTTTTAAGGATTGATTATGTGAAAAGGTTCTCTGCAAGAACAAAGAGCAAAGGGAGCCAAAGCCCACAGGTATCCTTGGCTGGTTCTCAGTGAGGACTTCAGTCCAGGTGTGTCCTGGCTGCCCATGGGCCGGTCACCTGGAGACTGACCAGCCACCTTTTCAGTGCCAAGGAGCAGGGTGGAATAAAGATAATATTGTTAAAATGGCAATTTAATGAAATGAAAGCATCATACCAAGAACGCTCAAATTACTAGGTTCAGATAACTCAACTGTCATAAGCCAGCCCAAGGCATGAGCATTCTGAAGCCCATCCATCAGAAAAGCAATATGATAGCCAAGTTGAGTTGATTCCTTCCATAGATAAGTAGCTGAGGACCTCATTTGTTCAAAGTTTCGAAGCAACAGGCTGGAGGGCAATAAACATCCTACACTCAGGACACCACTTCCCCTGACGCCACACTGGGACCTCTCGTGACAGAGAGGGAGATTTGGCTCTGCTGGGCTGGACACTTTGCCACGTGTGGGTCTGCCCTGGATTCTCAGCTCAGGAACTTTGGTAAAAGGACCCACAGGAGTTCAGGCAGGGGTCAGGACTTCGTAAAATTGGGCAAAAATCCAGCATTTGATTCCGTTTTATCTTTCTGGTGTGGAGTTTCTCTTTGATATCCACCCGGAAGGGTGATAAGGCATTCCTCCTTCCCTCATTCTTTAGAGGCGAGCAGAGATGAAAGTTACCTTCCTATCTAAACTGATAGGCCTGGTGAATCCACCCACTCAGCTGCGCTTGGCGTCACCAAGATGCCTCTTGACCTGGGGTCTTTCTGTGATTTCCATGCTGGGTCTTGCAAGGATATGTTTCCCCTTCAGCCTGAAGTGTCCTCCTGCTACCCCCACTATCAACTGATTTCTACTTGTCCTTTAGTGCTGGGGGCCACCCTCATCTTTTGGAGGCCAAGTCTGGTGCCCCACCAGAACTTGGGGTCCCACAACATGCCTGCTGGGCTGCCTCCACCTCATGCTTACATAGGCTAATGCTGTCTGTTTGCCCGGGGGTCTCCTCCCTCAACTGTACCTGAGGTGGGGACAATAACTTATTTCTGTATACCTGCTGGTTAAAATGTAGTCATGCTGCATAAATAATCATTGCGTGAATGGGCTTGGGGGTAACCATTTGTATCTCTAAGTGCATTCCAATATGTCAGACCATGATGACAGGTTTGTGTTGAATGAAACTATACTAGAAAGGCAGCCAGTGACTCAATTCATGTGCAAACGAGTACTGCAGGCAGATTTTCAATATATAGAATCCATATTGATATGGGCTCACGTTCAAAGACTCCAGCTGTGAGGATTTGAAAAAAACAAAAACAAAAACAAAAAACTGCTGTGTACCTTAAAATGAATGTGTGACAACTGGCAATCACTCAGAATGGCAGTTCAGGCAGGTGAAGCGAACGTGTGCTTATTTTTGTCTGAAGGTTTGGTAAGGCTTCTGTGCCTTGGCAGCTGGAAGGACACATGCTAGGCTGCAAGCCAGGGTTGGGGGAGTTACCCAAGGAGGCTTCAGTATGGTCTATCCTTCCATGAGGGACTCACTGTCATGGCCATAGGGGTCTGACCTCACATTCTAGACAGGGATGTGGCCCAGGTTGGGGTGGATGGAGAAGGGAAAGGGGTGGGCAGGAGAGGAGGATGTTACTGTGGTCAGATGAATGGGTCTGCCTGGGCCAAATCAAGGGCTGGCATACAGATCAGAGTCTGGGCAAAGGAAGACCACTTTTGACCTTAATCTGGGTTATCTGAGAAGTGAGATCCTATGCTAGATGTGTGGTAGAACTTTCCTTTGTGTTCTACATACAGAGTTGCCCAGGGTTGGGGATGGGGGTGGGCCTGGCTGTACCTGACTTGTCTTCTACAGAATCACACACTTGTAGTCAGTTCTCTTTATGGGAGCTCAGTACAATGTTCAATTTAATAAACGAAGGGTTCTAATGCTTCTATTAAAAAAGAAAAGCCAACAATAAGTAGTAACCCTTCACCAACTGCAGGAGTTTTGCTCCTAAATGTTGAATCAGCTGCAATAGGCAAGGTCAAATTCTCACAGCAGCCCAGGAGCTGGGGTACCAATAGAGAAAATGGCATCAAGTATGCCAAAATGAATAGCAGAAATGGGCAATTCTCTGGAGCCGTGCTGTCCAGGAGAACCTTCTGGGATGCTGGGAATATTCTCTGCCAGTGCTGCCCAACACAGGAGCTGCTGGCCGTGTGCGGCAACAGAGTTCTCAAAATTTGCCCAGTGAGACGGAAAGATGAACTTTTAAGTTGGTTTCATTTTAATGAATTACAGTTTGGATCATCTCCAGGGGCCAGCAGCTGCTGAACTGGACAGTGCAGCTCTGGAGGCCACTTTCCCCCAAACCAACCTGCTCCTGCCTCTCCTTTCTCTGTTGACGTGGCAGGCACAGATTCTCACACTAAGCTCTGTGCCTTGTTGACTAGCTATCTGCCTTTAAAATCCACCTGAAATTTCATTTTTAAATTTCATTTTGCATTTGCATTTTCCTCTGGTTTTGCTTTCACAGGGTGCTGCAAAATATTGGTGCAGTAGGTTGCCTTTCCCACGGGCATCTAGAAGGAACGTTTCTTCCAGACCAGGTTTCCTATCCACACAGAGAAAAGCAGAGAGGAGAGCACGCCTCACCTTACGGGGCTGTTCTGTGGGACAGGGAGGCATAAATGTGGTTCTGTTCTCTTGTCAGGTGGAAATGAACTGAAAAGCTTCTATGCAAAGCAACTTGTGGAAATTAAAATAAGTTTCTCAGCTCCTTCCTCCCAACACAAGTTCTCCTGGTGATGGGGGGTGAGTGGACACTCGCTAAGGCTGCCAGAGCTCCCTCCCCAGTGGCTCACCTGCCTTGTGCTCCCCTCACTAGGTGTCAACCACAGACGCTTTCCTAAACATTGTCCTCCAGGATGGGAGATCAGAAAGTCGTGTCCCATGTAGGACAAAGCAGCCTGCAGCTGCAAAAAGCATGCTAGCAGAAAGATGAAGGCGGCCCATCAACCGAATCCTGGCATCCCTCTCTAGGGACAGTGCTGAGGGATGTCTGTGCCTGGGGACCAGGAGGCTCGGGTACTCCGGAGTCACAGTTGGCAGTGGCACCTGAGACTTTCCAGACTGTACGGCTTCATGCATGTTTTAGAAATGTAAGTGCTATCTTACTTTTACTAACAGAAAATTCAGACACAGAGCAAACGTCTTCCAACGACAGGTAAAATGATTTGGCAAGTGTCTTTACCACCTTCTCTGCCTGCACATCAGAAGGAGGGCTGCCAGGAAGTGCTGAGCTCCTGGCACAGGGCAGTTACCACTGATTCACAGACCTCGGGCTAAGTGGGGAGCTGTTTCCGTTCATGGCAAACTACTCACTACTAGCAACTTGAAGGCATCATTCTTGCTCAAATGTCCTTCCTTGCTTTTCAGAAATGAAACTGAAGTTCCAGGTCACCTATCCACTACCGTCTAGCCCTTAAATATGAATTGTAGGGAAGATTGCAATCAGTAGCTGTAGGCAAAGGACACAAAACACTGTAGCCACAGCAGCCCTCTGGGCCAGCACTCACCTGTCCCCCGGGCGTGGCTGAAGTCACCCTTCACCACGTGGCAGGTCTTGCCGTCTCCGTTGCAGACCCCGCATCTGTCTTCTTTAGCCGCAGACCCAATGATGCCATCACAGCCGATTTTCTAAAGAACCAGAAGGCCTCGTTATTCTGTGGTTAAGACTCAGAGGGATTTTAAAGAGGCTGCCCTGAAAGGCTAACTTTTCCATGAGGTGCAGCAGGCATGGGGCCTGGGGCCCTGATCCATTCAGAGGCCCAAGAAAATATTTTAATTCAGGAGAGAAAAAAAAAATGCACAGAATCCAACCTGGATTATATTTGTCTTTATACCCACATAGTTGTCAAGTGTATTTTTTTGGTATTTGTTCTGGAGGAGGGAGACCCATGAAGGCACAAGTGCCCATGGAGGTCACACTGAGGTCTGATGCCCTGACTGCCTGGAGGCAGAGACCCTGGGAAGGGAGTGAAGACTGAACGCTCACACCAGCTGGTGCAGCCACAATTTCTCATGATGGGGCTTCCCCTCTGGGCTGTGGAGGTCGCCTGTAACTTGGCTGAAACAGCCAGTAGTCTTAGAACATACAACGGAAACCACAGACTTTTCTAACAAGGTAGGGATGCCCACAGCTCATTCAGGCAGGGCTGGGCATGGGCCCCCCTTTTCTCAGGTAGGGAGAGCTAGTCTACGAAGAGCCCTATCTCTCAAACCTTTTTAACAAGGCACGTCTGAGAGCAGAGGGGAGGCTGCCTCTACCCTAGGTGGGCCTGAGAAGCACAGCCTGTTTTCTAAAAAGCAGAGAAAGGTTTTGGACTCCTTTTTTCTTTTTTTAAAAAGTGAGAATTTTGTATTCTGCAAAATAACCTAAATTTATACTAAACAGTGGGTATTTATTTACTAGCTAGATTGCCTAAATGTCCCTCCACATTTTCCCCCTATAAAGCTAATGCTTTCAGAACAAGAACTGGGTTTTTCCTACTGCCTTGCACCCCAGATTACATATTGGCACTTCAGACTCCAAAGGAATCTACAGCCAGAAATCAAGATCCAAGATAATCCTGGTGGAGGTGATTTAGTCCTTTCCCATGATGCCTGGACAAGAAGCAGCACCGTGCTTCCCCCTCACAGGCACTCCTACCTGCAGGCAGGGCTTGGAGCAAGCACAGCACCTGGGGTGCCAGGCTGACTGCACGCGGATCCCTGGAGGCAAGTGCCTGGCCCACAACTCCCCAAAGACATCAGCATCCTCTGTTCATTATGGCAGCCGTTCTCCTACTTAAGTGTGCATCGGCCTCACGGGGAGGGCTGTTAAAACACAAACTGCTATGTCCTGGCCCTAGAGTTTCTGACCCAGCAGGTTTGGGTGCACCTGAGAATGTGCATTTCTAATCGGCTCCCAGGAGATGCTGAGGCTGCTTGCTGGCGGCCATGCGATGAGAATCGCTGCACTATGGCATGCTACTCAAAGGAATAGGCGAATACTCTTCATATTTAGTAACCCTCAAGTCTCATCCTTGGAGCCTTTTATTTTTTTGAAAAAGATTTAATGGGAAATCACTACTGTTCTGTCCAAAAATGATAGCACAATTGGATAGATTCCAGGGAAGACTTTAAGATGTTCTAAAAGCTGAGTGAGTTGAGTCTAAAAATTACCATGATGAAATCTGAAAAAGGGCAGAACTTGAATAAAAGATCAAACTTGTTCAAAGTTAGTATAAAAAGAGGAAAAGGTAAAATCGAAGGCTTTAGTGGCCAGAGGACAGCAAGAAGCAAATGGAGAAGAGTGGGCTTAATGGTGGCTGGGGAGATGTAGGTAACACATCAAGACACAGATGGTAACTGGCAACCAACTGCAATGCTTTGCCAGGGCGGACCATCCAGTAGCGACCTGGAGGGAAGCCAGCTGTGATGAGGCACCGTCAGCCTAGAGCATGGTGCAGGGCTGCCTGGATTCTTGATGTGGACTGCTAGCCAGCTGCTATCAAGTTGCTCAGTATAAAGATTACAGGGGCTGGCTGGGCACGGTGGCTCACGCCTGTAATTCCAGCACTTTGGGAGGCTGAGGTGGGTGGATCACAAGGTCAGGAGTTCAAGACCAGCCTGGCCAACACGGTGAAACCCCGTCTCTACTAAAAATACAAAAATTAGCTAGGCATGGTGGCACACACCTGTCGTCCCAGCTACTCGGGAGGCTGGCAGGAGAGTAGTTTGAACCTGGGAGGCGGAGTTTGCAGTGAGCTGAGATCGTACCACTGCACTCCAGCCTGGGCAACAGAGCAAGAGTTCGTCTCAAAAAAAAAAAAAAAAAAAAAAAAAAAAAAATTTATAGAGGCTAAGAATATATAGGGCTAAGAGTAGCCAAGATCAGAAAATGTCCCTTAGCATTGTTTAACAAATGCCCAGGCCAGATCTGTGCAAACACGTGTCTGTTGCTTTGTTTCACTTCAGAGCTCCAGTGCATGGTCTCCATACTTGCTTCTGGTAGGGCCACAGGGCTAATGCCCACAGAGCTGGTCTCTCCTGCTGGCCTCTTTACTGGCACCTGTTCTGGCTCCCACCTGGGCTTTCTCATCTCAGGTGCTCTCTGCCGTAGACCTTCCCTACACTGGCTTCCTATAATTTTCAAACCACACCCTTGCTTGGTAGGAGTGAGTCTCTGGCTTCAGGCCTGGTTCCTTGTCCTGCACCTGAGTTAAGGTTTCCTGATTCAACAGCTTCTAGATGCCCCATTTGGTCCAGTTTCCCCTAGCCCCAAAGAAGGGCGTTTTTCAGGTCAGGTGCAAACAGGAATGCATACAGGGTTACCCTTTCAGTTAATCCTGGAGACCATCCAGGGGCTGGGACAGGTCCATGGGTTCTGCCCACTCTACCTGGTGTTATTTCAGAGGCTGTCTGCATCTGGAGGCAGGGAATGCAGGGATGTCCGTGGCTGAAGAGCAGTGAGTCTAAGAGCTGATGGGTGACAGCCACAAAATCTGCCAACGAGGGCATTTTCTTCCATTGTTTCAGTCAGCGCAAGCAACTTATAACTTTGGCAGAAACTGGGATGGTTTTCAAAGGGCAGCTGCTATAGGACACAACTGAAGTCATTAATTCTGAACATTAGGGGAGCTTTGATGACTGTATTTATGAGGCTTGGTGTTCCAAGACAACAACAAGACCCAGCCCGAGGAAACTCCAGGCAATAAACCCTCTCAAGTCTTCCCATGTTATCCTGGTGATCCTTAGTTACTTTCCTAGGAATCTTCATCACTCATTTCTCAGCTTTCAAAGCAGGCCTTCAAGTTCCTGGCCAGCATTTGCTGGTCACGCCCTGTACTGCCGGCTAAATCAGGGTGTGTGTGACACCAAAGGACCAAGGGACCAATGCCCCACTGCATAATTAAAGGCATGGGATGGGATGGTATGGGATGGAATGGTGGGAAAAGCACAAGTTCTTTACTGGTCAACACAGCTCCTGTGAAACATGCAAAAAAAAAAAAACATGGAAAAGCTTTAGTGCTCAGATCCGGGTGCTGAGGAGGGCACAGGATGAGCCGTGGACAGTGGGAAATGTCCATCTTTGGCTGTCTGAGTCCTGGATTCCACCCTGGAACTTTGCCCCTGTTGAAGACAACCAGTGACAACAGCCTCCTGGTCATCACACCTAGTAGACGTGTCTCCAGCCTCATCTTTCACCTCTTGCTCTCAGCATCCGCTGTGTTTAACACCCACCCTGTCTTTGTTGTACACGTATTTATTCATCCATGGTGCCTGTGCCTAACCTGGGAATAAAGACATGTAAGGTGGAGGGAGGCACCAGTGTAGAAACAAGCAGACACCTCAGAGCGTGTGCCTGAAGACGCCCCAGAGGCCAAGGATGGCTCCTTTCTGATTCTCTTCCCAGCCCCTGGATGACTCCTCCCTCCTCTTGCTTCTTTGACTCCCTGAAAGTAGGTAGCTTCCTGGCGGCTCCCTGCTCCTTCTGCTTTTTTGCTTTCTTAGTAATTTCACCTTCTCCTTATTTCAGCCATCACTCTCATGCAGAGAGCTCTTAAACCCACTTCTCCCCTCACTCCACCCTAGCTCTCACTACTAAGCCTCTGCTGAGCAACCTCTCCAGACTTTCAATGCAACAACTTCTCCTCCAAAGCTGCCTGACTTCTTAATTCTAGTTGGACACCCCCTGCCACTGTCTTGGAACTGACAGACAGGTATCCTAGCCTGAAACCTCCAAGCCATTTCTGACTTTTCTATTTTGGGATGTACCCAGTTAGTTGGTGAGCTTGGGTTTTTTGTCCCCTGAAAACCTCTATTGCCTACTTCTCCTCCATGTTCTCCTCCACTCCCTAGTTTACACCCTCCTTACTGAGGACATGAACTATGGGAACATTTTTCTCCTGCCTGCAGCCAGACTAATTTCCACACGATAAAAGAGATAAGATCTGTGGCCACAGATCCCCACTGCCTATCAGAAATGTTCATACATATGAATTTAAGACCCTTCATGATCTCATCTCAGCTGCTCACCAACTCAACCTCCCTTCTTCCCCCTCCAGATGCACAGTGAATCCAACCTCCTCCAGCCCACTCTTGCGGGCCCTCCCCCTCAATGACCCCTCAGCCAGGTGGGCGACCGGAATAGCCCTTAACTCATTTCCTTGGATCTACTTGAATCAGTTATCCATAACCAAGATCACTTCACTCCTCTGCATCAATTCTGCCTGGGCCCTGGCTCCTTTGTGCCAGCCCCCGCCCTCCTCTGTTGCTGGAATGCACCCGTCTCCCTCTTGCTTCCCTCTGCCTGGAGCTCTTTGCCCCCCACTCTCTGTCAGGCTGGCTCTTCCTCAAAGGCTGTCTCCTCTAAGAGTCCTGCCATGCCACCTGCTCACTGTCCTCCTCAGCCACAGTCCCCCACTGGGTCTCTCTATGGTGCTATTTTCCTTTCTTCTTCACACATACCAATCTCTGGAATGATCATGTTTGTGACCTGACATGGTCTGTCCGTATGTTGGACAGCGACAGGGATCCTCTTGGTCCTGCTCCCCAATGAAAGCCCAGCACACACTATGGTGTGCAGCACTCGGAATGTGATCAACAAATACCTGATGCAGGAATAAACGAAATTCCACCCTATGTGTTTTCTGCTATGTCTAAGCAGGAACCTCTTCTTGGTTGTTAAATCATGCCTTCACCTCTGGTCGTTGGGTTTCCACGTGCGTATGTGTCATCTCCCTAACCGACCGTAAGCACATAGAGGACTATGTCTCAGAATTCTTTGTATTCTTGGCCTTCCCCCATCCCCTGACACACGCAGTAGCTGGTGTGGTGTTAAGCACATGTGTGTTCAGTAAGTGCGTACAAATGATGACCTCTTATCAGCCTGGGGAGTTTAGTTTTCTCATATTTGAATTGGGACTTCCTTGTATAAGTTTTGATGGTACTTGTTTTTTTCTCGCTGGAATAAGCAGTACTTGCTTTCTTCAACTTATTAGCTATCTCCCAACTACTGCCTCATCCTCTCTCTTCTGTTGGAGGGAGGTCACTGACTTCTTGAATGACTTTTAAGCAAGGGAAGATTTTAGGCCAGCTGCGCAGCCGTGACTCCAGGATTGACTGGGTTCCTGGGTGAGTGCCACCAGGGCCTGTAGTGCCCATCTTCCTCTTTCTTGACTTCATTCTTGTTTTGCTAAACTACATGTAACTTCTGCAGAACGGAGGCATGGAAAATAGAATTTCTGAGTTCTTCTGTGTCTCAAAATTAGTTTCCCTGCGTGCTTGCTTGATAGTTTGGCTGCACGGAGAATTCCATAATTATCTCAATTTTCTGCCAGGGTCAGTTTTTTCTGTTTGTTTTTCTTGGTCTTTCTCCTTCATGCTGCTGGTTTTCTTCAAATAGCAGATGATGTCTGGTTGCCCACTCATATTTGAGTAAAAGCAACAGAAAGGCCGACCAAAGGAGATCTACATTTGAAGCTGGGCACAGCTGCATGGTAGGTTTCCTTTCGTGACTAGTGGGAGGGAAACTGATTTCTAACTCCAACTCAGAAGGTTGGGTGCCGTCCTCAGCACAGAGGCCTCCCTGCCTGCTCTGGGTTTCCTCAAACAGTCCATTCCATGACCCTGGAAAGCAGCTCCGTAACATTTTACTTGACAAGCTCTGAGTGTGGGGTGGGGTCAGACACCGTCGGCATGGTGATGCACCCTCAGACTTGTTTTTAGCCCACTCTTCACTTCCGACCCTCCATTCTCAAGCCCACAACTCTCCGGTTGGGCTGTCTTTTCAGTTGCGACTCTCCACTTCTTCCAGCTCTGGTCTCTGCTGCTTTGTTCCTGCATGACACTTCCATCCACTTCTGTCGTCCAGAAAGAGGTGGGATCTTTCACCTGGAGGCTCCTGCTTCCCTTCACTGTTTGTGCTGGTTTAGTGGAGTCCCGCACGGAAGAGGCAGGAACATGTGGCTTGGTCTGCCGGCTTCAACCAGAAGTTGTCATGGGAGGTTAATCAGAAAAAAGGGGTGCAGGGAACGGCCTTCGGGTTTCAGGCACTGCTCTCCATAAAGGTTTGGCACTCACAGTCACACACGTTAGAGATGCCAGCTGCAGGGTCATGGTGCAGGGAAAGGCAGCATGTGAGGAGCATTGTGAAGATGCAAACCCAGGCTTAAGTGCCAGGCACGCTTTCCTGCACGCTTGTTACCTCTGCTTTACCTGGGGGTCCTCTGAGACCAGGGTCTCTCTGAATTCCCCTAAACTTCCCCAGTAATTCTACCTGCCTCATAGATAATCTCTGGACATGAAATAGGAGGCCAATAAATTCCTGGCAATGAAAGTGGTCCATTGAAATGGGCTCCAGATTCCAGAACCACTGAAATCCTAAGAACACATAATCCATCCATCCAGCCACTTTTTTTTTCTTTTTCTTTTTTTCCTTTTTTGAGATGGCATCTCTCTCTCTCTGTCACCCAGACTGGAGTGCAGTGGCATGATCTTGGTTCACTGCAACCTCCACTGCCCGGGTTCAAGCAGTTCTCCTGCCTCAGTCTCCTTAGTAGCTGGAATTACGGGCATGGACTACCATGCCCGGCTAATTTTTGTATTTTTGGTAGAGACGGGGTTTCACCATATTGGCCAGGCTGGTCTCGAACTCCTGACCTCAGGTGATCCGCCCACCTTGGCCTCCCAAACTGTTGGGATTACAGGTGTGAGCCACTGCACCTGGTCTCTTCTTTCAATATGCATTAAAGGCTTTCCTCTAGGCCAGGGTATAGGGAAGCACAGATTAATCAGATGCGATTCCTCCACTGAAAGTCAACAGGCCCTGAAGGTGTTTTGGCTTGGTATTCATCAAGCCCAGGATATGTATACAAATTATGGTACCAAGGAAGTAGGAACTGAATTGGAGAATGTTGGCCACAAGTGTGCACAAACCAGTAAGGCAAGCATAGCTGGGTCTCAGGTACATTTGGGTCTGTCCACCGTCCAACGGGCAAAGCCGTGTGTCAGCTGGACTCACTCTTTGCATGTCAGCAGCTCCAGATGCAGTTGTGTATCAGAGACTTATTATCGCAGTTTCTTTCCTTCTGGAGGCCAACAGTAGGAATCATTAATGATGGGACTCTTGATTTATAGGGGCTTGCTGAAAAATATACAATGTTTGTGTTACTTCCCCCAATTCCCTCCCAATTTTATGAGTGCCGTTAAGTTTAATTTCAGCATGTTAAGTAATTTGTGACTCACTGAAATGAAACTTAATTCAGTCCTCATAAAAACAGAATAAAATGGTATTTCCATGTTTCATGTTATGGTTTGAATCAGCCTATTTGAAGCGTAGTGGAATCTACTCAAAATGCCATTTTGAAGCCTCTCATCCCCTACCAACTAGTTACTACGTTCCTCGACATTTCCCAGAATGCCGTCTGTTACCCCAAAATAGCACAATTTATAGCTGAAGGGGAAAGAGAGGGAAACGCTAGTAGGCAAACCGCAGCAATATTTCTGTGAGTGCTGTCTCGCATAAAATGTGGGTGATGTGTATGTTTAATCCGTTGTAATTAGACAATTATTACCAATGGATACAGACTCTCCACTCATTAGGCCCCTGAGATTTTAAAATTACAATTACTATTATTTTTCTTAACCATTTTTTTCTTGCTTTATGCATTCACAAATGCCACAGGAATCCAGAATGTTCCATCTTGGCAATTACTGCAACAAGACGTAAGTACTATATTTGAATTGAATTTGTGATCTTATTTAAGAATGCTCGATTTTTATAAAAGTTCATTAACTATGACTAATAATTTGGAGTTTTGTGAGCATCGATTTAAGAGTGGGCTGAGGTTAATCTTTACAGTATCTGTCTGAAGAAAGTACTGTTAAACCAATAGCAGATGGCTTTTTAACTTCCTTCAGAAAGCAGGTTGTTTCTCAGGGTTTTAACCTGGAGAGGTGCATGCAGGCAGGTGCTGTTGCCACCCGTCAGGATGGTGGCTCTTTTGCAAAGACTGGTGGACTGCCCAGAGGCAGCGGGTTACCAGGGTGCAGCTACCCGGGAGATGGTGCTTTCAAGAATTGGCAGGCAGGGTCTCTGCAGTGGCAGGGTAAGTCTCCCAAGGAACAAGAGACCACCACTGAGCATCATGAAAGGTGCCTCCATCTGCACCTGCGCACCCCGGTGACTCTACTTGATTAATGTGAGGCGCAGTGCAGGTGCCAGCCAATTCCTGCAATGATGATGACAATGGTGGAGGCACTGGAGATAGACTGGGGCTGGTCCTGGGGATGGAGTGCCATCTGGGAACAGGAAGGCGTGCACCCCAATGTCACTCCCATCACATCTGCAATGGACTGGATGTTTGTGTCTTCTAGAATTCATAAATTGAACCGTTCATACCAACGTGATAGTATTTGGGAGTGAAGCCTCTGGGAGGTGATTAGGTCAAGAAGGGGTAGAGCTCATGAATGTGTTGGTGCCTTTGTAAGAAGAGGCTAGGGAGCTAGCTTTCTCTCTTATTTTTATTTTTTTGAGATGGAGTCTCACTCTGTCGCCCAGGCTGGAGTGCAATGGTGTAATCTCGGCTCACTGCATCCTCCACCTCCCAGGTTCAAGCAATTCTCCTGCTTTAGCCTCCTGAGTAGCTGGGATTACAGGCACCCGTCACCACACCCAGCTAATTTTTTTGTATTTTTAGTAGATATGGAGTTTCACCATGTTGGCTGGGCTGGTCTTAGAACTCCTGACCTCCAGTGATCTGCCCGCCTCAGCCTCCCAAAGTGCTGGGATTACAGGTGTGAGTCACCACACCTGGCCTCAAGAAAAGGTTTTTTTTTTTTTTTTTTTTTTTTAAAGATATCCTCTCACTCTGTCACCCAGGCTGGAGTGCAGTGGCACAATCTTGGTTCACTGCAACCTCCGCCTCTCAGGCTGAAGTGATCCTCCCACCTCAGCCTCCAGAGTAGCTAGGACTACAGGCCTACACCACCATTCCTGGATACTAGCTCTTTTTATGCCATGTGAGGACACAGAGTGGCAGCAGTCTACAGCATGAAAGTGGGCCTTCACCAGAACCGAATAACACCTGCCCCTGGATGTTGGATTTCCAGCCTCCAGAACGTTGAGAAATAAATGTCTGTTGCTTATAAGCTACCCAGTCTAGTGTATTTGTTAGAGCAGCCTGAATTGACTAAGATAACACCCAAGTGCAGAACACGGTTGGGCTCAGTGGTATCCTGATGACTACAGACTTAGGCCATTCAAATGCCTTGAGCAGCATCTTGTCTTTGATTCCACTGACTAAAGGTTTCATTGTCATAGTATGGAGAACATCCACTAGTTGAAAAGGCTATGATTAAAACCAAGGTCATGGATGGGGCCCATTGGCACAGATCACACAGAGCAGAAACTATGTCCAGCCAGTAACACAGACCCCACTGGCTAGAGAATTTCAGGATTCTTAGAAATGCCTCCCCATTGGCAAGAACGCTGCAGAAGATGCTGGCAGAGGCTGGCGGTGGCTTGGCTGGTGCTGCTCTAAAGGGTGCAAGAACTCTAACTTGGGAGGAACGTTAAGTCGTTCAGCAGGATGGTCTGTGCAAGTGTGTAATTTCGGAAGGACACCAGCCCTGCACTTGACTGGTTAGAAGTTCACCAAGAACCATCAGCAATGCCTCATTTCAGTAACAATGACAAGGGCTTTGTCCATAGTGCCTGAGGGGCAGGGCCTTGGACGTTGTTTGTTACAAGGAAGCAGCCAAGAGGGGCCAGCTCAACCACTCATCACTGCCTCCCTCCCTGTGAGGCTGCTGTGCCAAGACTCTCGGGCACCAGGCGCTTATCACCCACACTTATCTGTATTTGATAACACAGCCAGGCAGTGCCAAAGGAGTCTGGGTCTTGTCAAACTTTTCCCTGAAAAATCCCAGTTTCAGACTGATTTGGCCTTAGCAGGAAAAAAACATCTGTTTGGGTTGAAACAGTTTGCTGCAGCAATCACCCTGGAAGTTGTGTCTGTGTCCGCCTTTATGCCTTGCTTCCTCTTGTTCTGTTTGTCATGCACACTAAAACATTGATGCCTATGCACTCTGCTAGGCACTGAGCAAGCAAAGAGCATAAACGGATCTGCTGTCCACATGGGCAAGAGGACCTGACACCTGGAAGCCAGCATCTGTCTCAGCCACAGTTCCATGAGGGCAATGCATGGTGATCCTGTCACTGATCTGCCTGCTCCAGACATCAGGAGCTGCCATCGTCTCTAGCTCTTGGTGGGCTCCCCAGTGGAGGACACAGTTGAGGGAACATGGCCATAGGATGACGGGAACAGGTGTGTGTGGCGAGGGCAGAGGGCTCCCTGGGTGCTGTGGTCTGCATGTTTGTGTCTCCTCAAATCCATATGTTGAATCATCACCCCTCAAGGTGATGGTGTTAGGAGGTGGGATCTTTTGGGAGGTGACTGGGACATGAGGGCAGAACCCTCAAGAACAGGATTAGGGCCCTCAGGGAAGAGACTCACAAGAGAGCTCCCCAGCCCCTTCCACCATGCGAGGACACAGCAAGAAACGCTGTCTATGATAAGCAGCCCCTCATCAGATCCCAAATCTGCCCGTGCCTCAATGCCTCAATCTTGGACTTCCCAGCTTCCAGAACTGTGAGTAATAAATGTCAGTTGTTCATAAGCTGCCTGGTGTATGGTGCGTCATTACAGATGCCCAAGCTAAGATGCTGGGGCTCTCTCACAACATGCCCAGCTTGACCCAAGTCATCAGGGAGGATGGTGCCTGTGGCATAAGTGAGGTGTCACGCCCCTCTAGGCATGGAAAATACACAGCTTCTTGACACCCACCCCCTATCCCAGCTGCTGTACCACCTCAGGAGGTGCTCACTCTGAGGGACAAAATGGGAGCACGGAGTCACCTCTGCTACCCCAGGCCAGGAGCCCCAGCTGGGGAGGGTAAGGGCTACAGGTGGCCCCCAGCTTGCGCGGGGTTAATATAGGTGGAGGGCAAGCTTCCTTCCTTCTTCCCGTGTTCCTTTTCTTTTTTTTTGATGAGATGGAATCCTGCTCTGTTGCCCAGGCTGGAGGGCAGTGGCACGATCTCAGCTCACTGCAACCTCTGCCTCCCAGGTTCAAGCAATTCTCCTGCCTCAGCCTCCGAAGTAGCTGGGATTACAAGTGTGCGCCACCATGCCCAACTAATTTATTTTTGTATTTTTAGTAGAGACGGAGTTTCACCATGTTGACCAGGCTGGTCTTGAACTCCTGGCCTTATGATCCTCCTGCCTCGGCCTCCCAAAGTGCTGGGATTACAGGTTTGAGCCACCACACCCGGCCTCTCTTTCTTTTCTCAAATGATTTTTATCTCTGTTCTAACCAGTCATGGCCATTCAGCCCTCAATGCCTTTGGGACTATATACCAGTAGATGGGTGCCCCCCGACAGCTGGGCGCATCTATCTGCCTGGCGTTACCTGCACAGGAATTGGCTCAGTTCCGCCGTCTCTTTTGCACTAAACAGAGCCTGGCCTGTGCAGACATCCTTTAGGTGCATCTTAGTACCCTGCCTACCTTCGTCTTAGTCATGATGTCTAAAGCAATTTTCAGTCTTAGAATATGTTGCGCCTGTTCTTTCAGCCACCTCCACTCCTTGTTGGCCTAGCGCTCAGTCATTACTGAGCTAGAGGTGGTGCGCCAGGCAACGCTGGCTGCAGGAGGCGGCATCGCTGGGTGCCTTCCTAAGAAAATCCACTCCCCGAGGCCTCCTGAGACCTCTGCTCTACCCCACTCCCTGTCTGGGGAGAGAGAGTCTCTTCTCCAAAGCCCCACCAAGGACTGAAGAAGTACGTCACCTGGCACTTGCCGTGCACGCAGAGATCGGTCTCGTAGGGCCCGCAGGGTGTGCCGTCCAGGACCCTGTCGGCCACCAGCAGTGGGGACTCCTTCCCGAGGGGTGAGCAGTAGAGTTCACATGGCTTATCTGAGGAGGGAAAGGTTGGGGGACGTTGACATGGGAAGGTGTGCGTGGGCCATGCAGGGCGCAGGTACATGTGGGCAGTGGGAAACCCTGAGGAAGAGAGGTCGGCACAAGCCAATAAAGGTGCATGAGCTCAGGTACAGGCTCCAGCTCCTCTAAACAGCAAGTGGAGAAAGACCCACAGTCTCGGGAATGACAGCGCAGGTCTGAGCTCTGTGGGGCTGCCTTTTCTCATCTCTCTATCCTTTGCAATGATACAGCATTTCCTTTCTCTTAAGGCATCAAATATATCCGGCTGAACAAAGGAATAGTTGTGTGCTAATCTCTAGTTGAATACATGTCAAGGGTGAGCGGAGCCACTCTTATAGCAGGGGCGCGAAGGCAGGGGGAGGGGAAGGTGAACGAGAATGGCTCCGAGGGCGGGGAGTGGCTCCCAGGGTCTCCATGACAGTAGCTTTGGTAAGAGCTTTAGTGCTCCCCTAGCTGCTGGGTGACAGTTGCAGAGCTGTGCTACGGGGCATGGAGATGCCAGAAGGAAGTGAGTGGGAGTAAGGGAGACAAAGGGGACATGCGGGCTGCTAGGACAACTTACATGAGCCGCATGTGCACTCAGCCAGGATGGAAACCTGGGTTTCCCCTGCTCCTAAAAACACGTGACCTCCCAGAACACGCCCAGCTCCCAAGTCTTTGCCCAGGATGCTCTCTCTGCCTGGAAATCCCTTGCAGCACCTTGCCTTCTACTGCCCTGGAAGCTTCCACCCTGCAGCTCTTCCCTCAAGCCAGCTCTGACGTGGGGTAGGACTAGCATCTCCACACGCACTGTGCACACACCTCCATTAAAGCGCCAGCATCTGCCTGTTGTCCTAGAATTGTCTGGGCACCTCCCAAAAATGAAGGGATTTATTATAAGGCAGGTCCCACTGCTAAAGGAGTGTGAGAGGGATGACTTTTAATCATCTTCAGATTGAAGTAATGCTGAGTCTGTGAGCTCTTAGAGGGCCGGGGACTTAAGCTTTCATTTTTTGTCCCCACACTGGGCCCAGGACCTGGCTCACAGAAAGACTCAGAGAGTGTGTGTGTGTGTGTGTGTGTGTGTGTGTATATATGTGTGTGTGTATATATATATACACCTATATACACATATACGTATACGTATATATACACACACATATACGTATATATACATATACATATACGTATATATACGTATATGTGTGTGTGTATGTGTCTGTGTGTGTGTATATATATATACACATATACAGAGTTTGGTTTTTTGAGACAGAGTCTCGCCCTGTTGCCCGGGCTGGAGTGCAGTGGCGCGATCTCGGCTCACTGCAAGCTCCGCCTCCCACGTTCACGCCATTCTCCTGCCTCAGCCTCCCGAGTAGCTGGGACTACAGGTGCCCGCCACCATGCCCAGCTAATTTTTGTATTTTTAGTAGAGATGGGGTTTCAATGTGTTAGCCAGGATGGTCTCGACCTCCTGACCTTGTGATTTGCCCACTTCTGCCTCCCAAAGTGCTGGTATTACAGGCATGAGCCACTGCGCCCGGCAAGACTCAGTATATATTTTTGAACAAATAGGTTTAATAGATTTTGTTCTTCTGTAAGTAACTGAGCAAGAGGAATGCATTTTTCCCCTCTCTCTTTTTCTCACTCACCTTACCCTAATGCTATCTATGTGGTTACTTTGCACAGGGGGAGAGTCAAAGACCTTCATCCTCCTTGCTGCTCTTTGTCTTCTCCACCAGGCCTCCTCAGTGGGTCCTTCTGGTGGCCTGGGGCTAGCAAGAACAGGGACAGAGAGAGGCTTCTGAGCCGACCTGGCCTCGGAGGACCTTGGCAGAGTTCTCGTCAGGGCAGATGTGCTGTCTTGTGATTGGAGGACTAAACCACCCCTGTGTTTGGTCGCTTTCCAGGCCTTCTGTCCCACGAAGCTCTGCTGCTGAGCAGGCTCCGTAGGAAATCTTGTCTTACAGCACTGGAAAGAAGCTCCAGGAGTGTGGTGGCAATGCTTCACTCAGTTCTTCCAGTTAGCTGTGGGGGAAAACATCTGCTCGAGAGTAGACTGGAGATCTTAAGCTTCCCAGGACAGCAGAGTAACGATGCCTCACCATATATCCATTCACCAAGCAGGGGCTGAGCCCCTCCCTCATACAAGGCACTCTGGGGGCATTTCTGGGGAAAGACAGACATGTGATGTTTGCTTCTGAAGGCCCCAGTGGGCTCATGGACAAGTGCATAGCAAATCCAGGATGAAGCCACATGTGACAGGTCTGATGGGAGCTGTCGGAGGGCTGGGTGCAGCCTGGAAGGAATGACTCATTTCCTGTGCTGGCAGGCTAGGGGCAGCTGTCCTTCCATTTGCAGGGAAGGACCACAGGAGGTGGCTGGTGGAAGGAGAACTCTGGAAGATGGAGACGTACACTGAGATTAGCTTGAGGGAGCTTGCTTGACAGGGTCACTGAGGTACCCTCTGGGGCCCTGAGGTTCCCCAAGCATCTTGGGGAGCTGGTGGGAGACATAGAGCAACACAGCCCGCAGCGTGGGGTCTACTCCACATACTGGGCTGCCTCTACTGTTTCATTGAAAGCAAGGGTCCCTTGGCTGAAGTGGATTTTAATTACCTTCAGACTGAAATGTAGACTCAGTACTGGGAGTAACTGAGCTTTGAGGTGAATTGTTCAACAGTAGTAAGGATGACGAAATCATAAATGACATTTACTATCACTGTGTTCCAGGCAGCATGCTAAGCACTGTCTATTCATTTCAGGTGGGTGCTGTCATCGTTCCATTATACAGACATGCACACAGGGCTCACAGAAAGTGCTCGACTGTCTGCAGTTGGTGGGCCACGCCCCAGCCTCTTGGCTCCAGCCTGGTTCTTTTTCCATCATCGCAATTTCCTCTCTAAACTGAGAACTCCTAAGGCCAAAATTATCAAGAGCAAAGTAGCATTGCTAAAAACAAATCATCAGTTTCATGCATGTTTCTGGCTTCTGAGTGTATCCTCTGATTTGAGCAGAAGTGGAAGTGGGACTTGGGTAGAAACGCAGAGGCTGTTTTTGAGGCAAGTTAGAAAGGCCAGACTTGAAAAGGATGAAGGCTGTTTATCTGGACTCTTTAGGGTGAGCAGAGAAATGTGGACTCTGCAAAGCAGGAAGGCCAACCTCAGCTGAAGGGATGCTGGCCATGAGCCTCGCAGGAAGGAACGCTCAGCTCCACCTGCATGCAACTCTCTCACATGCAGACAGTGCCCTCCACAGCTTGGATAGCCGGGGACACTCGGGCTCCAGAACAGAGTCTAGAGGTGGGGCTTCCCTTCCCTGCTCAATCAGAATTCTCCATTTGTCCATCTTCTCTTTGAGGCCTCTGCTTGGAATTCAGGGTACCCACACCTCTAGCAAACTATATGGCATGATCTCCCAAAGGATAAGGTTCTTAAAATGTGCGGAGGAGGCTCCAAATTCCTCAAAATTCTCTATTTCCCTCCAGGCTGCCTTAGGTGGGAGATTAATCTCCAGGAATAAGACCCCAATAAATAACATGAGGTGGTGGGATTCAGCTTTGGGCACAGCATCAACACTCTTACGTTCCCAGTAGTACAGAAGGAGATCACATTTTCTTAAAAGTTATACAACCACACACGAAGGAAGGAAGCTTGGAACGTGCCATCTGCATGGCTGGTGTGTGCTCAGATGGAATTCTGACTGATGCTGCAAAGCCTGGAGCCAGTCTGGCTTCCTGCTGGCCTGCCTGGCATTAGGACTTCCGCTTGGCTGGAGGAGGTCACAGGCAGGGCAGGGAAGATGGGCTCAGAAGCTTGGGAGCCACATGGTCACATGTGCCCGCTGGAGGTTTGAAACATTCCTCTGCAGTGAAGAAGACACTCGTGGCTCTCAGTAGTCTCACTGTTCTCTCTCTCTCTCTAGGCCAGCAGTTAGAAGGTCTTAGTATGGTGGAGACACTGCTTTATTTTGAGTTCATCACAGCATTCATCCAAGTTCTCCCTGGTCCTCTGTGGGGGACACATGCTGAAGGGGCTACTTAGACTCCTGTTCCCAAAGCTGCCCACCCCGGCCCCTTCATCAGTCCCCGGCAGACAGGCCTCTGTGGATTTGACCAGCAGTGAGTGCCTGTCCATAGCTGGCCTATTCCTTGTCTCTTTCCTGGGAACTCAGTACTGAAATTCAGATGCAGAGAAGTCATGTCTGCAAATGCTTGATGGATCCCAAAGAAGGCCACACTCCTTTATATGTAATTCAGAAATCCAAAAAGCTCCGAAAACTGTAAGTGTTGTCTTCCATTTGTGGCAAACACATTTGGCAGCAAAACCAGCCTGGACTGATGTGAGCTCTTGGTAGTGTTAGTATCCCCCTTAATGAGGTTACCTGGTGGACAGACCCGCGTGTCTGACTATGGGGTGCTTTCCTGGAACCCACCAGTGATACAAGTATTTGGTTGGTGCACCATTATTACCTTTTGAACACATAAAATGCTCTGCAACCTGAAATGTATGTGGCCGAAAAGGATGTGGATACGGGATGTGGATTTACATAAGAGGTGCCGTGGGCTACCCTGCCAGCTTGCACGTGGACAAGTTCTGAGAAAGCCAGTGCAGTGGGTGCATGGGGGTGTGACTGCCAAACACAAGCTGCAGAGACCACCGCGCTAAGGTCCTGACATCTTCAGCTTTGCAACAGCTTCCCTCCTTTTCATTAAGCAGCCCCAGCTGGTTTAGGCGGAGCTGGAGTCAGAGTCCTAACCATCACGCCCTTCATCCCCACAGAGGCTCAGACCTGGGGGGTTCTGCTGTACCAGGCAGGAGGAGCTGGGAACGCACAGCCACGTCCAGACGCAGCCTTTGCCAAGCTCTCCGACACTTCAGTGGGCCCGCGGCCTGCTGGCCTGGGCAGGGAGGACTGAACTCTTGAAGGTTTCCACTTCAATTAGATTCCACGGGAAAAGCAGAAACAGGGTGGGTTTGGCAGTGGGCCATCTCAATGGGTTTCTGTCTAAAGGCTTTTCCACTTAGAAATATTTTCTAAGGAGGGTCTTTGTCTTCTTTTGGAGGTGGGATGGATTTGTGGTCCTGAATCCTCGCTTGGAAAATCTACCTCTGCAAGAATTCCTTTTTCTTTTTAAAAAAGGGAGAGAAAAAAAAGAAAAAAATTTAGCTTCCCTTCTCTTGAACTGTGCGTCACTCGCCAAAGAATTCCGCGGCGATAGCACTGCTATGAATAGGGCAGTCATAATGGGCTTCAGAAGAGCCCGGAGCCCAACCACAGGAATCGTTCCTATCATGGCTCAGCTAGAACTGTGCCTTTTATACATGGAGTTTTCAGAGGAACACTTATAATCCGTATTCTCCTCCTGCCTTCTAAATTGGCCCTTTATTATTTTGTTTTTACCCTTTAGGAAATGCTCCTTTTAAAAGTGCTGGCTTCTGTTTGTATTTGAGAGAGAAATGCAACTGCAGATGGAAGAAGTCAGGGCAATTCTAACCCAGAGGAGGACGTGTCGAGCTACCTGTGCAAAGCCCCGGGCGTGGGGTCTCTCCTTCAAACGCGAGATACTTACTGCCTGTTAGCTATCCTTATCAAACAGGGCTGCTCTTTTCAGATCAAAGGCGGTGGCACTCTAGTGACAGTAACTTATGACTTAGGCAGAGAGAAACAGAAAGTAAGTGGGTGAAAGGTCACATTCCCAATCCAAGCAGCTCCCCAAAGAGCCACACCGCAAGGCTTCCTGGGTGGAGGATCTGGGCAGACTGAAGTCCCAGCCACTGTGGTGATAAGGCAACCAGAGAGTCCAGCCATCCAAAAGCGGTCAGAAGGAAAACAGAAGTTTAATCTGGACTTGGAGAAAACTGTGGAAAAACAGACATTTAAGTGGGATTTCTGTGTTGAATAAATGAGACAGGAGCATTGAAAACTGAAGCAGGCAACCAGGGAAAGAACAACTTGGTGCACAAAGTTGAGCTGAAATTTGAAGAGCGCGAATCTGTCCCAGACCTGACCTCTTCTTGCTCCTGCAAAGTGGGAGCGGACAGTAAAGAGGTCTAAAAGCATCTTTATCTGGCATGCTGGGGAAAGCTGAAGGTTCGGATTCAGGGCTGCTTCTCATGAGAACCAAATGGCAGCTCTCTCGCTTCCAATTCGGGGTCTGGGTGTGCCTGACACAGCGGGAAGTCTCCTGCTGCCTCCTGCCACCTCCTGCATCCGATTCATGGCCAGGCAGAGAGAGGCAAAGGTCCACGTGCAAGTGCATGGCTCTAGTCACTCGTTCTTTTGAGGAGGGCAGGTCTCCTCTCTCCCTCATCTGCAGGGAAAGTTCAGTGTGCAAAGGCCATGTTTCTCTTGAATTCTGCTGGCGAGCTGATGGCACAGCTACATTACACAGTCCCCGAAGGTGGTGTTCTTTTTAAAAAAGGAGAATGACAGGGGCTCCCCAATACTTTTAAATGAGTCCTCATTTGAGTGGGCTGGTGTTATCTGCTACAGTTTAGAGCATCACATGTTGCTTTACGAGTCAGCTCAAAGAGGATGGGTCAGGCTGTTAGAGTAAAAGCTGCAGATCTGAGGCTGCTACTCCAGAGATGCCTGGGCCTACCTTCACACAGCTATGCACACTTGAACTTGCAATCGCAGACCACTGAATGCAGATTTCAAAGGCTCTTCCCATCACGGGGAAGAAACAAAAGACCTGGCATCCGAACGTCATTCTTCTGCAAAACATTTTTGAGGCTGTCTAAAAATCGGGCCCAGTTTCTTGAGTTCTTCTTCAAGCTCCCTCACCCCATGAAGTCATGCTGTCTGTCTTCTTCAAGTGTGGGAAGCCAGATGACAGCTGCCTATTTTCTGTGAGTCAGCCGCTCTGGAACTGGGGTCAGCTCCCGCCCTGGCCTCTTGTCAGCTGCAGGCGCTGAGAGGAGTCCTGTAACCTCACTCCCTCTGATCTTCTGCACAGCTTGTTTTGCGTATTAAACAAGACAATGTAGGTAGAGCTAACTTGTGTCTTGTACGTGACATACGGATAAACGGGCTCATATGTCATCACTATAACACAAAGTCTTGTTTCCTAGAGAAGAACGGTTTTAGGTGAAAAAAGAAAAAAACAACAACAACCCTGAGGTGGGCCCTGGGGTGTCCTTATCTATTAAGGACACTAATTAAGCAGACATTACAAATGTATACATGACACACCACCTAGTACTTCATCAGCTACTGGAAATGCTGGCAGCGGCCCAATGGGGCAGAGCCTCTTGATTCAGGAGAAAGCTCTTGGAAAGAAAATGTGACCTGTGCTTATTATCATCTTTCCCAAGTTGTAAACTATTCTCAAAATGTCCCCCAACATCCTAGCCAAGGATTAAGAGCCAATACAAAATAAACCAAGAGAAGCAATACAGGGAAGCATCTGCAATGGAAAGCCAGACAGCAGCCACACCAACACACTGGGATGCTCCTGTAAAGTCTCGGTCTCCTCAGCTTATCCTGGGTCCCTCTACACACGGCGCCAGGGGCAGGATGCCAGCACAGCCTCCTCGCTACAAATGGAGTTGGAGGATGCACCTGGCCTGCTGCCTGCTTCAACAGCTGCAGTTGGAACATCTCAGAGAGTTGGGTCATTCAAGGTCAGCCCCACAACTTACAAAGTTGGGCTGCAGCTAACTTGGGCAGAGGACTGGAGTGTCTTGCTGGGTTGGTTTGGGAAAGGGATGCTCCCCGGCTTCCCTAGGTGGTTTGTATGTTCCTCGGGGAGGATAGGAGGTTGCCATGCAAGGACATGCCATATGCCTTTACCATCAACCACCACAGCTGTCAGCAGGCCTTTCTTCTTGGTGCTCAGCCGGTCGTGCGCCTGGCACTGCTGGTCCCGGAAGCTGGGCAGACCCTTGGGGCAGGGCAGGTTCTCGCAGACCGCGTGTTCCACACTGGCACCCGGGCAGTGTGTGCCTCCAGGCCCAGGGCTAGAAGGAAGACGAAGGTCTGCATTAACCAGATGGTGCGACTAAAGAGCAGGAGAGCTGTGTTTCTGTCTCTCTTGCCAGGAGCGGGGGAGGGCAGGGCAAGGTTTCCAAAGCCACCCCCTCTCTGCTGTTACAGACCAAATGCCCACAATCCCAGACCCACATTGCCGGCATGTTTAAGTGAACCCTCTGAAAGGTGCATCTGAGAACTGCAAATCAAGGTCATATGGAAAGAGAAGGCAGTGAGCATCAGTTCAGCAAGATCCACCCATTGCGTCCTTCATCTGATCTGAACTTAAAATTTGGCCATGGGTAACACTGAAAACCCAAAGGACATTTTTGGAGTGTGTGTGTGTTTGTGTGTGTGTGTGTGTTCTGCAGGGGTCTTCTCTGACATGAAGACCTGTAAATGGCCCCCAGGTATACTCTGGAGGTTAAGTTTCATGCCTAAATACATAGATCGTTTACTTTATAATGAAAAGAATAAGAACAAGGAGTTCACCTGCTCATGGGCTTCGAGTGAAGACCAGTTAGATCCGGGCTGCACTACCTTTGCGTAGGCAGGTGTGAGAACACACATGGTCAATGCTGTGGTCTTGGGTCCTAGATGCTCTGTGCCGAGGCTGGGGTTTTAAGCCATTCTGGAGACCCAGGCTGTGTTCACTGGCCAAGTCCACACGTGTGAGGGCCTGGCTGGCCAAAGCATGGCTCTGCCCTGTGCTTCTGCAAGGCCCCAGGGTGTCCTTGGAGGACTCAGGCCTGGCCAACCTCACTGGTTCCATTCATTTCCATGATGCCAAAGTCATCATGATGGAATAAGATTTCTTATCCACTCCCACCCCCAACACTTTTTATTGAAATTCAGCCTACGAAAGAAAGAAAAGGGCACACGTCCAAACTGTTCTGCTCAATGAATTTCCACAAATCACACACACCTGTTGGCCAAATGTCACCTCGACACACTATTCATTTCATGTTGTGTATTTCTTTTTCTTCCTTTGTCATTTTTCATGTTCAGAGAGCAAGGCCACCCTGCGATTGTTGCTTTAGGGGAGAGAGATAACAGCAGAAGAGGGCAGAAGCCTTTGGGCTTTTGTGTCATAAAGGTCTACACCAGGGGTTGAAAAGCTGTTTCTGTGAAGGGCCAGATAGTGCACATTTTTGGTTTTGTGGGTCATACAGTCTCCAATCACTCATCTGCCACTGTAGCACAAAAGCAGCTAGAGATAACATGTAAAAGAACAGGCATGGCTGTGTCCCAATAAAACTTTATCGAACACCTGGTGGTGAGCCAGATTTGGCCCACGGGCCTTAAGTTTGCCAGCTCCTGCTCTACACAGACGTCTTGGAGAAAATATCCTGATGAGAAAGGCCCCTTTCATACTTCTGTCTACCTCATACACACCAGAAAACAGTTCCCTTCCCCAGGAGAAGAACTAGAGAGATTAAACCTACTGGTGGCCCCATAGTGGGGCCCTGAGCTCTGCTGGTCTTCAAGTTAGGCAACAGCTAAACCTCTAGAAGGTTTATGGAATCTGAGAAAAGAGGGGCCTTGTGTTCTGCTTCCTGTCTAGAAAGCAAGGGAGGCATCAGTTTCAGAGAAATGATTGCTTGGTGTGTTTAGGCAGAAGGGGCCTCAGCAGCCTCCCCAGGAACCCTGGCCCAGGTACCACTGGCAGACAGAATGAGTCAAATCCTGTGCCACGAAGCACAGCGTGGAAGGAGCAGAGAGGGGCTGGCCCCCAAGAGCTACATGTATCAGCAGGAAAAACATCACCCTGGCAATAAGTGAGTCCCCACGAGTGGGCGCCAGAGAAGGAGCAAGAGAGGCAGCAGATGCAGCGTGGCACAATGTTTCAGGCTGAACTAGGCCCACAAAACTCTATGCAGAGGTCCTAACCACTGGTGCCTCAGAGTGCAACCGGATTTGGAAATAGGGCCAACAGGATACAGATAAAATTAGTTAAAATGAGGCTATACTAGAGTAGGTTGAGCCCCTAATCCAATATGAAGTGTCCTTATAAAAAGAGGACATCTGGAGATACACACACACACACACACACATACACACACACACACACACACACACACACACACAAAGGGAGAACACCATGAGAAGATGAAAGCAGAGACTGGGATAATCCTTCTATACTCCAAAGATTGCCAGCAAGCCACCAGAAGCTGGGAGAGAGGCCTGGAACAGATTTTCCCTCACATTGCTCAGGAGAAACCAACCCTGTCGACACCCTAATTTGGACTTCCAGCTTCCAGGATCGTACAACAGTAACTTTCAGTTGTTGAAGCCACCTGGTTGGGGGTCATTTGTTATGGCAGCCCCAGGAAACTAAGGAACCAGACAACACAGGGACCAGATGCTCCGCATGGAACTTAGATGCAGACTCAGAGAAAGCAGGGCAGACACTGAAGTCATGAGGAACACAACATGGACTGGAAGGGAGTATAAAAATACAAATTAGGTGGGTTTGTAGAAGAATAAAGGAAGCTACATTTCCTACACACGAGTATAGACTGCGATTGGTGAACAACATGTGATTAACTTCCTAAGTTGTTACTGAGTTTCCATTAACGCTTCAGTTTCCTCCCTTTCCAGTAGCTGATTTCTCCAGTTTTACATCTGCCTAACGCACATACAACAATTACCTCTACCCCTGACAGTGAGGAGGTGGAGAGGAGATGTGATGTGATATGATGTAAGAGAAATGGATCCAGAAGAAAGTGGGTCTGGAGGTGGAGCCCATGGGATACGACACGTGCCTTGGCACACCTCCCTCCAGATCTGCTTATGCTGCTGCTTCTCCCTGACAACTTCTCCAACAGGCAGTCTCTATGTGGCCCCTTATCTAGCTCACAGACCCCGTAATCCCCACTTCCCACCTCCTAACCCTCTGTCCATCTTTGAGGTCACCTCCACCCTATTTTTCCTTCCTACCTAGAGCATCTCCAAATCTTGTTTGGGTTTCTGCTATGTTGCTTTCCACCAACCTTATGAAATGGAGAGCTGTCTTCCTCCTGTTCCTCTTATTTGGAAGGATCTTATCTTCCAAATATCTGGGTTCTGTGTTCTCAGCAGAGAGCATTGAACAGGATAGTCTTCAATAAGTAGTAAACTGAGTTGAACTATATTATCAGAGCTTATCTTAAAATGACCGACAGAGGGAATGATGTCAGGGAAGAGAGCTGAGGAGGAAGCACCAGGAATCCATTTCTCCATCCAGACAATAATCATACTGGCAAAAACTATCTGAAGAAACTATTGTGAAACTCTGCAGTCTACTTGAAAGCTTGCAGCTTCCAGGGGAAAGCCAGGTCAATTTCAGTTAATTTTGCTCAATTTCAGCCTTTAGTGTGGTAACAGTTACTGCTCATCCTTCACCCCAAGGCAGGCAGCTATGTCTGTGCTCCTGGTGCAACTTTCTGGAGTCAGGGTGAGCAATAAGGACCGTATCTTCCAAATATCTGATTTCTGTGTTCTGACTGCTGATTGCCACTTTCAGTTGTTAAGGTGCAGATGCAGAAGATGGCTGACATTGTTGTAACCTCCACCAGGTGAAGTGGCTTCCAGGGGATTTCAAGGGGATTTCCCTCCTTTTTCCTTTTAGGAGCCAGAAATTTAAGCACAAAGACATTTAAAAACAACTTCATCTAGGAGAACTTAGAAAGCCACCAGAAATTGCTAGGAAAAGATACAGGCTCAAACAAGACCTGACAAGACCTTAAGCTTTCACTTCAGGTTGATTCCTGATCCAGGGATACCACTAAATCATAAAACAAAACAAAACACCCTGGAGAAGGGGTAGAACCTATTTCTAGAGTTACCACATTCTAAGATTTGAATGTCTAGTTTTTAATGAAAACATCACAAGGCATACAAAGAAACAGGAAAGTATGGTTCATTCAAAAGAACAAAATATATTGGCAGAACCTGTCCCTGAGGAAATCCAGATGTTGGCCTTGCTAGACAAATACTTTAAAACAACTGTCTTAAAAATGCTCAGGAACCAAATGAGGGCACAGATAGAGTCAGGAAGACAATCTGTAAACAAAATGGGAATATCAACAAAGATATGGAAATTAAGGAAACAAAGATAAATTTTGGAATTGAAAGTATAAGAACTGAAATGAAAAATCCACCAGTTCAGGGCAGATTTTAGCAGGCAGAAGAAAGAATTAGCAACTTGAATACAGGACAATTGAAAATGCTGAGTCTGAGAAGTAAAAAGAAAAAAAAATGTAGGAAAGCAAGCAGAGATAATCTGTGGGACACCATCAAGTGGATCGATATATGCACTATGCAAGTCTCAGGAGAAAAAAGAGAGAAAGGGGTTAGAGATTATTTGAAGAAATAATGGCTGAAACTTTCCAAATGTGAAGAAAGATGTGACTCTACAAATCCAAGAAGCTTGAGAAATTCCAAGTAGGATACAAGGACCCATACTAAGACACATTATAATTAAACTGCCAAAAGACAAAGAGAGAACCTTGAAAGCACCAAGAGAAAAGCGACACATCCCATACAAGGGATCTTCAACAAGATTATTAGCCAAATTCTCACCAGAAACGTTGAAGGCCAAAAAGAAGTATGCTTACATATTTAAAGTGCCTAAGAGCAGAACTGTCAACCAAGAATTCTATAACCATATAACTGCCCCTCAAAAATCAAGGTGGAAATTAAGACATTCCCAGATAAACAAAAAATGGAGAAAGTTTGTTACCACTAGACGTGCATTACAATAAACGCTAAAGGGAGTCCTTCAAGTTCAAATGAAAAGACACTAGATGAAACCTGAATGGAGGAGGAACAGGCTTTTCTCCCTGGTCCTGGTATGTGGCTTCTCTCAGCATGCTTCTTCAGTGGCCTGTGATGCATTCCACCTCCATGTGGGCAGCATTCTCCTATACTCCAATGGGTAGCTTCCAAGCACATTTCTAATTTTTGGATAGATTCCTATCCTGAGATGCAGTTTCCTCCCTTGGAACCTTTCCCTCACACCCTAAGTGCGGCTTCCCAGAGAGTTCCACCAGTACAGAACCTCTACAAGCCTCTCCCTCATTCAGTGGACCCCAGGTACACCCTCTCTAACAAGGTCCAAGGAATTTCATCCCTGGATGAAACTGTGGTAGCAGCTACTGCCCGTCCTTCACAGTAACTGTGTGTGGGTCCCTGTCATACAGATCTGTTCCTTCCTTGGGTGCTCTGCCTCAGACCTAAAGACACTGGATGCTACCTGTATCTGGTCTTTCTGTATTCCTTAGAGTTCTCTTTACCTCTTAGTAAGTTCCCATTACTCCAACCACCTGTTACAGCTAATATGTTCTTAAACTTTCCCTGATTAAAAAATATGACCAAAGGAATTGATTTTCTTCAGTTTTATTTAAGTCATTATTTTGAACAACATGAGAAAGGAGAGAAGTAATCCACTAGGTGTATGATTTGCTACCTAAATAATCCCCAATTGCTACGTGGCAGGACCCTGCATGCGGTCCTTCATTTATGACTGACTCTATAACACAGGGCCTCTACAGTTACATCAGTGAGGGCCTCCTGCATGTGCAGTTGACCTCTGAACAATGTGGGGGTTAGAACTGCTGATCCCTCACATGTAGAAAATCCACATACAACTTTTAACACCCCAAAAACTTAACTATTAATAGCCTATTATTGACTGGAAGTCTTACTGATCACATAAATTAACATGTTTTGTAGGTTATATGTATTTCATACTATATTCTCATAGTAAAGTCAGCTAGAGAAAAGGTTAAGAAAATCATAAGGAAGAGAAAATATATTTCCTACTCAGTAAGTGGAAGTGGATCATCATAAAGGCCTTCATCCTTATCATCTTCACATTAAGCAGGCTGAGGAAGAGGAGGGGCGGTCTTGCTGTCTCAGGAGCAGCAGAGACAGAATAAAACCCATGTATAAGTGGACCTGCACAGTTCACACCCGTGTTGTTCAAGAGTAAACTGCACATTGGTCCTGAGACAACAGAAAGGGGCACCCTCCATCTGTGGCATAGACAAGACAGAAGGAGAATCCTTGTGGGGGAGGGTATGGCTAGCAGAGTTTCCACAGATGGCTTCCTGACACAAGCTCTGGGGGAGGACTCGAAGGAGACCCCAACCTTCCCAAGGACCCCACACTGGGCTGGGTGGATGAAGCTTGGATTGTGTGGACACGGGGGCTTCAGGAGACAGTGTGTGGGGCCAGCAAGTGCAGCAGGGGACCAAATCCCCAGAAGCGAATGGAGAGACCACCCTCACACAGTCTCAGGAACAGAGGGCGGGGCTCTTATTCACTCTGGAAGTTGCTCTGAGCTACACAGTAAGTAGAAAAACAAAACACTTCTAGGGAGACTAAAATGACAGAAAGCCAGCTTGGCATGGCTAACACAAAGAACAGTTAATATAAGAGATTCATAATAGAGTTATCCCTTCCTAGGAGCTGAAGGCGGGTCTGGTCTTTCCCTCAGCCTCTCCTGTGAGGGCAGGAAGGTGCAGGCCTGCCGGGCTCCATCGCAAGACTCTGAGGTCCCATGAGGCCTCCAGGGGAAAGCCAGCAAGTTGCAGTCTCATCCTGAAATGAGGACTGATCCCTGAGGACCGGGAAGAAACTTCAAGGAAAGAGGCACTTTCACA
This sequence comes from Macaca mulatta, assembly GCF_049350105.2. Classification (NCBI taxonomy): domain Eukaryota; kingdom Metazoa; phylum Chordata; class Mammalia; order Primates; family Cercopithecidae; genus Macaca; species Macaca mulatta. The sequence goes on from NC_133412.1 coordinate 90,510,353, forward strand.
TAAACAGTGATCATAAAACAGCCAACATGCCCAGAGGGCTCCCACTTTGCTGGCCCTTCTAACTATTACTTCATTAAATCCACACACAGAACCAGAAGGTGCTCCTGACTGCATTCTTTGGGTGAGGAAACCAACGCTCCAACAGGTGACATAACCACTTGGCTGACGAGCAAGAGGTGGAGAGAAGAAATGCAGCGTGCAAGAGCTCCTGAACCCAGCAGGAACAGGCGCCCTGCCTCTGGGAGGGGCTGCCATTGGCCACCACGAGGCCTGAAGGACAGCCTCACTGGCCAGTCATCGGGGTGTGATGAGTTTTTAAATTTGAATTTTTACTATCAACAGTTTCTAGTTTTTCTGTTCTAGGACTTTTTTTTTTTTTTTTTTTTTTTGACAGAGTCTTGCTCTGTCATCCAGGCTGGAGTGCAGTGGTAAGATCTCGGCTCACTGTAACTTCCACCTCCTGGGTTCAAGCGATTCTTGTGCCTCAGCCTCCTGAGTAGCTAAGATTACAGGTGTGTGCCACCATGCCCGGCTAATTTTTTTGTATTTTTAGTAGAGATGGGGTCTCGCCATGTTGGCCAGGCTGGTCATGAACTCCTGGCCTCAGGTGATCCAGCCACCTTGGCATGCCAAAGTGCTGGGATTATAGGCATGAGCCACTGTGCCAGGCCTGTTCTAGGACTCCTAAACATGAATGGAATAGAAGCTTAGATACAAAACCAAATGGCTTGCGTGAGTACTTCACAGGGAAAGGATATTCAAATGGCAAATAAGGAAACAGACGGATGTTCAGCCTCCCTGTTGATGACGAAAGTACCAATTCCCCAGCCAGTTACTGCTACACATGCATCAGAACGGCCAAAACCAGAGAGAATTACTGACAACACCTGCGTCAGTGAAGACATGGGGCAAGTAGAAAGCCACCACAGCCACGGCAATGGAGATGGCACGGCCATTCTGCAAAGCTGGCAGCTGTTATGTAGTCACACATGCGCACCCCAGGGGCCAGCAACTGCCCTCGTACTGCACCGACACATATCTGCACGTGCGCCCCAACACACATGCTCAACCGTGAGGAGCAATACTGTGCGCGGAGCTGTGCTTCTTTGTATATTCTACCTTCATAAGTTTGTTTAAAAATAAGTAAAAGAGTAAGGTAGAGAGGCTTTGGTGAGAAAGTGAAAGTGGAGAGAAAGGAGAGCTCTACCGCAAATTTTCCCAAGCGCCCGCAGAACAAGGACCATCTCCTGCTGAGGTGGTCCTCAGTGCCTTGACAGACACAAGCACAGAGCATAGAAGGTTTGCTGAGACCAACAGGATCACATGGCAGAACATTTGTCCCTTTCTTTGAGAGTGGATGGACAGGTAGAATCGAGATAGGCTGGAAGAGAAAGATGCCACTTTTTATTTTCAGGTTTGCTGTATTAAATGAAGACAGACCAGAAGATAAAGTCACAACAGCGGTTTGGACCAGCTTCACCATCCAGAGACACAGGGCGCTCAGTAGAAAGCTGGTAGTTCTGGCCTCTGCCCTGGTAGCCCCTGGCTCTGTGAGCTCTGAGAAGGGAGCAGGGCAAAGCCATATGGTTTCAGACGGGCTGCCGAGCTGCTAACGCACCCTCACGGCAGCAGACATCCCAGTTTTAAGGCCTCCTCTGAAAGGTGTCCAAGTAACACATGTAACTTATGCTTCAGTGTAGATACTTGAATTTTAAAAAATTATCCATATGAATGCCAGGTCGCTGGCACATCGAAAGCACACAGATGGGGGTTCACTGTGGAAGCAAAAACCAATTACAGGCACATAACTTTACACCAGCCGTCCTCCCACCGTCTTAGCAGGCTAGCTGCCTTCCTCTCCCTTTCTGGTGCACATGGGCTGCATCTCATGGTGACCCTGCTGTGTCCCAGCTCCGCACTCCACTCGCCTGCCCGTGCTGCACCTGCTGGGATGCAGCTGGCTTTTCACACAAGTGCATCTGAGCCTTTCTCTCCCCTCCCTCCCCAGCCCTTCACCACATACAAACTGTTCAGAGGTAACGGAAGGTGAATTACAGATGCATTTTCTACCTTGTGGTCTTTTGACGTAACTCCCACCAACAGCAACATAAATTATGGCAGGAAAGGACGGGCCTAGGAAGCTGGTTTGGAAACACGGATGGTCCCTAAGGCCTCCATGTCAGCTAGCAAAAAATAAAAATTCCGAGAGCTGTGAAGACCAAGACTAAAAAAAATAATTGTGTGCGGGGGGACTCTCTTGCCAGTATTTTTGGACAGTGAATAAACCAGCTGCAGAAGACAGGGAGCGGAGCCAGGAATATAAAGTGAAGCGGGTGAGGAGGGGGTCGTGGGAGCGTTCCAAGCCTGAGACCTACATAGCAGTGAGATTGGGACATCCTTGTGAAATCTCGAGGCAGTAGGCCTGGTGATTTAAGGAGTGAGACGGGGAGAGGACACTGTTTTCGTCAAGAGCTTGGCTCTGAGGCCCTGGTCAGCTGTGCTTTGTAACAATCACCACATCAGGGCATCCTGCAGAAGCACGCTGGAGGCTGCAGCCTGGACTTCATAAAACACGCCCACGTCCTGCGTCGCTTTGGGAAGCCCCCGAGATGGTTGCTAATCCACCCACCCAAGGCCTGTCCCACCTCTTCCCATTCACCTGGGCTGGATCCATGGAGGCGAGAAAGTCCATAGAAAACTACATGGGAAAAAGGAGCATGTTGTTTTCATTCACAACAGAAAACAGAGCTACACTGTCACTGCGAAAGATCGAACAGACTACCAATATTATAGGAGCAAAAAGGTATCACTTCTCTTACTGGGGAAAAGCAAGGCTGGGTTCTGTGCTGAAGCGTGTTCTCAAGGTGATGCCGAGCACCCCAGGCTGTGAGCTGTTGCCTTGCTGGAGAAGGGCAGGCACAACAGGTGACAGATGGGCCTCATGTGGCCATTCATAGCATCTGGGCCTCAGTGAGGGGAGATGATACAAGGGAATGAGGCCTACCTGGTGGTCTGCCACTTTTGGCCTAATCGTTTATGATCACGTTTGTGTTTCAGTGAAAAAAATGATATTAGGGATGTGTTTTGGAGGCACTGGTATTGCAGAGAGATTGGTTTTCCTGGGCAAGTGCGTGTCCAGGCAGGAAGGAGGTCAGCACATTTTATGGAGTGGCCCCTCTGCTGTAGGCACGGAAGGCGGAATGGTGTCCAAACAGGTGTGGCCTGTCCTGGGCCTGCACAGAGCTCAGCTCAAAGGCCAGTGGGGAGAACACAGTCAAAACAAGTGAGCAAATACGTAACAACAATAACAGCTGTTATAACACCTGTAATGCAAGGAAGAGGTGCTGAGGGAGAGTTAAGCAGCACCCCATTTTAAGCAGGGTGTCAGGGACAAAGATCTCTTGAGAAGACATTTACATTAAAACCCAAGGAAAGGCAAAGGCAAATTAAGGAAAGGGAAGACAGCACTGAGGAGGGTCCTGGGGTTGGAATGCTGTGGCTGAGAGCACAAAGGAGGCTTTGAGGCTGCAGCGGGCTGAATGGTGGGTGCCCTCGCCCTCAAAAGATAGGTCCACTTGGAACCGGCAAATGAGACCTTATTTGGCAAAAGGGTCTTGGCAGACATAATTAAGCTAAGGATCTGGAGATGAGACCATCCTGGATTCGGGTGGGCCCTAAATTCAATGACAAGTGTTCTTCTAAGGGAAGAAAAGGTGGGAGGACACACGGAGAAGAGACCATATGAAGTCAGAGGCAGAGATGGAGGTGATGTGCCTCCAAGCCAGGGAAGTCCAAGGGTTGCCTGGAGCCACAAAATGGATTCACCTCTGGAGTTTCAAGAAGGAAGCAGCTGTGCTGACACCTTGATTTTGGACTTCTGGTTTCTAGAACTGGGCTCCAAACCTGGCCTGCCACTGCCTTGTTGTGTGACTTTGGGCAAGTTACCAAACTTCAATATGATTCTATTTTTTTTTTTGAGATGGAGTCCCACTCTGTCGCCCAGGCTGGAGTGCAGTGGTGTGATCTCGGCTCACAGCAAACTCAACCTCCCAGGGTTCAAGTGATTCTCCTGCCTCAGCCTCCCGAGTAGCTGGGATTACAGGCACATGCCACCGCATCTGGCTAATTTTTGTACTTTTAGTAGAGACAGGGTTTCACCATGTTGGCCAGGCTGGTCTTGACCTCCTGACCTTAGGTGATCCATCCACCTCAGTCTCCCAAAGTGCTGGAATTACAGGCGTCAGCCACTGGGCCCAGCCCCCTGATTCAGTTGCTGGTTTTTTTTTTTTTTCTGTACAATGAAGATAAAAATAATACCTCTCCCACAGGGCTGCATTCAATGACTTCCTACATAAAAGCCTAAGGGAACCCGGCACATGGTGCGGGTCTGCTGCATTCACCACCCTTCTCATGACCAGACGTGGAAGAAGCAGAAAGGATGTAAGAGGAAGCTGCACGGACTCAAGGGCTTTGGACTAAAGCAATGCAAGGATGGTGGTGCTATTTACTGAGAGGGGAGATGTGGGCTAGGAGTAGAGGTCCCAGTTTAGAAAGGGTCCTGTTTGAAGTGTCTGGGAGAAAACCAAGAGGAGTTGGTGGGACTGCACGCCTTGTGGGTAGGCAGGGATTTTATCTGTCTTTGCTTCTTACTGCAGGCCCACACCTAGCAGAGTTCAGGCGCTGGCATGGTTTACTGAAGGCTTCGCGTTGGAAAGGCTTCACCGGGAAGGGGCGTGCAGCTGGGAGGAGTGAGAACACTGCAGGCTCTTTCTGTTCCTTCTGCCATGGCCCTGCCCCACAGGACGATGCTGCTGGACAACAGAGATTGGACGTGAAGCTGCATCAATGACTGTAACAATCTGATGTGCTGAGACCCACAAACCCTCAGGTGTCTGTGTACCGAGGCCCTGCAAATTATCCCATTCCTCAATGATAAAATACAGGAAAAAGCAAGGGAAGGAACAGCCACGACTATCATGGCAAGGGAGAGGGAGGACCTGATGAAGAAGAAAGATTTTGACAACTTTGTGATTTACAGAACAGCCTCTCTCCTGGGGCCATGGGACCTAGAGGAATGGGGTGAGAATCCCAATACTAGACACCTCATGGCAGGGCAGGCCAGTGAGAGTATATTAATGCAGCTGTCTGAACTGGGTGGTGTTTAGGATCCTCCCAGAGCAAAATGCCCCTGGGGTATCCCAGAGCAACCACGGGAGGCGGGTAGGACAGCAAGCAGTTCAGATGGTGAAAGCGGTCCTTCAGGCTACCAATGCAGGGGAAGCCCTAGCTAATATCATCCCAAGAAAGCAGACCACACCAGTTCCCTTCAAAGAGGCACCTATGGCATTTGCATAGTGTTGATAACTTCTTATTCTTGTAAGTGTTGCCCTCGCCTGAAGACAATTAAATGTTGACAGTCTCAGGACACTGGGTCCTTCAGGCATTCGGAGGTTCTGATATCCTCCTGCTATGATGTTTACTGGATGTCATCTGTTATGAGATAAGACACATAATGTGCCAAGAAGATCGATCTTCCACTAAGCCCCACAAACTCCAATCACAAACGTGGAACACCCATGACAACTACAACCCCTACCAGTTTTTCTCCGCACTTAACAAAGCCTTAGGCAGAGAAGGGCAACTGGTCCCATCCCCGTTCTTCCATCAGTGCTAATAATAAGAGGGGTTGCTTATAAAATACACAGCAAGGATTTTCTGTGCATTCCCATGAATTCTTCCAAGTTTTAGATGAAGAGACAAGTACCACCCGTCAGCGCTGTAAGAAGTCATGCTGGTGGCCAGGCACGGTGGCTCACACCTGTAATCCCAGCACTTTGGGAGGCCGAGGTGGGCGGATCACCTGAGCTCAGGAGTTTGAGACCAGCCTGACCAACATGGAGGAACCCCGTCTCTACTAAAATTACAAAATTAGTCAAGTGTGGTGGTGCATGGCTATAATCCCATATACTCAGGAGGCTGAGGCAGTAGAATTGCTTGAATCCAGGAGGTGGAGGCTGTGATGAGCCGAGACTGTGCTACTGCACTCCAGCCTGGGCAACAAGAGCAAAACTCCATCTCAAAAAAAAAAAAAGTTGTGCTGGGATTTGAAGATCTGTCTGTCCTGGCTTTGAAGCCTGGCTCTTCCCACTCTACCATGTCAGCGCCCTCTGATGGATGGAACTAAGGCCAGGGAACAGAAGGGTCTTGAGGTCACATGACCATTAACCAACAAGGTCAGGCCCAAAGCCATGACTCCAAACCCAACCCTCTCTTCATGCGGCCAAAGGTCAAACTATTAACTTCAACATAGAGTAATGCAAAAACTGCAACCACTTTCCATTAATTTCTCACCGTTTAGCTAAACAGGGTTTCTAATCATCTACCCATCTATGCCCTTAATTAAGAGGTCATTCCTGGGTTGGGTATGGTGGCTCGTGCCTGTAATCCGAGCATTTTGGGAGGCCAAGGTGGACGGATCACGTGAGGTCAGGAGTTCGAGACCAGCCTGGCAACATGGCGTAACCCCATCTCTACTAAAAATACAAAAATTAGCTGGGAGTTGTGGCGCACTCCTGTAATCCTAGCTACTTGTGAGGCTGAGGCAGGAGAATCACTTGAACCAGGGAGGCAGAGGTTGCAGAGAGCTGAGATTGCGCCACTGCACTATAGCCTGAGTGACAGAGTGAGGCTCCATCTCAAAAAGAAAAGAAGTCATTCCTAACAGACTAAACATCTACTATGTGCCCGACACTCTGCTGGGTGCTAGAGGGAAATGTTTTAATAAGACATAATTAATACGTAATGCCAATTCTTATAACATTGCTGGAAAAATGGTGTTCCTGTCACTGACTAAACTAGGAACATAAGCCTTCCTTTAATCCAGAGGTTCCAACATTGGCTGCTGTTGGAGTCACCTGGGAAGATAAAATATCCAATTCCTGGGTCCCACCCTTAGTGTTCTGCGATTTGATCAGTTTGGGGTATGACCCGGGCATCAGGATTTTTAAACACAAGAGGCATTTGCTAATTATCCATCAACAGGACTTAATTGTGGAGATTTCTTTACAGTCATTATTTAGAACTTGCTCATTTTCAAAATTGATGTGATGCAACTGCTGACACACAAGGCACAAAACAGATCATTAAAAGAAATGGTAAGAAATGCGAAGCTGCATTTGACCCAGCCATTCCATTACTGGGTATATCTCCAAGGATTATAAATCATTCTACCATAAAGACACATGCACGTGTATGTTTATTGTGGCACTATTCACAATAGCAAAGACTTGGAACCAACCCAAATGTCCATCAATGATAGACTGGATTAAGAAAATGTGGCACATATACACCATGGAATACTATGTAGCCATAAAAAAGGACAGGTTCATGTCTTTTGCAGGGACATGGATGAAGCTGGAAACCATCACTCTCAGCAAACTAACACAAGAACAGAAAACCAAACTGCATGTTCTCACTCATAAGTGGGAGCTGAACAATGAGAACACATGGACACAGGGAAGGAAACATCACGTACCGGGGCCTGTCAGGGGGTTGAGGGGCTGGGGGAGGGATAGCATTAGGATAATTACATAAAGTAGATGACGGGTTGATGGGTGCAGCAAACCACCATGGCACGTGTATACCTATGGAACAAACCTGCACGTTCTGCATATGTACCCCAGAACTTCAAGTATAAAAAAAAAAGAAAGAAAGAAATGGGAAACTTCAAGAAGACAAGGGAAAAATCTGTGGTGATGGAATTATCATCACTGAGCCCAAAATTGATCCCTGAGTTTTGTGGAACAAATGTACAAAGGTGAACAGGAAAGGTCATGGTGTCATTCGAGTCAATAAAAAGAAGCCAAAGAGAAAAAAACTAAAACATTGTTTTTCTAACAGTTATAGGAGGATCCATGAAAAATATTAGGATGAAGAAGACAGCTGAACCCAGATACTCTGTGAGTCATGAACCACCAGGCTGCTCCCACATCAGCAGACAGCCAATGTGGAATGACCCCAGACTTGGTAAACCACGAGGCAGGCAGGAGGAACTGTAATACAGCTGTCTCCGAAAATCTTTCCACTGGGGCCCAGGGAAGGAATGAGGGAGTCAGCTCACCCCAGAGTCTACCGTATTCATGTTCACAGAAAGAGCAATTTAAGCTGAGATGTCATTTGACACACACGAGGCCCCCGCACCCTGGACCTTGGCTTGGTTTCATCTTTCTTATCTTCTGATGCTCATCGGGAGACAGACCGTGCTTTGTGTGAGGCAGCGAGAGCCGCAGTTGGGAAACTCCAGTTGCGGCTCGTTGGGGTATGGCTGGTCAGGAGGACTTACGGGGGGTTGTCACATTTCCTCTGCCGGAAGCGGGCTCCCGTCCCACATGTTCGGCTGCACATGCTCCAGGCGCCCCACGGGCTCCAGTCTCCGTCCACGTGCTCCGGGATGGGCGTCTTGCTCACGCACTCCCCCGCGCGGCACCACTGAAACACAGCGGGGAGGGCCAGGGCCCAGGCACTCAGCAAAGCTGCTCACTGCAGCCCGCCAGGCCCCAAAATGCCACACTGCCAAAAACCCATTTTCTAAATTTACACGAAACTACAGTATGTTTCAGGGTTTGCATGTTTGCTAATTTTAGTGACGTGCCTTACTTACTCAAGCTGACACTCATATCCCTGTAGGGTTTGGCTTTTGCCCTAAACTTTCAGATGGATGTGCTCCATTGGGATTTTCTAAATCCCAGGAAAAGGATTAATCTACATGGCTCATGAAGAGACCTGGGCTTCTGCAAACTTGGCTTGACATGAGTGCGTTTCTCGCTGAGAGGCGGCATGCCCCAGTTGAGGTTCTGAACTTGAGAGTTGGGTTTGTTGCTTGGTGATGACACAGCCAGCTCCACGTGAGTTGGTTCTTTCTGAGGATAAGACGAGGTCAGCCCTATAAAACAATTTCTCAAAGTGCACAGCACATACCCTCAGGTGCTAGATGTGATTTTTGTGGTTCCCAATCATGGTATCAGAGCAAAACTTGACTACCTTTTCAACTCTTTCAATTCTTGCACTAAGACTGGAGAGAGGCCCTGCGGCTGCAGGTCCTGAACACCTCTTCTAACACCTCCCTATCTCTCCTGCACGTGAGGAACAGGCTCATTCTCTCAACATTTAGTTAGAATTGGGTAATACTGTTCTCACTGAATTCTTTTTACGAGCACCTACTGGGCATGGCAGGTGATGTTCTTCCATTTAAAATATACTGGTGAAAGCGTTCCTTTTAAATAAATTCCCTTACATGATGAAAAGAGAATCTGACAAAAAATATTAAGTAACTGATACTTGTATCTTATAAGAAAAAGGAATGAGGTGATGTAGGCACCACTCTGTGCCCAGAGTGGGCTCCATGGGCGTTTCTGTGGTGCCTGGGGGATGTTTCAGGGGCTCGTAAGTAGAGTCAGACAGTGTTTCAGAAGGAGAGGTGCCAATTGCCTGGGAGATGTGGAGCTGCCTGTTGGGGGCAGCGGGAAGCCAGGGGTTTACCTTGTCTGCCCCACACTCGGTGCCATCCAGGGGAGGGTCCAGCTTGGTCTTGCAGGATGTGTCTCCTTCTACCAGGCACCACAGTCCAGCGCACATCAGATGCTGCAGGACAAGGGAAGGAACCGTAATTGTGGAAAACACCCACACTCACAGGTCACAGCTGAGGTCAGAGGTGTGGCCCAACCACTGTTTCAAATTTGGGATTCGAAATGTATGGGGAAGCCAGAGGGTCATGAGTCTGTATGTCTAAAACAGAAGTGCATCACTTGAACTGGCTCATTTAGCACAACAAAATTCTGTGCATCTACTCCTAGGAAGGCTTGTCTCAAAGCGTTGAGTACAACAGCTCCAACAACCACTGAGGGCCTAGGAGATATCAGAGGCTCAGCCCACGCCAGGAGCAGCAGCCCCTGCTGATGAGCAAACAGGAGTGATGAGCAAACAGACATCTTCCATTTACAGCAGTGAGGGGTGGGGCAGATACCCAGGGGCTGTCCAGGGGACACAGTTTAGAAAATGATCTAATCAAACCTCGTCAGGGAGGGCTTGCTGGAAGAAGCAGCTCTGAAGTCAAGGCCACATGGCTAGGCAGCCATTGTGAGGCCAAGAAGTGACAGCCCAAAGGGCCATGAAGGGCTGGTACCCCCACAGGGTTACCGGGGCAACCTTCTGTACTCCCTGCAGTCACCTGTTTCTAGATCAGCTGAGCTGTGCACAACTTTTTATAGTATTTCACCTAGAGAACTTCCAGAACATCTACAAATACACAATTAAAATAATTCCACTAAAACAGGAATTGGCATTTAAACATAGACTCCCAATTGTATCATTAGGAAACTAGGGCATCGACAAAGTGCTCAGAAGGAGACAATTTATCAAAATCACGAAGGCAGACATAGCCAGTGTCCTCTCTTGAAGGACTGACGTGCAGACAGCAACCTCAACCATAAGGGACAAGAGCTGGATAACTCCCAATCCTGCCCGGGGGACAGGGAGATGATATTGAGGCAAGTTCTACATGCCTCTCAGAGGGTCCTGGGGGGATGGCCCCACTGCCGACAGCAGTCCCTTACTCATGGCAGTCACTTACTCATGATTGCACCTTTCTTGACTGTTCTCTCCCTCGCCCCCTTACAGTGCTTCCTGGGATCACTTCCCAGATAAACTACTTGCACCCAAATCCTGGCCTCATAGTCTGAAAATTGAGAACAGATGTACTTAAAGATCTTGTAAAGACACAGTGATTCCAGGATGACAAACCCAATCATGGCTAAAAGGCCCAAGTTGGAGCAGGAAGACATCACCCTCCGGGGTGTGGCCAGGGACCTGCTGCTTCACACTGCGCAGGATGAAGGTCAAGGAACTCCTGTAGCTGGTGCAGCGAGGTCACTGTGTGGTTTGCAAAGGGTGTCGTGCTCAGTTTAGAGGTCTGCTCTTCCAAGTAATCTCAAACATCTGCATAGAATAGATGCACAACTGTGCTGTCTAAAATCAAACAATTTTTAGAAGTTGAAGGGACAAAAATAAGAGAAAGGGAGGGAAGGCAGAGCTGGAGGGGGCTTTTAAAGAGAGATAAGAAAAGCCCATAGCTCCTTCTCATTTTTCAAGTATGTCAGAGCTGATCTGTGCCCTCACTGGATGACTCAAGTGGAATACTGCACATGGGGTTCAGAAAAGCCTGCACATTCCCATGATTGTTCACCTCTCAAAGGAATGGTAAAAAGATGAGAGCCCCAGTGCAGCACAGCTGGTCCTATAAAGACCGACTGCACCTCATCAGACGTTTGATTCCAGGCATTCTGACCTGAGAGCTCTTCGAGAGTGTGGCGTCCGTGTGCGGACATGTGCTCACAAGACAAGGCTGACCCAGGGGGAGAATTTATGGGACAGGAGTGCTTGGGATCAGGAGAAATGACCGCTCCATCAGGAGAAAGAGGAAGAAGGTGGTGTCAACTGTTTGTTATGGATTTTATAGACAGGGCTTTCTCATGAAACTTTTCTAACCATCAAAGAAAAGAAGAATGAGGTTAGGCAAAGATTTCTTAAACAGAACAGAGAGGACTAACCATAAAGGAAGAAAACTAATGAATTATACCATATTAAAATTAACAACTTCTGTTTACCAAAAGGCAACTGTAAGAACACAAGAATATATTTGCAATACATAAGAGATTTGTAATGTATATAACCAACAAAGTGTTTGTATCCAACACATGATTTAAAACAAACAAAAACCTCCTACAGATCAATGAAGAAAAAGACCCAGTAGAAAAATGGGCAAGTCTTGAACAGACACTTCATAAAAGAGAATGTTTAAATGGCTAGCAAACATAGGAAAAGGTGCTCAGCTTTTTAGTCATCGGGGAAGGCAAATTACAACCACCACTAGATACCTTGACACACCAGCCAGAACAGGCAGAATGAAGAAGATGGAGAACACCACTCATTGGTGACAATGTGGCACAATGGGTCCTCTTGTATGCTGAGAATGAGATTTTAACTTGGTTCAACAGCTTTGGAAAACTCTTTGGCAGTATTTGCTAAAGCTGAAGAAGACACACACATTCTAATACCCAGCAATTAGATTCTTAAGTATGTAATGAAAAAAATGTGTATGTGTTCACCAAAGTCAAGAAAATTCACTGAAACACTATTTTCATTAGTTCCACGTTAGAAACAACCCAAATGCCCATCAAACACAGAACAAATGAACGATGGTATATTAGAACAATGGAATACTGTATGATTTCATTTACATACAGTTCAACAACAAGAAAGATAAACTTATAGTGTTGGGAGTCAGGATAGTGGCTACCTTTGTCATCAGCTTAAGATCAAAGAAAACGGGAATGACAGCAAAGGACAAGTTAGCACCGCAGCCTCTCATCCAAGCTTGGCCACCAGCACTGCTCTGTGCGCCCAAGCCAAGTGGTCACCGTTCTTGTGATACATTTTCACTACTGAACAGATGCAGTGACTACACGAACGCTTGTCATCACCTTGATGCCATCTATATCAACAGCCTGCATTCGTGTTATGCATTGCAAATGACAAAGTGCTCTGGTTCCTGTCATCCTGAGCCTCATGGCAGCCCTGGGAGGCAGGCAGGAGGGTGCTCTCTCTATTTTTTCCACTTTTCCAATGAGGAGGTCAATGTTTGTGAAGGTCACGGAGTCTGAGCTGGGTTAGAAGCACAAGACTCACAAAGAAGAGAACTAAAGTGATGTAAAAGAAAAGGCATTTGAATATAAATTCAAGACCCTCAACTCAAATGATGGAAGGTCTCATTCTCAGATTGAAAAGCAAAGCCCCCAAGAAAAAATGGTGCAAAATAATGAGCCCAGAGGCATATCCTGATAAAGTTACTGGGTTTCAAAGATAAACCAGAACACTCTTTGGGTAGCCAGCACAGATAACGGGGAAAGAGCTCGGGCTGTGCAGATGTCTTTGCAGCAGCCTCTCTCTACAGGCACTGGAGTGAGAGATGCTGATACAGACACAAGGAAAGGCAGAACATGTGGCCCAGGAAATTTATATCAACTAAACGCTTGCTCAAGTACTTAGGCAACGGAAAAACATTTTTGAACTTACAAAGTAGTTAAATCCTTTTTTGGAGAAAATACCAGAGGATGACCTTTGGACAACTAAGAAATGACTGGAGAACCCACAGAAAATGGGCCAGCAGTGAGCACTGATCAAAGTATTGATTGAAACCAACATAGGGATGGGAGTTAGAGAACAGAATGCATGGGACGGAAACCCAGACAAGGCAGAAATGGCAGAGAGAGGAACCGGCTGGGAAGAAGGTGCACTGGGGCAGGGGCCGTGGGAGGCTGTCTATATGTACACATCAATGTCTTCATCTTTTCTAGCTGGGGAAAGACCAAAGTATAACAGATAAAATTTGAAAACTGAGATATAAGAACTTTCAAAGGTAAAATGTTAACCACAAAGAAAAATAACAGAATTGGGTGGTGAAGAAATGAAAGGGTGGGGCTTGGAGGTGGAGATGCATTCATCATGCTCAGGCAGCAGGCACCCTAAAGAGAAGGGTGACTGACTGATGAACCTTCTGCTTTCAGTGAATAGCAGACTTTATGGCAGACAGGGCTGCTTTTCCAGTATGCAACAGCTGGGTACCATAATAAAGGATAGTTCTCCCCCAAGTAAAGGAAATATTCGAGGAAGCAAATACAAAACCCATACCCAGCTGTCTTTCTACATACACACCACTGTATACCAATCTGTGATGAGCACATGCAAGGGTGGGTTCCCCTACAGGCAGGTGTTGGTTGCCAACGCCAACACCCACCATTTCACTGCCAACACCAACAACCACCCTTTCACTGCAACACCAACACCTACTCTTTCACTGCCAACACCAACGCCCGCCCTTTCATTCCTTCCACCACCCAATTGTGCTATTTTTCTTTGTGGTTAACGTTTTACCTTTGAAAGTTCTTATACCTCAGTTGGCACTGCAGTTGGGAGAAGTCATCTGGGGCTGGCCTATCTCAGATGGAACAAAGTCAGGAGCTCTATCTGAGACACCTAGGTTAAACCAGGGAATCTGGAAGGGTGTTTACCAGTTCTGAAAAGGCTAGAAGCAGTCCCTTTTCAGAAAAAGGGGCTCTGGTTGAAACAAATGTAAGTTCTCCTAAAGAGAACAATTTAGGATCTCAAAATTCCATGGTTATGTCCAATAAAGTATAAACCCACAATCAAACATGGTAATGTGAGTGATGGTCAGCAGCAACAACAAACAAAAGATTTAAACTCCCAAGGTGTTTAGGTAATAAAATTGTCAGATACAGAATGTATAGTAACTATTTATAAAGAAATAGAAGATGAGATTATGTAAACAAGCTAGCAGCAATATATTAATACTGTTGAATATAAGAAATTGGAAATAACATTTACAAATGAAATATATAACTGTGAAAGAAAATCAATAGATTCTCACAGCCCTGAATGAGAGAATTTGTGACTAGAAAACAGATTTGAAGAAATTATCCAGAATGCAGCCTGCAGAGAAAAGGCAGGGGGGAATAAAAAGATGCGCTAAGAGATCCGAAGAACCAAGTGAGAAATACTGATGTATGTGTCTAATCAGACCCAGAAAGAGAGAATAGAAAGAACGGGGCAGAGAGAATATTTAAGAAGAAAACAGCTGAAATAGGACACATGCCATGTAGAATGAAGACTCTCCACTTAGGGGCAAGAGGCAGTGTTCTACTATGGCCGCAATGATCTCTCTTAATATGACACCCTTGTGTGACCCCCTCCTCTTAAACATAGGCTGAAACTACTAACTTGCCTTTTTAAAAAATTTAAAATGCTTTAATATACATTTTAAAAAACAAGAAGGACAAAAAATATCAGTGATTCCCTGGTAATAGGGGAAGAGACTAGCTTCAAGGAGCATGGGGGGTATTTTGGGTGATGGACCTGTTTTGCAAATTGATTGGTTATATAACTCTGCATTTGACAAATTTCAAAGACTGGGCATTAAAAAGGGTGAAACAGAAAAACCCAAGAAAAATATAAGGGTTGGCTCTTTGGGGGGGAAGTAAATCAGATAAACCATTTGTTAAACAATACAAGAAAAAGAGGAGAAAGTATAAATAACAACAAAGAATAAAAGAAAGGAGAAAATATCCAAAATGTAGAGAAATTTAAAACAAGTAGCAGGGACCACTTAGTGCTATGTGTATAAGCCTGAGATGGACCACTTAGTGCTATGTGTATAAGCCTGAGATGAAATGATTTTCCAAGAATGTGTAAGTGAGCAAAGCCATCGCTCGGGAAAGACTAGAAGTATATATACACTCATTGACATAAAAGACCCAGAGGATGTTTGGCAACATCCGAAGGCATTTTTTGGTGTCACAACCGGGGCAGTGCCACTGAGCTACAGGGGGCAGAGGCCAAGGATACTGCTAAAGATCTTGTATTGCACAAGACAGTGTCCTACAACAAAGAATTATTCAGCCTAAGACACCAATAGCGCTGAGGTTGGGAAACTGCTACAGAAAAACTCAACAGAGTGACAAAAGGAAAAACAGTAAATGATGGTGGACTATCCTGCCAGACAACAGCTTAGCTGGGTGACCAAGGCTAGCATCACCAGTGACGAGACACAATGACCACATCACCCCTGCGGTATCCTTCCCAATAATGTGGAACCTCAATCTAGTCGTAAGAACACATCAGATAAACCCAAAGGCAAACTAATAGACTGGTACTCCTCAAAAGTGTCAAGATCATGAAAGACAAGGGAAGGCTGAGGAACTGTTATAGATCCGAGGAGACCAGAGACACGACAACCAAACATGAAATAGGATCCTGGTATAGAGAAAGGACATTGACAGAAAAACCGGTGAAATCTAAATGTATTTTACTTAACAGTATTGTACCAAGGTTAATTTCCTCGTTTTCATAATGGTTCTATGGTCATGTAAGATTTTTTTATTTTTATTTTTTTATTTTTGAGATCCAGTCTCACTCTGTCACCCAGGCTGGAGTGCAGTGGTGCAATCTTAGCTCACTGCAACCTCTGCCTCCTGGGTTCAAGCGATTCTCCTGCCTCAGCCTCCCAAGTAGCTGGGACTACAGGCATGTGCCACCATGCCTGGCTAATTTTTGTATTGTTGGTAGAGATGGGGTTTCACCATGTTGGCCAGGCTGGTCTCGAACCCCTGACCTCAGGTGATCTGCCTGCCTTGGCCTCCCAAAGTGCTGGGATTACAGGCATGAGCCACTGTGCCTGGCTGTGTAAGATGTTAACATAACAGGAAATTGGGTAAAAGGCATATACTATTTTTTGCAGGTTTTCTTTAAGAGTTACAATTGTCTTACAACAAAAAGTTAAAAAACAACACAATTTTTAAAAAAGGATGGGGCAACTCTACACTAGTCCTGACCAACTCCAAGACATCACACTATCTCTCTCTCTCTCTCTCTCTCTCTCTCTCTCTCTCTAGAGAGAGAGAGAGAGAGAGAGAGAGAGAGAGAGAGAGAGAGAGAGATCTCCAGTAAAGACGTGTGGAATAAATGAATGGGATGAATACTTTCATCAGTAAACCAATGCCGGGCAAACTAAGCAGTCACCAAGTCTAGACATCATGGAAGTTCTTTATCAGGGTTGCCTCTTTCCTACCCACATCAACCTTGTGAGACAGACACTTCCTAATCCCATTTTACAGATGAGGAAATGGGTGGACCTGTCCTAACTCAGAACACAGGCTGCTTCCCACTGGTTACACTACCTCTCCCTCAGTCCCCAGTTTCCCCTTCCTGCTTCCCCTGCACTCATGCATTCTTGGTGTGAGTGTTCATCCTCTCATCTGCAGTGAGATGGGGCGCTCTGTGCTCAGCGACATGCCGTTCCCTCCGCCTGCGGAGTTCTCCCTGGAAACACTGCTGGACAGCACGCCCCCGGGGTTCAGCGAACCGTGGTGCAGTAGAACAGGGTGCAAACACACACAAAGGGGCAGCTGTCCAGGCCAAATCAGGGGTGGGGGTACTAAGACCTCCTCTCCCGCTCCCACCCCCAGCAGCAGCACTTGAGTTGCAGCGGACAGTCACAGTCCACGCACATGGCAAGGAAAATGAAACAGCTCTCTGGTTCTAGCATCTGTCACCTCACTGGCTACGCTTACGGTTTGGCAAGAGTCATCCCCAGCATGTTTTGCTGCACAGTTCCTTGAGGGGCTGCATGATGAGCCAGCACCAAGCATGCATCCCTGGAGCGCTGTGAAAATGCAGGAAGGTTTGAGCTGCTCAGATGGCACCATTGCTCATGTACACAAGCCATTGCCACTTTTCTTCAACTGGTGGCGTCCCTGTCAAGGACCGTGAAGGTCATGTTGCTGTTCTCTTGCCTCGTCCTCTCTGGGCATCCGCTGAGGGTTTGGAGGGCAGCGCTAACTCAAAATGATACTGAATGAGATGGTTATATAAAGTCCCTCAAAAATGTGCTGCTGATAACACAAGCCAAAAGGGAGAGAAAACAAATGCTAAGAGCTGGATGAAAAAATGACTAATCCAATTTTTCCACACATACTACTGCAGTGTGAAGTCCTCCCCAGGCCAGCATGCCAGCCCCACTCCTGGAAGGCTTCCTGAGTCCTGGGAGGGCCACTCCTTCCATGTTCCTGAGGGCTGCAGAGACCGTCACCTGGCTGGGGCTGGGGGCTGCCAGGTGAGGGTGGGGCCCAGGCCTTCAGCTGGCAGCGGGGACAAGAAAGACAACTCACAACTGCCATGGTGTGGAGAGCTCTCTGAAGAGGCAGTCTACTGTAAACTTTCAAACACTTCTGGAAAATTAGGACCATCTGCTGCCAAAGTCCAACGGCTCTGAGAAGCTGCAGATGCTGGGCAGGAAGCGGAGACTGAGACAGGCAAGACAGCTTTCGGCCTGGCATCCAAGTCCATGCACTACCGCACTACCGTGCAGCCCCGTCTGAGAGGGGCAGGGCGAGGCTCTGGGACCTGGCCAGTCACCCATTCGGGCCATGTCCACCGGCATTAAAGGGACAGACCTCATTTAGATGAGCAGTTTCCTAACTAAGCTGAATGGAAGAATCTCCGGGGAAGTTGTACAGAAAGACAGAAACCTGAAACCCATCTTCCTGAAGACTTTTAAGACAGAAAATCTGGAGTAAGACGAAAAAATTCTAACAGTCTCTGGAGGACTCTAGCAATCTACCAAGTTTTAAAATACCAAGCATCAGAGAAACAAGCTTTGTTATCCCAAGGTGGAATTTTGACACCCCAAGTATCTCTCTATCCGTAAGATGCCCATGTAAATCTCTGCAGGACGTGAGAAAGGACACAAGGATGGAGACTGAGATTTTGCCCAGGGAGAGGTACTGGACACTGGAAAGAAATCCTTGGGGATTCCGGGCTCCCAAGAGGGATGGTGAGGACAGCACAGGGAAAGATATGGGAAGGGACAGGCCCACGCGATCTCAGCTAAACAGTGTCTCCTCCTGTCCCTCTGGCTCCAGGTGACAAGGTGGCAAGAATGAACACTACCTAACATTTATTGAATGTGTGCTACATGCTAAGTGTTTTAATTCAGTTACTACTAACACTCATGACTTCACAATGATGGCTACGTAGAATTTATATTCCCATTTTGCAGATGAGGAGACTGAGACATAGTGAGACTAGGCAACTTGTTCAAGAACAGAGGCAGAATGGGGCCCTGGGAAGCCTGACTAGAGAGCCCTTCTTAGGCACTGTGTGATATAGAAAGCATCTCCAAACTATACCAAAAGGCAATTAATGAGAAAAGAGCAAAGGAGGGAATATTAGGTAGAAAAAATTGTCTAAGACCCTCCAATGCCTATGACCAGTCTAGATCCTGTCTTCCTGAAATGATTGGCTGACAGCTTTGTGCTCAATAATATTCTTAAACAACGACATAACATGCACACCTCAGGTTCTTGTGAATGCTATGACATACAGGCACATATATATGCTCGTGGCAACTAACGAGAAGAGTGTACATCCCTTCCAAGGACTACTGTGTGGCAGCCATGCCTGGGCTATGGAGCCATGATGGTGGAATGCATTCCTGGGAAGCAGCAGGGAAAGGGGTGGGTGGTTATTACACAGCACCTTTCAACTAAAAGCCTCCAGGACCAGGGTGGTGGTGACGGGGCAGATGAACACCTCTCTCATGTTAGAAAGCGGTAGGGCTTTGTGAGGCAGGGATCACGGTCAGGACAGTACCCTAACTGCACCCCTTCTTGCTCTGTCTCTAGCAGCAATACATACTCTTCCTTTCAGCTGACGGCGCCTGCATCGGGCCTTTTCACCCTCTGCTTCACCTGGAAGAGTATCTGAGCCTAAGTAGCTTGAAAGTGTTAAGTAGCAACTTTCCTTTGCAGTTACTTTGCTGACAGAGACAGGAGAAACCTGTAATCATAAAAAAGACTGATTGGGCTAATTGCATAAAGTTTATTTCCCCTTTCTAATAAATGTTTACCATCCGATGTTTATAACTTTTACGTTTGGGCTTTCTTGAAATGCTTTATTGAATTAAAAACATCACATTACCATTGGCTAAAAGAGGAGACAGCTGTATCTGCCAATAACTTTTGTAACGAATGCCAGCTGTTGATGCCAATTTTTTTTCTAGTTCATATTTCCATAGACAGCTTTGAGCCTTACAACACTAGCGTTCTGCAGACAGACATGAAGGACTCAGTGGTGACAGTGTGCCTAGGGAGAGGTACTGGACACTGGACCCGCACCAGTGTGTGGGCCTCCAGAGTCCTAAAAATTAATACGGACTGTATTTTAATTTTTCTCAGTTCCCTGGTATGCAAATATTTGAGAAACCAGCAACCTGGTTAATATTTAAAGCCTACACTGCTCCTAAAGCAATTGCAGCAATGCTTTTCTAAGGTTATTTACCTACACCTTTGAGTAGGGAAATGATCTTTAAATTGATTGGTCTTAAAACAGCTATGAATCACGAGTGGCAGAAGAACATACAGAGAGGACCAGTCAGAAAGAAGGTCTGCATTCAAAATTCCACCCAACACCTGGCCATTCTGTGCTTCTGGAGATACCTGATGGACGTTTCTCAGGGTATGTGGCGAATGCATAATTATAAAATACATAAGATAACCAAGAAAACAATTAAACTGGAAGTGTTTTCAAAATATAAAACACTCTAAATTTGTAATATAGTAATGTATGTGTTTTTTTGTCAACACATAACAAGATCTGGCCCTGGGTCTACTAACCACCATAATTTTGAATTGGTGAAGAGTCTAAATGGTATTTTGAGATGTCGGCCACAATTTACATGGTATAAAAATTTCTGTGATTCCGTGGCCGGGCATGGTGGCTCGCGCCTGTAGTCCCAGTACTTAGGAAGGCTGAGGAGGGTGGATCACCTGAGGTTAGGAGTCTGAGACCAGCCTGGCCAACATCGCAAAACCCTGTCTCTACTAAAAATACAAAAATTAGCCGGGCATGGTGGAAGACACCTGCAATCCCAGCTTCTTGGGAGGCTGAGGCGGAAGAATTGCTTGAATCTGGGAGGTGGATGTTGCAGTGAGCCGAGACTGTGCCATTGCACTCCAGCCCTGGTGACAGAGCGAGACCCCATCTCAAAAAAAAAAAAAAAAAAAAAAAAAATTCTGTGATTCCTAATCACAGTGGCAGTCACGGGTATGGCTAAGACTGCTGTGGTTTGCCGCCAGCATTCAGGATGGAAGAGAATACTAACTTCCATTAGAACTTGAAGAAAAAGAAAAGTGTAATCTCTTTCCTAACCTGGTTCACCAATTCTCTGAAATCTATCCAAGGACCCTAGGTAAGCAGCCCTGCCTTGGCACAATAACACAGGTGTGTCGATGAGAAACGCCACCCCCTGACACCAGGCAGGTCTCTCCCTCCTACCAGGGAACAGTGTGGGCTCATTTTGAGGCAGGCAAGCTATTTTCCCTCAGAAGAGGCAGCAGCAACATGAAAACTGCCCATCACTAGTCATGATGGTATTTTTTTCAAAACATAATCTACCCAGTTTCTTTGCTTACTTCTCTATATATCAGAAAAATAAAAAGCAAATGTTCAACTCCTCAGCACTGGCGTGGCTCACAGTTTTATTCTCTTGGCAGTGTCCAGCCTCTGTCATATTTCATCATTTTTTGTCTCATAATATACTTAAAAGTTCTAGAAAATGTTAAGATAAGATACAAAGACACACACACACATCCCCAAAACTGCTGGCCCATTAATGCTCAGGTGCTTTTCTAAGCTACACTCGGGCTCCGCACACAGGAACACCAGTGAGGGGATGACCAGTTCTTAGCAACAATCTTCGTGGGGGCCCAGGGCTTTGGAATATGAATAGTGTTCTTAATTCCTAATACGAATGGGATTAAGAGAACAGGAGTTGTAATTCCTTCACCCCTAAAACTCCTGACTATGAACATTCTTCTTTCGTTTTACAGCATCTAGCAAGTAGTAGTATTTTTCGTGTTAAAGGAGGCCAACATTGGTTTGAAGAATATTGTTGAGAATTTTGCATCAAAGTTCCCTCTGAAACAACTGCAGACACCTTAAGATGTCATGACATCACTGGTGTGACTGCTGATGAGAAAACTGGACCATTAGTGGTATCTTTCTGGATATACAGGATGGTCATGGTGCCTCAGGAAGACACACATCTAAACTGAACATGTCAAGAACCCTAAAGGGAATTATATACGTTTCTTAATGGCATGGAGTATAAATGGTTAATATGCATTTATGATCCATCCTGACATGATCTGTTTCTATTGTGCTTCATCACAGGAATAAGCAATATGTGATGATATTTTCTTTTCTTTCTTGGCACATTAGCTAAAACTCTGTTGTTAGTTATTGGTTGCTTTACAGGTGACATTGTAATCTTTAACTCGTCACATTCTGCCATTATGTAAAATTATTCCAGGCCAGGCGCAGTGGCTCACACCTATAATCCCAGCACTCTAGGAGGCTGAGGCAGGGGATCACTTGGGGTCAGGAGTTCGTGACCAGCCTGGCCAACATGGTGGAACCCTGTCTCTACTAAAAATACAAAAATTAGCTGGGTGTGGTGGTGCACGCCTTAATCACAGCTACTCGGGAGGCTGAGACAGGAGAATCACTTGAACCTGGGTGGGTGGTGGAGGTTGCAGTGAGCTGATATCGAGCCACTGTACTCCCGCCTGGGTGACAAGAGCGAAACTCCACCTCAAAAAAAGAAAAAATTATTCCACCTCACATATAGTATAAAAACTGTATAATAGTATACAGTTATGCATCACTCAACAATGAGAATATGTTCTGAGAAATGCATCAGGCAGTCCTGTCATTGTGCAAGCATCATAGAATGCACAAACCTAGAAGGCATAGCCTACTACACACCTAGGCTCTGTGGTGTAGCCTATTGCTCCTTTCCTCCTAGGCTACAAACCTGTATAGCACTGCCTTCTGTAGGCAACTGTAACACAATGGTATTTTGTGTATCTAAACATTGAAAAGGTATAAAAATATGGTATAAAAGGTTAAAAATGGTACATTCTACGGGGCAGTTCCATTATAATCTTACAGGACCACCATCACGTATGCAGCTGATACTGACTGAAACGTCATGATGAGGCGCATGACTGTACTTCCATTTCTCCCTTTCTGGCCTTTGTACAAATGTCATACCCTTTACTTTTACGTATATCAAAAACCCTAAACTAATGTATTAGTTTCCTATGGCAAATCTGTATTAGTTTCCTATTGCTGCTACTACAAACTTAGTGGCTTAAAACAACACAATTCTCTTATAGTTCTGGATGTCAGAAGTCCAAAATTAGTCTCACTGAGCTAAAGCCAAGGTGTCAATAGGGCTGGTTCCTACTGCGAGGCTGTGAGGTTTCCTTGCCTTTTCCAGCTTCTCATAGCTGTTGCACTCCTTGGCTCATAGCCCCTTCCTTGCATCACTCCGACTTCATGCTTCTATTGCAACATGTCTTATTACTCACCCTGATCTCCTGCCTCCTTCTTATTAAGGACTCTTGAGTACACTGGGCCACCCAGATAATCCAGGAAAATCTCCCCATCTCAAGATATTTAGCCACACCAGCAAAGTCCTTTTCACCATATAAAGTAACATTCGCAGGTTCTGGGGATAGGACATAAAGATCTACCACAATTATATTCTTACTGTTTTTCATAAAATACAGTTGTTTAAATGATCAATGATCTTTTGAAGACTTTGAGTATAGCTAAATCTATCATATATTTGCCCATGAAATTACTACTTCCAGAGCTCTTCATTTCTTTGTGTAGATCCATATTTCCACCCAGTAGCATTTTCTGTGGAAGATTTCCTTTAATATTTCTTATAACGTGGGCCTCTTGGTGATACATTTTTTTTTCAGTTTTCAGAAAAACTGCATTTCACATTTAATTTTGAAAGATATTTTTGCTGGGTATAGAATTGTAGGCTGACAGCCCTTTTTCTTTTAGTACTTTACAATGTTTCTCCGTTGTCCTTTCACTTATACTGTTTCTAATGAGAGGCATATTGTCAGTTTTACCTTTATCTGTATATAACTTGTTTTTTTTTCTCTGGCTCCTTGAAGATTTTCTCTTTTCACTGCTTTTAAACAATTTGATTATAGCAAGTATTTTTCTAGATTTCTTTATGTTTCTTGTGCTTGGGGATCCTTGAGCTTCTTGAATCTGTGGTCTTACAGTTTTCATCAAATTTGAAAAATTTTTGGCTAGTATTTCTTCAAATATTTTTCCTGTCCCCTGCCTCATCTCTTTTAGAGGTGTTAATTACATATTTATTAGGCCACTTTAAGCCTCACAGGTCGCAAAACTGTATTTTGTTTTCAGTTTGTATCTCAGTTTGGATAGTTTTGATTGTTTTGTTTTCAGGTTCACCAATCTTCTCTTCTACAATTTTTAATTTGCCATCAATCACATTCAGGGTATCTTTCATTTAAGATATTGTAGTTTTCCCTCCAAGAAACTCCATTTTATCTTTTTTTTTTTTTTAGCTTCTTTCATTTTTTACTTATTTATTATTATTATACTTTAAGTTCTAGGGTACATGTGCATAACGTGCAGGTTTGTTACATATGTATACTTGTGCCATGTTGGTGTGCTGCACCCATCAACTCAACAGCACCCATCAACTCGTCATTTACATCAGGTATAACTCCCAATGCAATCCCTCCCCCCTCCCCCCTCCCCATGATAGGCCCCGGTGTGTGATGTTCCCCTTCCTGAGTCCAAGTGATCTCATTGTTCAGTTCCCACCTATGAGTAAGAACATGCGGTGTTTGGTTTTCTGTTCTTGCGATAGTTTGCTAAGAATGATGGTTTCCAGCTGCATCCATGTCCCTACAAAGGACACAAACTCATCCTTTTTTATGGCTGCATAGTATTCCATGGTGTATATGTGCCACATTTTCTTAATCCAGTCTGTCACTGATGGACATTTGGGTTGATTCCAAGTCTTTGCTATTGTGAATAGTGCCACAATAAACATACGTGTGCATGTGTCTTTAGAGCAGCATGATTTATAATCCATTGGGTATATACCCAGTAATGGGATGGCTGGGTCATATGGTACCTCTAGTTCTAGATCCTTGAGGAATCGCCATACTGTTTTCCATAATGGTTGAACTAGTTTATATGCCCACCAACAGTGTAAAAGTGTTCCTATTTCTCCACATCCTCTCCAGCACCTGTTGTTTCCTGCCTTTTTAATGATTGCCATTCTAACTGGTGTGAGATGGTATCTCATTGTGGTTTTGATTTGCATTTCTCTGATGGCCAGTGATGATGAGCATTTTTTCATGTGTCTGTTGGCTGTATGAATGTCTTCTTTTGAGAAATGTCTGTTCATATCCTTTGCCCACTTTTTGATGGAGTTGTTTGTTTTTTTCTTGTAAATTTGTTTGAGTTCTTTGTAGGTTCTGGATATTAGCCCTTTGTCAGATGAGTAGATTGCAAAAATTTTCTCCCATTCTGTAAGTTGCCTGTTCACTCTGATGGTGGTTTCTTTTGCTGTGCAGAAGCTCTTTAGTTTAATTAGATCCCATTTGTCAATTTTGGCTTTTGCTGCCGTTGCTTTTGGTGTTTTAGACATGAAGTCTTTGCCCATGCCTATGTCCTGAATGGTACTACCTAGGTTTTCTTCTAGGATTTTTATGGTATTAGGTCTAACATTTAAGTCTCTAATCCATCTTGAATTAATTTTCGTATAAGGAGTAAGGAAAGGATCCAGTTTCAGCTTTCTACTTATGGCTAGCCAATTTTCCCAGCACCATTTATTAAATAGGGAATCCTTTCCCCATTTCTTGTTTCTCTCAGGTTTGTCAAAGATCAAATGGCTGTAGATGTGTGGTTTTATTTCTGAGGACTCTGTTCTGTTCCATTGGTCTATATCTCTGTTTTGGTACCAGTACCATGCTGTTTTGGTTACTCTAGCCTTGTAGTATAGTTTGAAGTCAGGTAGCGTGATGCCTCCAGCTTTGTTCTTTTGACTTAGGATTGTCTTGGAGATGCGGGCTCTTTTTTGGTTCCATATGAACTTTAAAGCAGTTTTTTCCAATTCTGTGAAGAAACTCATTGGTAGCTTGATGGGGATGGCATTGAATCTATAAATAACCTTGGGCAGTATGGCCATTTTCACGATATTGATTCTTCCTATCCATGAGCATGGTATGTTCTTCCATTTGTTTGTGTCCTCTTTTATTTCACTGAGCAGTGGTTTGTAGTTATCTTTTTAAAATAGATATCTTCCATGTTTCTACTTAATATGTTTAATCTTCTGCTATCTCAACCTGACATATCATCATAATTCCTGTTCTAATGTCCTTGACACAGGTAATTATCTCACCTGTGTCATTACTAGGTTGATTTTGATTGATTTATTTTCCCCCTCATTATGGTGGATATATTTTCCTACTTCTTTGCATGCCTGGAAGTTTTTTATTTGATGCTAGACATTGTGATTTTATTTTATTGAGTGATAAATAGTTTTGTACTTCTACAAATGTATCCAAGCTTTGTTCTAGGACTGGGTTAAATTACTTGGAAATAGTTTGATTCTTTGAGATGTTGGTTTTAAGCTTTATTATATGGGACCAGATCAGCATTTAGCGTGGGGCTAATTTTCTATGTTACTGAAGGAAAACTCTCTTGTGCCCTACTTGATGACTGTGTGAGCTCCAGAGAGTCTTCCCTCTAACTCTTTTAGATGGTTCTTTTCCTGGCCTTGGGTAGTTTTTCACACACCTCTGCTGACCACTAAACTGAACATTCATAGGGGACTCTGCAGATTTCCCGGTTCTCTCTGCAGCTCTTTCTCCAGTGGTCCTCTGCCTTGTGAACTCTAGCTGCCTTAGCTTCCCTGTACAACCAGCTCTGTTTCCTCAACTCAGGAGGACTCAGAGCTGCTCTTCTGCAGCTCTCCCTCCCTGTGCCACTGCCTGGAGACTGCCCAGGCCATAGGACAGGAAAATTATAGGGCTCACCTCACTTATTTCACATCTCTCAAGGATCACAGGTGTTTGCTGCTTGGAAATCATTGTTTCATAAATTTTACCTGTGTTTTTTTATTTGTTTCATAAGGAAAATAAATCTGGCCCTTGTTACACCCTCTTGGCTGAAAGCAAAAGTTGGGATGAGAAATTTAAAAGCAACGTTAGGACTGTGATCATTTCATTACATGATATCCATTTCAGTCCGCAAGGGCATGAAAGAGAAATAATGGCTATAAAAGTCAATTATGGCACTAGATTAAAAGGCCTTTCTGATTGGCTCCGGTGGGTCTCTGGCTGCATGAACAATACAGGTTTTAAATGATGCTTAATTTTCCATATCTCCCAGGAGTTCAATATAGAGAAATGCTTATTCTGGAGATGTACAGATAAATTAGCTCTGTCCCCTCACAGATGGGAATCGGTGTTATCCAGAAAGGTAGTAACACAGATATCAGCTCTCCCTATTGGGCACCAACCTTATTGACAGACCCAGTTCCCTGTACTTGTCATGTATTAACTGACCAGAAGCCTGAGGATTTACTAATGAAGACTCTAAGGCATTGAGAGAGATGATCTCTAGGAACCAGCTGGCAAGTCACTCACTGCCAGACTCTTTGCACTACCTTGAATGGCTTCTTGTCCTTGGAAGAAGCCATGAAAATGGTTTATATGAACCCCTGCAAGAAAAATGACAAGGTCTTATGTGTTACGTTGGTGAACCAGAGGAAAAATGTGAAATCAGGCTTAGAGAGTAATACATTGCACAGGGAGGTCTCTAACGGTTTCTTCCTCAAATCTGAGCTATTCCACAAGTTCATCAACAGCTGAGGAAGCCACATAAGGAAGGCTTAACAAATCTGCTGTTAGGGTCATGTCTGGATCTCAGCACAACACATACTTAATGAGCACCTACTATGTGCCAGGTACTGCTCAAGGCAGTTGAGAAACACTGGTGAGCACAAGCAAAGATTGCTGCCCTGGAAGGGTTTATAATCTAGAAGAAGGAGATACAGGTATAGCTATAATCAAAAGGTGAGTTACAGAGTATATTAAAAGATGGTAAGTATCTGAAAGCAGGGCTTTCCTTTAATGAATTAGGAGATGTGAATGCTGCACAGGTGGACAGGGGAGGGTACTAGACTGTCATCTTAAAGAGGGTGGTCAGGGTAGGCCTCATTGAGAAGTTTATATTTAAAAACAAAACAAAAAACAAAAAAAAAAAACAGAATCAAAAAAGATGAGGGAATTAGTTATGCAGATAACTGGGAGAAGAGTGGCAGGGAGGAGGAAACAGCCAGCACGAAGCAAGTGTGTCCCTGCTCGGGTCCAAGAAGAACAGGAGAACCAGTACAGCTGGAACAGAGTAAGTGCAGGGGAGCATAGGGCAGGATGAGGCCCAGAAGGAAGAAGGGAGGGGGCACACACCCACACCAACAAGGCAGCATTGCACGGAAGAATTGAGGGATAACAGCATATGTACGCTCTCCTGCCATACCCAACATCAACCACAGCACAGGCAAAACCTACACACAACCCTACAAAAGCAGGGAAGGTGCAGACTGTTGATAGAGCAGGGCCTGGAGCCCTGAAGTGTGGCACTGTCTTCACCTGGACTTGACTGATACATGTCCCAGGCCTAGGGCAGCATGCCCCAAGTCCTTGGTTCTCAAAGGGTTCACAGGGAAGCATCTGGTCTTCTGTATTTTCTTCCCCAAATGAGTATCAGTGTGTTGGAGAGAGTGAGTTCTAGATTTCTCTTCAAAGAATCAATACGTCAGTATGTTCAGTTCTTTGTCCTCCATTTTAAAGTTTAATTTCCTCATAGTTTCCGTAAACAACCTTTTCCACCAGTTTTAATCAGTAGTTCACACCTGTTCCCCTGGTCACCTGCTTTGACCTGAGTCACCCCTGGTCACCTGCTCTAACCTAAGTCACCTTTAGTTTTTAGTTCCCCGTTTCTAACCGTCTTTCCTGCCAAACTGCTCACCTCGCCACTCTGGCTCATACCCTTGCTCTCTTTAAAATAGCCAATCGGAATTAGCTTAGACTGTGCGGTCCAACCCTAGCCAAAAGGGGAATGACACAGCAGTAGGGACTACCTGCGACAGGAATAAGAACCCCTTCCCCTCCCTTGCTCAGGTGTATTCTTGCCATTGCTCCATCCACGAGTGACACTTTCTATCTTTTGCTGAGAAAATTCTTTGAGCACTCGTTCTTCTTTTCGGCACTGAGGAACAAGCATTTGTTTCTAACAATCGTGACATTTTCTCCAGTGTGCAGTCACTGCTACCCCACAGTCAGATTCCTCTAAAGCAAGTGTCACTAGCCTTGCAAGCAGGACTATCACCACTGACCAGCTGAGGCTGGTGGCCATCAAGGGGACTGTCATTCCATCACTCCCCTAAGAAATCCTTTCTGCTAGTTATTGGAGAGGAAAACACACATTTATTATATTGCTGGTGAAACTCTCAAGGCAAAAGCAAGCAGGAAAACATATTTTGCAGTTCCTTGGGAGCTCAGGAATAAATGTTCAGCTTCAATGTAACAGGCACATGGGAAGATCTCACTTGATATGCATCTGGATTTTGAGCTTCTAGGGAGAAAGGAGTCACAAAGCTAAGCGAATCATTGCTTGTTGCCCTCTAATTGAATTCCTCTAATGAAAAGATTATTCTGAAGGAAAATAAAATACCACATCCCCTGCCTCCTCTCTTTGGGGTCTGTCTTTGAATGCCAGTAGCTTTCCTTTCCTTTCCTCCCTCAGTAACAGATATCCCTGGGCTTGCCTTCCAGCCCACCTCTTTCCAGCTGGGTGAGCCTGGCTTGTTTCCTAATCTCTCTTAGCTTCTATATTCTCATCTGTTAAAATGGGTTTAAAAGCCCTTGCCTTTGGGGTTGCAGTCGGGGTTGTGTGTGACAGTGCAAGGACAAAGTCCAGCCTGGGAGACTGTGAGACCCCAGTATAAGTGTCTCCCTCCCTCTGTCCCTCCTCATCCAATGGGGATGCAAGTGCTTGGCTCCTAGAAGGGAAAACAGCTCCAGCTCTCAGGCAGCAGGCAGTCTCTGCCCAGCCCCCACCCCACTTAATCCTGCCCTGTAAGGACCAGCTCAGCCTGGCCTGCCACATCTCACTGGTGGAGGACTCCAGAGTGGGCAGAGTGAGCACTCTGTCCCTTGGCTCAGCTGGGCACTATCCACTTCCCCACTCCCGGTGTCTGGGGCCCTTTTCTCTGCGTGACGTCCTCCCTGGTTATCCCATCCACACAATCTCATGCTGTCTCCACATCATCAAGGGACTCCCTGAAACCTGCTCTTTCCTGGTATCTCTGTAGCATCCATGCACTGTAGGGACTGAAGAGGCAGACAGGATGCCTCTTGGCAGGCACTGTGTATGTGCATGAGAGCCTTCATGCTGAAGCCACACAGTGGCTGATGGTGAGTTTGGACACTGCTGCAGGATGCTGGGGACAATCACATCCTAGGGCTCATCACATCTCCCCATGAAGGTGTCCTTCAACCCTGCGTCTTGGGGTGGGAGGTACAGGCATCCTGTGGGAGGTTGACATGGGTGACAGCTTCCCATTAGTCTCTGGAGGGGACCCTTGCAGGCATGCTCCCCCGGGGAATGGCAGGGCAGAATCAGCACTATGGTGTGGATAAACGTCCTTTGGGGAAAACAGCCAGCAGGAGGAAACAGCCTGGTTTTAAGGAGCTGCCCTTTTTTGCGACCCCAAAGATGGCAGGCAATGCCCCACCTGTAGGTTGTGCCCCAATTTCCTAAACTAACTTATACTTAGACAGGAAGCACTCAAGAGGCAGCATCTGTCTCCAGGAGTTCTGGCTAATGGGCACTGGGACTGCATTCTGGAGGCAGCCTGCATGTACGTGTGTGCCTTGGTGCTGCTCCCAAGTGCTTGCTCCAAGAACCTGCCCAGCCATCCACACATCCTCCTTGGGACCAGGTGTGCTTCTGAATGCCAGTGCTGGGACAGCCCTTCCTCAGGCTGACCACCTGCTGCCTAGCTGCTGAGTTCCTCATACTCCTAGCTGGTTCCCCTATTTCTGTCCTCTCTCTCTATAGGATGGTGCAGGCTCTGCTCCCCTAGTCCTGTCACTGCCAGGGCCAGGTGGACCACAGGCTCCTGGCCTTCCCCTGTGGCCAGGGCCTTCCCTGTCTGCTACACAGATGGCCACAGGCATGGAGACTGCCCTGCCCTGGGTACCCACATGCCCCTCTTGGCACCCCCCACCCATAAAACCAGTCAAGCCACAGACCTTGGTGTTTGCATCATGGTGAAAAAGTGTGCACTCAGGGGTGAATGAGACTTGAGGTCAAATCCTCGCTCTACTACCTACCAACCAAGCCATTTTGAATGTTTGCTTACTTTGACTTGGTGTTGTCATCTGGAAACCATGGACAGGATCTCGGGAGCTATGGTGATGACTAATTGGGATCATACATGTTGGAAGCTTTAGTACCAAACACATAGGTAATGTTCAATAAGTGGTAACTATTTAATGGGGTTATTATCATATAATCAATTTTTTACTTGTTAAATTTTCCCAATTTGATATGCTCAAATGTTTAATAGTTTTAACCCTCTTGTTTATCCATGCAGGGTTTGAAGTCAGGTGACAGTGTGCTGCGTCTCTAGTGTCCTAAGTGTTCCATATTAAAATGTTAGGCTACCGGAGTCAGTGGTAACCCTGAAGCATTCCCCTGCAAAAGTGCCCGTGTGGGGGACTGTGTGTAGACATGTGCCTGCAATTGCATGTGTAGGTGTGTATGTGCGTATGGCTATATGGGGTGCACATGTGCAAATGCCTGTGAGGGTGTGTTTATGCATGTCTCTGTATGCGAACGTGTGTGTGCATATATATGTATATGAGCGCCGAACATGTGTGTGCATACATGTATACGTGTGCTTGTGTGTGTATGTGCATGTGCTGAGTGTGAATGCCCATGTCCTCCAGCAGAAGCCAGTACTGCTGCGGGAGGGCTGGACCCATGCTCTGTCCCGAGCCAGTCCTCCCAGGGCTGCTTACCTCCATGTTTCTGCAGAAGGTGGCATTGGTGCCAAACAGGATCTGGCACTGCTCGTTGGCACTGTAGTGCATGCCCGGCAGCTTGTGCGGGAGGCGTACCGTGTGCTGGCTTCTGGGGTCCGTGACTTGCAAGCAGGTGCTGACTTTTGACCTGAAACAGCCAAGAGGCAAGTTGACTTGCAAATGTGCAGCTGCCTAGGTTTTTGTTTTGTTTTGTTTTGAGTTTTCAGTCACTGAGAAGGAGGCACCTCTACGTTCTTTATGGAAAAAGGATGCAAGCACTGGACACACGGACTGCGCTTTTTTGCTGTGCATTCCTTTTTCTACATGGCCAAATGTGAATCTTCGCTCTGAAGGCAATAAGAACCTGGAGACTCAGGAGGGGTGTAGGAATGACATCCATGAGGCTGATGGACTTTTATTGGGGAGTTTGAAAGCTTTCTTTGATGAAAATGATTTTGGAATAGATTATCATATCTTCTTAGACTATGGCTTTGAGAAAATACTATCATGAATAACGAACAAGTTAGACTTGTTTTACTTTAAATAAAATCAAAGTGCTTATTTCCAACTCTTCAGGTTCTCTTTGAGTGCTTGTGGGGCCTCGGTGTTTCACTTGATCCCGCTGTCCCTGAAAGCCACTGGCAATACCTGCCAAGGACTTCAGGATTTCAACAGGGGTAGGAGCATTAATTTACAATGACAGGTGCATCTCTAAAAGAGTGAACTGGGGGCCGGGTTCGGGGGCTCACGCCAATAATCCCAGCACTTTGGGAGGCTGAGGTGGGTGGATCACTTGCGGTCAGGAGTTCGAGACCAGCCTGGCCAATATGGGGAAACTCCCATCTCTACTAAAAACACAAAAATTAGCCAGGCATGGTTGTAGTCCCACCTGTAGTCCCAGCTACTTGGAAGGCTGAAGCAGGAGAATTGCTTGAACTCAGGAGGCTGAGGTTGCAGTGAGCCAAGACTGCACCACTGAACTCCAGCCTGGGTGAGAGAGTGAGACTCTGACTCATTAATAAATAAATGAATAAGTGAACTGGGGATTGCGAGGCTCTGGCTCTAAAGGAGGTTACTTACTACAATGCTTTTATTTCTCAATTTCTAAAGGCAGATGGTTTAAGGCAGAAAACCCAGTCACTTGCCAAGATTATTAAGGAAAAAGTTGCATGAACACGAGACACACAGACTGATCCTGGTTTACTTCTTCTGGGCTCAGACACACAATACTTCTCACCAGTGGGACCAGTGCTATGTACGTGAGCAAATAAAAACACCCCATCTTGGTTGGGTGCGGTAGCTCACACATATAATCCCAGCACTTTGGGAGGCCAAGGCAGGCAGATCACCTGGGATCAGGAGTTCAAGACCAGCCTGGCCAACATGGCAAAACCTCATCTCTACTAAAAATACAAAAATTAGCTGGGTGTGATGGCGCATGCCTATAATCCCAGCTACTGGGGAGGCTGAGGCAGGAGAATCGCTTGAACCCGGGAGGCAGAGGTTGTAGCGAGCCAAGATCATGCCACTGCATTCCAGCCTGGGAGACAGAGTGAGACTCCATCTCAAAAAACAAACAAACAAACAAATAAACCAACCAACAAACCAACCAACCCACTCCATCTTGTCACCATGACCCTTGTGGGTAAAGCGAAATAACATCGAGGGGCTTGCAGCATTTCTTAAGATCTGTGGTATCAAATACTCAGTGGGAAGTGGACTACATTAAAAGTAATGAGTGCATTTTTAAGCTGATTTGCCACTGAACAATATCCCCATCAACAGGGAACGTCATGAAAAAAGACCTGGGATGGCCCCTTTGCCACTACATCCTAAATTCACCGGGTACTTGAACGTGTTACTGGACTGAGAAGCTCCATCTGCAGGTGAGACTCGCCGACTCACTGCTGTCTCCCAGGGTGCCTGAATTAACATGGCTAAGTAGTTCAGTGACCAGTGTCTGCACAGTCACTCTGTAAATTCAACCCTGAGGTCTTGACACTAAGGGACCCGCCCCGTCCATGGGTATAAACTGTTCGACAAAGGTCTGAAACCAGATGGCCGATTCTTCCACAGAAATCTGAGAATGGAAGGGTGCAGACACCTTCTGGGAAGAAAGTAGCAATGAGATAAACACAGCCCTCCCCTCCCCAGAGGTGAGGAAGGTCAGCAAACCCACCCCGCAACCCCCAGCAAATTCACTCCCTCTAGGGAAGCGGCCTCCGTCTCCACACCAGGAAATGCTCCATTCTGCAGCAGCCCAGGGGCGCCCCAAGGTGGTGACCACTGCAGAGGAACCAAATGGTTTCTTTTCAAGACAGGGTAACTATGCTGATATTTCAATCGATTGGCAATTACGTAATGATCACCCGCTGTGCGCCCGTCGCTGGAGCAGATGCGCACGCGGGAGATGTTCTTGCCATTATAGGACACTCTGTGCTGACTGCCTCTTGAGGCTAGATGCAAATCCCAAAAGAGAGTCGTTTCTCCACTTCACACTTGCTGAGACTCCAATACTTTTGTCTTTTGGAAGTACTTCTGATTGCATTCATCCTATAGAATAATTCCAGGACTTACTTGAGGAAGTTTTCAAGGTCATCTCGGCTGCAGGAGGACCAAGAGAGGTCACTTGGGTTCCGGCCTTTCACCCACTCTCCCGACATGATGTGGGACCTGCCAGCGCAGGATGAGTGGTCATCATCGTGGTTCATGCCCAAGCTGTCCAAGAAGGAGAAGAAGAGAGGGATGCTTATGCTACAGGCTTCTCATTTCCAGTTCCAGGTGCAAGCGGACCATGCTAAGCTAAATCAACTGTTAAAAACAAAAACTGACATAAGGTGTAAGTGGTTCTCACAGAACAGACCCACAGTCATGTGTTTTCAGAGAAATAGAAGGCAAGGATTTGTTTATTTAGTGAATGAAGATAAACTGAGCAAATGACAGACACTAATAGCATTCACCAAATAACAATAAATCAACGAAGTATATTAACTCTGATAATTAACTGTGACATGATAATTCTTAAACTCTAAGCTTCTGATGGTTAGACTTGTTTTCTTACATTAAATATTCCAATGTTCATGGTTTAGGTGTTTCTGTTCCTTAGAGATAATTCATTGTGCTAAGAGGAATCACTGGGTACCATCCTAAATACTGACTTATAGAATGTTCTGAATCTAAGCCTTCAAACTCATTACAAAGTATGGCTTTTCTATCTTTCGCTTCTAACAAGATCACAACTGTCACCTTCCCTATTCAGCAATACCTGAGAGATACCAGGATGCCTGTCTCAACCTGGAGGGCTGATCACACTGTGCACTGAACAGTGATCTTAGCTTATACACTTGCCCTCACTGGGGTAAGCCAAGACATGCAGCACACAAGATCCAGTGGCCCACAGTTCACTGACCCAGAGTTCCTTATGACCCAACTTGTATAAGGATGACGATCTTTCAACAACCTCAGTACAACAACAACAAAAAAGAACACATACTTTCCTTCATTCAAAAATATTAGATACTTTCCAAGTGCCAGGTAACGGACCACAAGGAAAAGACCTCAAATCACTGCCAGCTTCGGAGAAGAGATAAACGCTGACAGAGATAATGATAAAAGAGGTTTCTAAATTCTGCTCTAGAGCCACATTTTCCTAGTTTGCTCATAGATGTCTGACCGTCTTCCGTCAACTCCCCTGCTTGGTGCTTCATGGTGGTGTTCTTCCCAAGAGAAACCCATCCTGTCTTCTCCTCTGCACGCCTGCACGCCACCCCCACACCCTTTTGCCTACAGAGATGCTCCCCTGGCCAACTCCCAAGTGGAGTTGGATCAGCTAAAGTCACTCATGTCATTTGGAGGATCCGCTGCCTGGCGTTCATGTGTTCTGGAACTTTGGGCTAGCGGGTCCCTCTCTGATCACCCATATGTGACTGCCCCCATCAGTGGAGGGGCGGCATCCGTACCAATCTTCAATTTTATTTATTCTTAAACCTACTGATGCCAGTGATACTTGTTATTTCAATTCATACATGTGGTTACATGTTGGGTTAACCAACGAAATATGAGGACAAATACTAAGTTGTTGTTCTCATGAAAACAGATTTAGCCAGTAGCTAAGACAGACTGCCATCCAACTGGGTGTGGGCAAGACAACTGTGAAAGATGAGGAATAAATCACAAAAATCTGTTCCCAGGCTGCTTCACAAGTCTTTTATAATCCTTTCTATGTGTATACACACACACACACACACACACACACACACACAAAAAAAAAAAAAAAAAAACACATATATTAAAGAAACTGGATTCAAACTCTCATTATAGGCATGCTTTATGTGAGGAAGGTGTATTAGTCCATTTTCACACTGCTATAAAGATACTACCTGAGACTGGGCAGTTCATAAAGGAAAGAGGTTTAATTGACTTGCAGTTCTGCCAGGGAGACCTCAAAACTTACAATCATGGCAGAAGGTGAAGGGGAAGCAAGGACCTTCTTCACATGGCGGCAGGAGAGAGAAGCACAAACAGGGAAAATGCCAGATGCTTATAAACCCATGAGATCTTGTGAGAACTCCCTCACTATCACAAGAACAGCACAGAGGAAACCACCCTCACGACCCAATCACCTCCCACCTGGTCCCTCCCTCGACACATGGGATTATGCGGATTACAATTCAAAATGAGATTTGAGTGGGGACACAGCCAAACCATATCAGAAGGTGACATGGAAATCCAATTGGCAGATACCCTTCCTCAAAGAGGAGGCTTCCCCTCTGCATTACAAAATTGATGAAAAAAGCTAATGTTTTTATAGCTTAAGTTAAAACAAAATGTCTAAGGCACCTACGTATAATGTCTTGATTTATTTCTCCACTTGAATCAATTTTTTGCCTAATTGGTCAAGTGACCAACTATGGTCATGTCTGAAAAGGGAGTGTCTGCATCACCACCTAGGTATGGATGGCCACAGTTTCGCTTGGTCCAGGCCTCTGTCAACCTCAGACCCTCCTGACTGGAGGCCCACAGGCTCTTCCAACTCACCCTATTTTCTCAGGGCAGCAGTAACTGGTGCAAAGCAAGCATTTGATAAACACATTTATTGAATGAATTATCTGTTTAATAGTGAAGAAAGTGCCAAAAAATACTGGAGAACTCATATCCATGACAAGTGTGTTGATCGGGCATGGTGGCAGACTGCTTGGCAGAACGGCAAAAGCCACCTCTCGTTAGATTCAGTCTCGTACTCCTGCCTCAGTGTCAGGTATCCATCCAATTAGGGTTAAGGAAGACTGAAGAAATTATCAGACAAATCTGGCCAGTGAGAATAGTTTAGCCATATTTTTTTTTTTTTTTTTTTTTTTTTTTTTGAGACGGAGTCTTGCTCTGTCGCCCAGGCTGGAGTGCAGTGGCACGATCTTGGATCACTGCAACCTCTGCCTCCTGGGTTCAAGTGATTCTCCTGCCTCAGCCTCCTGAGTAGGTGGGACTAGAGGCACGCACCAGCACGCCCGGCTAATTTTTGTATTTTTAGTAGAGACAGGGTTTCACCATGTTGGCTAGGATGATCTCAATCTCTTGACCTCGTGATCCACCCGCCTTGGCCTCCCAAAGTGTTGGGATTACAGGCGTGAGCCACTGCTTAATGGTCACTTGGTTGAATAAAGTGAGTTCTATTTTTTCAATGCAATTACTCAGCTTTTTAATTCACTTTTGGATGAGCAACAGAACATGTTTATTTACATACAAGTGCATGAGAAAGCAATCTCCATTCAGCTTTAAAAAATTCTGTTACAAATAAAAAAATTTTAAAAATATATTCATCCTTGGCACCAAAAAAATTATTTTTACTTTCACTGTCAGTATGAATTCTTTCTTTTTTTGAGGCTCATTTTCTTTAACTGTATTTTATGGTGGAAAAAGCACTTCACATGAGAGCTGCCTTCTGAAGTTCGTAAACTTACAATACAGTATTGTTGGCTACAATTGTAATGCTGTACAGCAGCTCTCTTGAGCTCCACTGAAACTCGATGCCCACTGATTAGCAGCTCCCCCTTCCTCCTCCCTCCAACCCCTGGCAATACAAACCCACTCATTGATTCTATGAATTTGACTATTTTAGATGTCTTATATAAGTGGAATCCTGCAGTATTTTTCTTTCTGTGACTAGCTTATTTCATTTAGTATAAAATAACGGGTTAAGTTTTAAAATATATAAGAAACTCCTACAACTCAATAGCACAAAAACTAGCAACCCAGTTAAAAGTGAGCTCAAGAATTGAGAAGACATTTCTGTAAAGAAGACATACAAATGGCCAGCAGGTACAGAAAAGATGCTCAATGTCACCAATCATCAGAGAAACACAAATCAAAACCCCAATGAGATACCACCTTATACCTCTCACAATGTTTACTACGAAAATACAAAAAACATGACAGATGTCTGCGAGAACGTAGAGAAATTAAAACCCCTGCGTGGCATTGGTTAGAATGCAAAATTGTACAGATGCTATGAGAAAACAGTATGGGGGCTCCTCAAAAATTAAAAATAAAACTACTGTATGATCCAACAATTCTATTTCAAAATATTTATGCAAAAGAATTGAAACCAGAATCTCCAAGAGACATCACTCCCATGTTCAGTTACAGCATTATTCACAATAGCCAAGATATGAACACAACCTAAATAGCCACTGATAGATGGATAAATAAAATGCAGTCTATGCATACAGCGAAATATTCAGTCTTAAAAAAGGAAATTCTGCAATATGCAACAACATGGATGAACCTTGCGGACATTATGTTAGGTGAAATCGGTTTTTAATTTTCTTCTACCTGGTAGCTTTCTCTTTCTCTATTTCATGTTAACTGTTGAAGGAACTGACTGGTTTTTCAAGTACACTTAGCAAAGGACATCAAAAGTCAACTATCTTAAATTTGACTTAGGGTTTGTCTTTCTTTAAATAAAACTGTTGAGAGAATTCTTAAATGAGTAGGTCTTCTGAAGGTTTTGATGGATTTCAATGAACTATGCCGAATGTACAGAGGTTACAGAAATAAAATGTCTCACGAAAAAAGTGGCTCCAGCTGCCATCTCATGGTGTATCCATTGCATGTGTACTAGGTCAAATTGCTATCTCCAGCCTTGGCAGGCATGGTCCTTATCAGCATTAACAATGTCTCTTCATAAGGGTCACAACTCACAGACCCTGGAATCCTAGTCTGAGTCACACAGACCATAGTCTCTACTTGGAACATGATCTTGCACTTGGAAGCAATGAGGCAAATGCAAGGCCTTCATTGTATCAATGACGTGAAACATTCAGAAATGTAAGCCTAAGAGAATGGAACGTTTTGCCTCTTTAAGGAACATGCATGGTTTCAGGAAGGCACAGGTTCCGGAACCATGAGCTGGGTTCCGGGGAAAATCATCTGGGAACCTACACAGAGGTTCCATTTGCCTGGGTCACTGCCCCTCAAATACCCTACTCAGAAAACCGGTTTCTCCTGGAACAGCCCCCAAGTAAAGAGGGTGTCATTAGCTGCAGCGTCAAACGTTACAAAATTTGCATATTCACCAAACGGATACAGCATTATCTTACTTTGAGAAATATTCAAATCCCTTAAGAAAACAACTCTCCCTGTAGGCATTCTCTAAAACCTCTTTCCCTACCTTGACCTGGATCAGAGGCATCTCCCACCTCAGGTAATAAGAACTTTTCAAACCTAGGGCACAAGTCGATGGAGGATCAACACATGAATTAATTATTCTAACTGTGCACTTGGACAAGCTGCTCCCATCCTCCCTGGCTGGGATCTCCCGGGCAGCTACTAGAAGGGTTTTCCAAACATCGATGTTGCTCAGAAAACCACAATGGGAGGAGACCCAAGCTCTGGGAGGATGGTCTCACCATTTAAGGAAGAAAATTTCATGAGTTTTCTCAGTGATCAACTTGGTTATCAAATGAAAGGGGCTCCTTCTTCCCACAAGACCTCTTCTCCTGGCCAGAGAACCTGGTGATTCAGGAGACACACACGATGGTTACAAAAGTGCTCAGAAAAGATGGCTGTGCTGTTGGCAACTCCATATTCCTCACAGGGATCTGGCCGACCGGAGCACACTGTGTCCTATGAGCATTTCACTCTGCCAGCCCAAGAGGACTTCCCCAAGGAATGTTCCAGACAGCAAAATCAGCCGAGTGGGATTCTTGGGTTTCCAGAGCTTGTCTCTAATATAGATCAAGCTTGATCTGCTCTAAAATGTTTAAATGCTAACTAAGTGGCTTATCACTTTACAGTTTGATTAACTAGCATTGGACTGGGAGGAGTCTTGATACTTGAGGTTGACATCAACTACTGTCTAGGCTATTTTTAGTTTAAATTAAAGATTACTTTGACTGAGAAACTCATGTTATTTTAAGTTTATGTCCCAGGGCATTTATTATTTCTGGCAACATTATATTTAACGAAAATGTGTGGTGTTAAGTACGCCCAGTAATTTTAACTTTCAGTGACTGTGGGGCTGAGGACACAGATGGGTCTTGTGTCTCACATGGCCCAGCTTTATCAGACGCAGTCATGGCTTCATGGCCTTGAGTTGATTTTATCTTAAAATAACATGCTGCTCTTTATTTGTTTTGGGAGACACAAAGCACACCATGCGGCGAGTTCTGAGAGGATTCCCACAGTGCTCGACCCCTCCTGGTTTCTGAATCTCACAGGAGATGAGCAGGTGTTCTAGACTTGGGACATCTGCCACTCTGGAAGTCTCAGCTTTACCTGGCTCTGAGCCTACCTGTCTCTCAGAAGCTTTGGGATTTTGATGTCAGGTGTAGGAGTCAGGTCCAGCCTCACCTCAAAGCAGTCTTGGCTGAGTTTGTGGAATGAACGCCTGGAGTGGGATGAAGAGCCTGGGCTCCCATGAACATAGCTTCTCCATGGAAGGCTGGCTCCAGCCCTACTTCCATAGCCCTGTGGGGACACTGCCTGGCAATTCCTATTCAATAGATGTTTATTGACATTGTAGTAACTGGAATGGCCCATGGCAGTTTCTAAGAAATAG
This sequence comes from Macaca mulatta, assembly GCF_049350105.2. NCBI lineage: Eukaryota > Metazoa > Chordata > Mammalia > Primates > Cercopithecidae > Macaca > Macaca mulatta. The sequence goes on from NC_133412.1 coordinate 90,551,039, forward strand.
TGGACAGAAGTGTATTCGTTATTGCTAATCAACATAACAATAATTAACAGGCCAGCTCTGCACTAGAGGGGAAATTCTCCAGTCAGTACCTCTTGCCAAGGACCAGATTGTGCCCCCAGTCTTGGGCTACTCCGAAACGCTAGCTACAGGATTAAATGCCACTAGGGGATAACACGCTGCACTCATTTATAGGTCAAAGAACAGCGTCAGTTCCCATGATCATCAATAACCCCACTTATGGAGAACAAAACAAATAGGCAGCAATAGCAGCAAAAGCCTCTCACTGTGGAGAAGGTACTTGTGTTTTGTACAGAAAAATGAGCCCACCAGTTTTCAGGGATTCAGCAACAAGGCAAACACCAGAGTAGATTGGGGGTCGCCATAGATTTAGCTATACTTCAAATGCACATAGTACCATGTAAGAGTCATCCCAAAACAGTACAAAATTCGGAATCACCAATGGGTAAATAATGACCAACACAGTGTTGGTGTTCAGTGTGTTTTTCTAGAATAGACACCATCATAGCAGGTAAATATGAATAATACTCATACAATATACACAGCCTCTCTAAGCTAACCGGAGTACTGAAATGACAAGCAAACACTCAATTATTGAATTTACATACATGGGATTTTGACGTAGGTGCATGAGTCGGGTACAGCCTTCACTCAAAGCAGCCTTGCCTGGGTTTGTGTAGACGTATATATGTATATATAAGTGTAGATATATACCTCTCCTATATACCTATATATAACTATATATAGGTATATATAACTATATATAGGTATATATACACCTATGTATAACTATATATAGGTATATATACACCTATGTATAACTATATAGGTATATATAACTATATATTATATATACCTATATAACTATAGTTATATATAGTTATATACATAGCTATAACTGTAACTATATATAACTATATATGTATGTATAAATATATATGTATATATCTATATATACTATGTAACTATATACCTATATATAGTTATACATAGGTGTATATATACCTATATATAGTTATACATCGGTGCATTTATACCTATGTATATAACAATATACCTATATATAACTATATACATACACCTATATATACACACACCTATATATAACTATATAGTTATATATATACCTATATAGTTATATATAGGTATATTATATACATAGGTATACATATACCTATATATAACTCTATATATGCCTATATATATAACTATATATACCTATATATAAAACTATATAGGACAGGTATGTACCTACACTTATATATACGTACATATATACACACATACATCTCCATACATTTAGAAGATTCACATCAAGTGGGCTTTTAACTTTTAGCAAAAATTCAACTTATTGAAAGAGAGAAAGAGAGACAGAGAGAACGAAGCATGGGAGATTCTGTCCCTTATTCCAGCCAGCAAGCATGTGTTTGCTTGTGCACCCTGACATCCTGAGAGGGTATGTGATAAAGCCGTGTATCTACCCTTCTCTTGGGGTTTCTTGCTGTGAGCACCACGCCATGCTGAGGGTGACTCTGGTGTTTCATGATCCACATTTTTTAAATACAACATGGGTAGGAGATGTGGAGTCTTAATATTTGAAGTCTAAATTTTATAATTTTATTTAATAGACAGGGTCTCACTCTATCACCCAAGCAGGAGTGCAGTGGCATGATCACAGCTCACTGCAGCCTCAAACTCCTGGCCTCAAGTGATCCTCCTGACTCAGTTTCCCAAGTAGCTGGGATTACAGGTGCATGCCACCATGCCTGGCTAGTGAAGTTTAAATTCTATCTGATGCTCTAAGAAATGGCTGCTGTTTCCAACAGTGGCAGGAAATCTGGGTATGAAGGATGTAGACAGACACAGTTGAATATGGTGCTTACTAGGAAATTTTCAAAGATCATTTGGACCACACTATTTTCACCTTTCACCTTACTTTAGACTCTCACTCTGTCAAGGTGCAGTGCCCTGGGCTGCTACCATTTTGTCTGAGCATTTCACTTATTTTACCACTGTGTCTTCACAGCCTCCAGTGAAACAGGGATAGGAGCAGCCATCATCTTCCCATTCTTGCTGAGCACCTTTGAAGGCTGTAGGAGTAGAGTAATTTGCTCAAGTCATGCAGAAGAGCAGAATCTGCACTCCTGGCTGGCCTTCTTTCTCTGAAACTATCTTTTCCCAGCCAAGTTAACAGTATTAGGCATCAGGCCCTAGCTGCTTAGTCTCCCATATTCAGCACACCTTCCTCCACCCATGCACTCCAGGCACAACGTGCATAGACAGTGGCCAGCTCCAAGTCCCAGCCAGCCTCCAATGTCCTGATGGTTTTGATGAGAAGGTGTGGGCAGCCAGGGAGGATGACACAAAATACCCCTTCCCATCTAGAAGCAGCCCTGGCTTTGCAGTCAGACCAACCTAGAAGAAAATGTCAGCTCTGCCACTTGAGAAAGAAACATCACACCTCTGAACCTTAGTTTTCCCATCTGTGATTAAACAGGGATAATACTGAACGTCATTCATTCATTCACCAAGTATTTGTTGAATGCCTTCTGCATGCCAGATACTGTTCTAGGCACTGGGAATACAGAGTTTACATTCTCTAAAGGAATGGGGGTCAGGGTCACATGGGAAAACAGTCACCAAAGTGCCTGGCAGTAGTAGGTACAGTAGAGAATGGCCTTGCTTCTTCTAAGCACACACATTCGCTTGACCAAAGCAAGTTGCAGCCCCCAAGCTGCAAACTCAGGTGCTCTCAGACAGCTGTGGTCTAAGGAGGGAAGTCATACTGTAAGGCAGGTGGGCCGGTGGAGAAATGAAAAGTTCCCACCCCACTCCAATGCCTTTGTATTCCATTATTCCTCTGCAATGAGCTAACAGAACAAAATCTCTGTTCTAGCAGATGTGTCTCAGAGGCCCACTGTTCTTGGTAAGTGGCTACACCCATCCAGGACTGCAGATGTCCTTAGGACACCTCTGAAGGACAATCACTGATGACCACTCATCTATACCATGTGTTGCTCTCCATAGGAAGGGGATGAAGATGGTGGCCTAGGGCAAAGCCTCCCATTCTTTTCGGCTCCCAACAGTAGATCTAGGTTTGAATGCAACAGGCCACACTCCTCCTTGCTTCAGTGTGTGTGCAGTAGCCTGGACTCGGTAAAAGCTCAAGGGACATTGGACTATAGGGCTGAAGCTCCTGCCATCTCTGTGAAATACGGTTTTCTGGTCCTAATAGATTCCATGGGCTTGTCAGCTCCTGCCACTCTGATCATGCTCCCACATGACAAAGATAGTCCTTAGGGAGTGAGCTGGTCTCACTTTTCTCCACTCCATCAGCTCTTAGAGCACAGCTGGACACAGAACGGGGATCAATCAATGGCTTGACATGAAAGCAGCACATGAGCACCTAGGTCCATGTAATGCACCATCAGCACACAGGACAGAGGCTACCCACAGTGTGCATCCACCCCAATGCCTCATGTGCATGGCATGGCTTCATGATAGGATGGTCCCAATATGAACACACAATGACACAGGCTCCCAAATGAGTGACACCTGCTTGGGAGGCTCCCATTCTCCTTCGCACAAAGTCCTCACTGTTTAGAGCATCCAAAAATGCATCTAGAGCCAATGCAGGCAAACGGCCTCATGACTTGAATAGACTCTGAGTCAAAGATTTGAAATATTTCACAGAAAAGAAACCCATAAAGTTATGTTAGTTTCTGACCTGGGAAACCATTCTGTTGTGAGGGGGCTTGCTAAAGCTGATTGCAGTTAGAAATTCTGAAGATGTTTAGAATGATGTCACAACGATGGAATAAGAATATAGCCTCCCCAGGTGATTAGAGGACACAATGCTGATTCTGGTGAAAAGGCTGTAGGGTGTTAAGAAAACCTCTGCCCGGCATCAAGACAAATAGAGGGAGTAGAAGCAATGAACCAATTCTTTCTCCTTTCTCTCTTTAGTCTCTCTCTTTTTTTTTTTTTTCCAGAATGTCCTTGGGTATTTTGAGAACTTTATTCTTCCCTATGATTTTAGTTTGTCAGATTCTATAAAAAGTCATTCTAATTTGGGATTGCACTGAATACACTAATTTGGGGGGAAATGGCATCATTAGAAGCTTGAGTCTTGCCATCTTAGGACACAGAGCACCTCATCATTTTGCCAGGCCTTTTGTGAATGACCTTGGCCAATGTTTTTAGTGTGCATCACGAAGGTCTTACATTTCCTATTAGCATCATTCCTGGGTATTTCATGTCTTTGGACAACGCTGTGAATAAGATCTGCTTTTTATTCTTTTGTAATTATTGCTTGTACATAGGAAAACTACAGATTGCTGCATGTTGGTCTTATGACGCAATACCATGATGAACATCTACCGGCTCCAAAGGCTTTTCAGATGATTCTTTTATAATATACAGACAATTCTCATTGTGCCTCATCCCCTTCTATATTTACACCTTATTTCTTGCTTTATGAAATTGAACAGGACTTCTAAAATAACATTAAGTATCAGTTAAAACATGGGCACCTTTACCCTGTTCCCATATCGACTGGAAATACTACTAATGTTTGCACACTGAATACATTTGCTCCAGATTACTCATAGGTAGGTAAACTTGATGAGGTTAAGGAAGCTTTCTTTTAAATAATCATTTGTAAAGCCTTCCTTGCTGCTACAGTGCGATGGTCCAAGGAGAAAGAGATCATGGTTAAAGACCTGACAATAATTATTACGGGGATGTTAAGCAAGGTTCCTAAACTCCTGGGCTTGTTTTCCTAGCTGAGAGATGAGGGGCATGAGCCAGGTGGCTATTAAAAGATTTCCAATCTAGAAAGGAATAACTTCATGATTCTTGATCTAGGAGGCTGGGCACAATTTCAGGTCTAGTTGTTATTCATTCTTTCAAGAGTAGATTGTGCACCGTCTTGCACCAGGCATTTTGCAGAGCACCAGGCTCATAGCAGTGAGTGACACACAGCCCCTGCAGGAAGCCCATGGCCTGGTGGGGATCAGAGAGAAGTCAGCAGGCTGTTGGTATGTAGCCTAGGCCAGTGCTGTTCAATAAAACTTTCTGCGATGATGGAGAAGCCTCTATGTGGGCCGTCTGATATCGTGGCCACAGGCCACATGTGGCTACTAAGAGTTTGAAATGTGCTAGTGTGACTGAGGAATTTTTAATTAAGAGAAATTTAAATAGGCACAAGTGACTAATTGCCAGCACCCAGACCACACAGGTGTAAGTGAGAACGTGACTGGCTAACTTGAGCTAGGAGCCCTGGATATCGTCTCATTGGATATCATCATAGTATATCTTTGCCCACAAATTACTTACAGATACTTGGAGAAATAACCCAATCCCGTAACACGGCTGGAGAACAATTAGTGGCCATGTGTCGACATCAGAAGCTGAAAGCATGGGCACTCAGAAAAGGGAGCCCTTTGCCTGTTATCAAGTGACTACTGACTCTTCATGTGAGCTTAATTTATACCCAGTTTACCCTCCAAAATGGTCGTGCTGATGCTGTCATCAGTGAAAACCCTCCAAATTCCAGGGCTGCTGTGGATTTCTTAGAAGTGAAGAATCAGAACCAAAAGTTCTTTGCACAGCATCCAAGTGAAGGAAAAACCACCAGCCTGCACTGTGTGCTTTGGACAGTGATAGGATGCTGGAGTGCAAGTGTGACCTCAAGCAGCAAGTGGGACTCCCGAGGCACCTTCTTACGGATGGCACGCAGTGTAATTAAACCTGGGATCTCCTCAGTTTCTAATGAATTTAGTCAAAGAATGTGCCTTCATCTGCTAAAAAAGCGCATGGTGAAATTTAATGAGGCAGAGCAAGGGAGATAACTGTAATGCTAAGAGGTCTTGTGAGGCTCTACTTAGGTTTTTAAAGGACGATAATATATAGAGAAAATCTTTTACTTAGGAAGATAAATTCATGAAAGCACTGAGCTCTTCTGAAACTACCCATGGACATGACGAATGTCACAGGGCCTGAGCTGCTCTCCCTTCTGAGGCCTGCTCTGGCCCAGGACACAGAAATGCTCTTGGCCAAAAACCCAGATGATCTGTCAGAACGTGGCAAAGCCGTGTAAACCTTCCACTCTAAACATCGCAGGACGAACAAGGGGGGTACGTGTTGGCTTTCTGGGACTCCTGTTCCCCTTTCAAGTCTGCGGCGGGCCTCACTCAGGCCCCACTGCATCTGTTAGAGGCAGATGTGGGTACAAGGAGGACTCCGAGGATGCAGCTCATGGCTCCATTCACCTCTCCTGTGTACGGGGTGTACAGTGAATGATGGGAGGAACCACCTACTGGATTTTGGTTTCAGCGTGGCTCTAGTACAAGACCATGTGCATGGCTTATTAAGCTAGAACACAGCAGAGTTGAAGAGTACAAAGTGCTTCTCTTTAGAGAAATGTACTCCCAAGGTTCTGCCAAGGAAAGACTGCTGGAGCGGAGCGCTGTCAGTATCACGGAACTTTGTTGAAGGAAACAGGGTGATTTGGTGAGAATAAGAATATGCTTTCTGCTTCTGAGCCTAGAGAGTAATTCATCTAATGGTGCTGCAGACACAGGGCTGGGACAGGGCAGGAAATGGAAAGACGGCTAAAACTTCCCAAAGATGAAAACCCCAGGCTAACACAGTCTACCCTCCAGATGTCGAGGAGGAACTCGCTGCTAACAGCGCATAGCAAAAATTATGTGTAAGTGGAGAGCAATTCCTCAGTTTTAGGGAAACCTACAGTCACTCCAAGTCTTAAGTATCTGTTTCTTGCGGAGTGCTACAGAAGCAAGCACATCAGAAGGTCAAGAGCAAATCTCCCCATTCAATGCAACCTCTGGGGTCTGCACCACCCAAGCTCTGTGGATTGGGGGATGTGATTCTTTCCCTTCCCACCTCCAGTCCCCCAACAATGTCCTGCTCCCAGGCTACCTGTCTGCTCCTACCCTCTCGTTGATGTCCCTGATTCAGAGGAACCTCCCCTTGCCCCCCAGACACTTTGTATTTTAACATCATCTGCCTTAACACATTATCCAGAGGAGTGACTATAATGGCAGATGTGTTGGGCATTGTGGTGGCCAAAGGGGTGGTGGTAGGGGGCGGTGGTAAAAACGACGCTGGTATCACCACCGTGGGCTTTGTTCATCATATTCCCTTCAAGGCGGGGATTCATACACTCCTGGTCTGTGAAGGTTGCTACTCATTCAGGTCAGAGCCTCAGGAAGCCCAAGGCATTCAGAGGGCCTGAAAAGATACCCCACATTTCTTCCATTCATGCTCTTATCCATCTACCAGCACAACTTCCACTGCCCGTCACATGGCAGGCATGATGCTAAGCACTTGTGTGTGTATGGAACATGCACCTAAGGTACAGGCAAAGGTGGAGCCACCCCTCAACACAGATGCTAAATGGGATGCTGAGAGTGGGAACAATACTGACAGGGCAGAGAAAGGAAATACTCCACAAGGGGTACTCATGCCCAGCAAGTGGGGAGTACCTGGGAAAGAGAACTGTTCTCAATGTGACAGCCACTACTCATTACATGTATTATCTCATGAATTCATTATTATTATTCCACTTCACAGATGAGGTAACTGAGGCCAGGAGAAGTTGGGAAGCTTGCCTGAGGTCAAATAGCTGGTAATTGCCCAAGCACAGTTTGAGCCCTGGCAGCCCATGCATTGAACCTTAATACATGGGACAGTCATTGAGGATGCAATTGCCCCCACACTCAAACGACAGCAAAGAACTGGTACCTGCTAACCTGTGCGGAAGTGGCCATGTGGAGGCTGGCAGCCCTCAGGTACTGTGAACTGCATGCTCAAAACCAGCAGGCAAATCCCTCTTGGGGTTAGAGGTGGAGAGCCAGGGGGCATCTGCTCATGGGGCACTGGGACTCTCCCGCAACACAGCGTGGATGTGGCTTTGAGGAGAACAGGTATTGAGAAGCAGCTAAAAACTTCCTGGACCAGCTTGAAGCAATGACACCTCTGTTCTCCGGGGCCACTCCTGGGGGCACTCAGTGTCCCAGGGCATTCAGGAGGGGTGTTTGGGGTTGGTTCCCTTCTTCCTGGACACCTCCTAGTCTCTTATCATAAGTGCAGGTCCGAGACGTTACCTGTGCCTACCCTCTGACTTTCCCACATACACCCAAGGCTAGAAGAGGAAGCCAGATGTGGCTGGCACCATGAGATGTCACGTGGGCACCAAGTCCACATGGGCTTGGGAACGATGATGGGGGGCATGGGGTGTGGGTAGAGAACTTTGAAGTTCTTTGTGACATTCATCCATCCTCCCCTTTTAGTTACCTTAAACTTTTGTACATTAAAAACATATTGCCAGGAGACTGCTGCAGAATTTTGACTCCTTTTACAGTTGAGATCCAGGCCTTAAAGAGCTGCAGGCTTTGACACTTAAAGGGCCCTTGTAGCCCCTTCGTCTGAACCTATGCGGAAACTGAAGTCCAGAGAGAAGCAACCTGCCCACGGCCTCACAGTCAGCCGCAGAAAGTCCCCCAGCACGCAGGGACTCCTAAATGCTGGGCTGAAATAAGCCTTCCGGCCTACCTCAAAGGTTCTACCTTTGCATAGTCCAGCCACAGAAACTTGAAAAGAGACATCGAATTGGGAACCATTAAAAGTCCCTTCGCGGATTTCAAAATGAAATTTGGTTTGCTCTGGTAAACCTCACAGTCAGCTCTCAAAACAACATCTTTTAGAAGTGTTTATTCAGAGGAAATGCTCTAGGTCAATAGGTTTTCTATCAGCCCGTTTTTCTGCCCCAAAGAAACAAAAGAACAGCAAGTATTTTTGTTTTCCTTTTAAACTGCCTATATCCCTGAACTAGACAAGACTTTTTGAATTCCACCTAGACTTAGCAACTTGGGTTCCTTGGAAGCCGAGATTTAATAAGCTTTCCACTGACAATTTTGACTGGTAGATTTCTCAGGGAGGGTTTATCTCAGCCAATAGCAGGAGAAGGCCTGGCTGGTGGCACCCACTAATTTATTGAGTAGCTAAAATAAGTGCATGGTAGAAATTCAAAGGATATCAAGGGCTGTGAGATGAATATAGAGCCCATCCCCCATACCAGCTTCCTAGGTGCCTGCTGCCCCACTTACGGGCAGCCCTTGTCACCAGTTCTCCTACGGGGAGCCATTTTAATGGGCAGTAGAAACCAGCCCCCAGCACTTCCTATACCCTTCAAAGGCCAGTTGGAGAAGGGGATTAGCTGACCTGCAGGAGGGGCTGCAGCTGAGAAAGCCTGCTGCCTCCAAAGTTCAAAGACCTCCCAGGGATGTCTGACGGGACAGATGCTCTGGGCAGCAGACAGTGCAAGGACAGACTGCTTCCTGCTCCTAATGGCCTTATCCCCTTCCTTCCTTCCTTCCTTAAGACCCATAAGCCAGGAGGGACTTTATGGCCTCATTATTTGGATGCTGCCTTTCCACCTGCCCAGGAGGCTGGGGTGGGAGCAGGGGTGGGAGCAAGGGCAGGAGTGCATCCTCTTCCATCCCACCTGGCAGGGCTATGAAATGCATGTCACAGGTCAGGGAGGCCTGAGGGAGCTGTCAATCAAGTGACACAAGCCCTGACCCCTGCATGCTCTTACAACATCCCTGTACCCCAGGGCCTTTGCTCATGCCCTTTGCCCCATCTGGATGCCACTCCCCTCTCGTGGGCCCAGCTTGCAGGTACCATCCTTCCTGCAGCAGCCCCAGTCCTCGCCAGCAGAGAGCATCCCTCCTGCTGAGCTCCTGAGCACCCCAGTGGCCTTTCGAGGTCTTTGGAGAACCCCCAAAAGCAAGACTGGTCATGCTTCTCTACACCTCAATGGCCCAGAACCTCCCGGCAGCCTGGCTCAGTGCTCACCACATGGAAGGGGCTGGTAAATGTTCATAAATGAATGGAACCAAGGACACAACAAAATAAAAACAGCTTCTCTGCTTCTAAGAAGATCCTGGTCACCTGCTCCATCCTGACTCACCTCTGGTCACCTGCTCTGTCTTGACTCATCCCAGTCACCTACTCTGACCTAAGTCACCTTTAGTTACCTGTTCCTAATTGTCTTTCCCGCCAAACTATTCACCCCACCACTCTGGCTCATACCCCTGTTCTCTTTAAAATAGCCAATCAGAATTAGCTTAGACTGTGTGGTCCCACCCTAGCCAACAGAAGAACGATACAGCAGTAAGAGCTACCTGCATCAGGAATAAGATCCCCCTTCCCTCCCTTATTCAGGTGTGCTCTCACCATTGTTCCATCTGCGAAGAGCACCCCTTCTGCAGACAGTAAATTTGCCTTGCTGAGAAAACTTTTTGTCTGAATGCTAATTTTTTCTTGAGGTAGCGAGGAACAAGCACTTCTAACAAAGGAACAAGCTATTTTTTTTCTCTTTTTTTTGCTTTCCTCTTTTTCCCCACTTCCTACTTAGCTTTTTAGAAATGCAATTACAGTCTTTTACCTCCTCTTTACCAGACACTCCCTACAGGGCAAGTTCATCTATATGCTTAGAAGCTCCAGAGCAGAACTCTCACCCACCAGGAGGTTGCCTTGAGAGAGAAGTCGATTTACAACCCAAAGTATGCCTGCTAGAGTTTTTGGACACCCTCACAAACTATTTCTGCCCATGAGGACTCCAAGTCAACCACCTGGTAGACAAGGCACCAAGCTAGCACACGGAGCCCCAACCTGCTGATTTACCTCCTCCCCTGTCTTTTAAAAGTGCTCACCTTCTGCTCCAAAAGGGAAACAATACCCCTAAGGCAGGAAGCCTATCCTTCCTCCCCTAAGCTAACTTTGGAATAAAAAGTCGCTTTCTTTATACCAGACCTCGCTCTTGTTCATTGGACTCTGCAAGTGGCAAGCTACTGAATCTATGTCTCAGTTACACTATAAGCATCCCACTGTGGCTATCACTCCTGGCTGCACGTGAGCATCACTTGGGAAACTTTTAACACACCAATATCTGGGGCCCACCTCAGACCAAGTAAGCCAGGCTCTCTGGAGTATGGGCCAGGAATCTGAATTTTACAGGGACTCCCAGGTGAGTCTAGTGTACCACTGGAGCCAAATGTCACCGCTAGAAACAGGCTGTCAGAGAATAGCTCAGGCAGGACCAGAACCACAGCTTTCTCCTACTCTGAGCTGAGATCCACCTTCATGCATCTTCCAGGCACAGTCCCCCACCTGCCTTACTGGAAAACACAGTTCAAGCCCCCTCTTTACAATGTGACAGAGCTCTTGTTCCCATTTAAGCTTCTCTCCTTTTGCCCACAAAGTCCAGGGAGAAGTCCAAGCTGATACAATGGCAACAACTCGCACTAACTTCTTAGCTAGGCAATACAACATTCAGGACAATCATTTATTGGTTAAAGTCAACATTCTCACTGTTATTTCTGCTCAGATTCCCAATTTTGGGTGAGACAGGGGAGGGAAATAGTGTTGGCAGATTCTGGACACAACTAAAATACAAGGCCCCAATGTTTCATCTAGATAGTCTACCCTGACAGGGAATATTCTAAGGAACAGACAAAGTTCAGGAACTGTAATCACACTGCTGCTAGGTTACTAAATCCTAGTTTGTGCGACTCTGTCTCAAGTATCCTGGGTATTCCACAGACTCATTGTTTTTCTAACACCAAGGGCTCGTTTTTGAAATTTCCATGCAGTTTAGTCTTTGGGAGTATTGTTACTGGTATTTCATTTACTTTTTAAATATACTTTTGAGGCTCTTCTAAAGCAATACTTTTTTACCTTAAAAAAATATTCACTTCTCCTAGTATAAATTATAGCTTCTTGCAGTAATCATTACTGCTCAACTGGCATTCATTTCACAGGATAAAAATATATTCTTTTGGCTGTCTTAATGACTGTGTACACAACTTGTCCTCAAACCCTCTCTGGATTTTGGCTCAAAGCAACGTTCATGTTAAGAGGATGGAATGTGGTTTCAAGCAAGGCACTGAAAGGATTGCATAAACGATAATAGATACTTTTACTAGCGGCACCTTTGTAGTTGATAATGGGTCATTAAGACAGGAAAAGAGGCTCTTTCCACAAAATCTCATCTGAAATGGAAAAGGAAAAGGTGTTTCAGCCAAAAAGCCTCCCACTGTCAATAAAGAGTGGTTCCAGCAGGTCCCATGCCTCCCAGAATGTGCAGCCCTGGGCAGAAAGTATCAGGGAAAAAAAGAAGCACCCACCTTCCAGCATCTCCCAGTCCTGCCTGCCAACTCACCCTCCCCTCGTAGCCTACTGCAGCCCAGCTGTGATGGGATTCAATCTCACATTTGGAGTGAAACAAGAATCAGAAAAAGCAAGGGTACTCAGCTGTTCCAGTGCCTATGCCTTTAAAAAAAAAAAAAAAAGTAACTCTGATATTGCCATTTATTTAAATGTCTGCTTTCCAAGTCTTTGACAGATTGGATTAAGAAAATGTGGCACATATACACCATGGAATACTATGCAGCCATCAAAAAGGATGAGTTTGTGTCCTTTGTAGGGACATGGATGCAGCTGGAAACCATCATTCTTAGCAAACTATCGCAAGAACAGAAAACCAAACACCGCATGTTCTCACTCATAGGTGGGAACTGAACAATGAGATCACTTGGACTCAGGAAGGGGAACATCACACACCAGGGCCTATCATGGGGAGGGGGGAGGGGGGAGGGATTGCATTGGGAGTTATACCTGATGTAAATGACGAGTTGATGGGTGCAGCACACCAACATGGCACAAGTATACATATGTAACAAACCTGCACGTTATGCACATGTACCCTACAACTTAAAGTATAATAATAATAAATAAATTTAAAAAAAAATGTCTGCTTTCAACTTGTGTTTATGGAAGAAATTAGTGCCAAATTTGGCAATCAATAGAGCAGAGACTAATTGATCTGGAACACCAGCTGCCCAAGGAACAGCCTTCTGTCCTTTTCCTTGGTTAACTGGCACAGCCAAAGGATTTTCCTTCTACTTCAGGTAGGAGGTCAGCATGATTTCACTGGACTGAGGCAGTAGAGGGCTCATGCATCTACAAACATCGTATGCCCCCCAGCCCCATTTTAAGGTCTTCAAGAGAATCCTAACTCTTTAGGAAAAGAAAGCCAATATTTCAACTCTTAATGCATAAAGGGAGCCTGAACAGCAGCTGACTTCTAGGTGAGGGAATGTGTTCCAGGGTGGGATGGAGACTCTGAACTCAGAGGTGAATTTATGTGGCTTGGTCATCTGTACTCTTTCTGGTCCCCTTTCGTCTCTTGGTTCTCAGTCCTAGGAGACCACCAGCTCATTCTTGGCCTTCCTCAGATCTCACCAGTGTCAACTTCAGCTTGGGGTGACGTCGTTGTCTGTGTGAACGGTGCCCCCAGAGAGTGCAATGGAGTCTGCCTGCTTATTGCTTGGCAAGATTCCACACGCCTTTCCTCTCTTCCACACCCTCCAGTCCCAAGACAGATTCATCATTCTCAATGTCACAGGCATGTAAACATTTATTTTTGGCAGCCAAGTCTTTTCTTTTTAGGACATAAGAAATTATGAAATGGATTAGCCCGGCAGCCGAAACAAGATAGGGGACCAACCCCTAGACCATGGCCTGCCCTGTGATCTGTCTTCCAGGCCCTGCTGCCCAGACCACAGGTGCAAACTCCCTCATGAGGTGGGTGCCACTGTGAAAGAATGAGGAAGGTCTGCATTTCTATGCTTCCAGAACCACCGGCCAGTGGCCAACCACTCTCCAATGGGAAAGGAGGCCTAATGATGGCAGTGAAGAAAGAAGAGTGGTTATTACTGATGGAGAGAAGGGACGATGAATGCACGGTGCTTCAAACAGTACACAGCATGGAGAAAGGGCTCTATCAGTGCTGCTCTAACAATGAGGAGGAAGATGACATTTACGACAACTGCTCACATTAAGGAGCATAGGTTCTCAAACTAGGCTACATGTTGGAGTCACCTTAGGAGTTTTAAAAAAAACACAGATGCCTAAATCCCACCTGTAGAAATCATGATTTAATTGGTATGAAGTGTGACTTGGACATCTGGATTTTTAAAAGATCCTCAAGGCATTTTATCTTTTCTCTGTACAGATATAGATTCACAGAAAGTTGAAAGGAAAAACACAGGTAGGTTCCATGCACCCTTCCCCCAGCCTCCCGCAATGGTAACATCTTGCATAAATACAGTATATCAAAATCAGGATTCTGACACTGGGTACGATCCACAAAACTTGTTCTGATTAAACCACTTATACATGCGTTCATTCATATGTGTAGAGCTCTATGCAATTATATCACATGTGTATCTTTGTGTAACCACCACAATCAAGAAACTTAACTGTACCATCACCACAAGACTACCCTTTTATGACCATGCCCACTCTCCTCCCCTATCCTTTAAACCCTGGCAACCACTAATCTGCTCTCCATCTCAGTAATTGTTATTTCACAAATGTTATATAAATGGAACCATGCATTATGTATGCTTTGTAAACTAGCTTTTTAAAATTTGGTGTAATTTCCTTGAGGTCCATCCACATTGCTGTGTGTACCCATAAATTATTTTTATTGCTAGGTAGTATTGCAGGATATGACATACCACAGTTTAACTGCTCACCCATTGGAGCACATTTAGGTAGTTTCAAGTTTTGAGCCATTATGAAGAAAAGATTTGTTATGAATATTCATGTGCAAGTTTTTGCATGAAAATGACTTTCCAATTCTCTGGGATAAATGCATAACAGTGCAATTGCTGGGCCATGTGGTAAGTTTTAAAAGGAACTTTTCCAGAGTGGCTGTACCATTTTACATTTGCATTTGTAGTTTCTTGAAGTAGGAACTTATGATTATTCATTCGCAATCTTTCCTCTTTTCTAATGTAAGCACTTAACAGCTATACATTTCCCTCTCAGCACTGCTCTAGCTATATCCCACAAATTTTGATCAAATGTGTTTTCATTTTCATTCAGTTCTATGTATTTTTTATTTCCAATGAAATTTCTTCTCTGACTTATGGTTTATCCAGAAATGTGTTATTTAATTTTCAAGTGTTTAGAGATTTTTCTCTTGTCTTTTTGTTACTGATTTTCAGTTTGATTCCATTATAAGGTCAGAGAATATACCTCACATGATCTCAATTCTGTTAAACTTGTCACAGTTTGCTTTGTGCCTCAGGATGTAGTCTATAATGCTGAATGCTCCACGACAGCTTGAAAAGAAGGTGTATTTTGCTGCTGTTAGATGGAGTGTTCTATAAATGTCCATTAGATCCTGCTGGTTGATGTTTGGTTCTATATCCTTGCTAATTTTCTGTCTAGTATTTTCATCAATTGATGAGAGGGAGGTTTTGAAAATAGCTTTTTAAAATTGTGGATTCATCTAGCTATAATTGTGGATTCATCTACTTTTTCTCTCGGGTTAGTTTTTGTTTCATGTATTTTGAATCTCTTTATTTTGGTATATATACATTAAACATTGTTGTATCTTTTATGGTGGGTTGACCTTTTTATCATTATACAATGTCCCTCTTTGCCCCGGTAATCTTTCCTCTGAAGTCTATTTTTTCTGACACTAATATAGCGATTCCTGTTTTTTTCCAAAATGAATGTTTGCATGATGTATTTTTTCCATTTTTAAAATTTTACTTTCAATCTACCTATGTCGTTATGTTTGAAATGAGTTTCTTTCAGAGAGCACAGAGTTAGTTCATATTTTTAAATCCATTCTGCCAATGTTTGTCTTTTAGCTGGAGTATTTTTTAGATCACTGAAAGCAATTACTGACATGTTAGGGATTAAGTGTGCCATTTTATTATTTGTTTTGTTTCTTTTGTTTCTTTTTTTCTAGACATCCTGTGGGTTACTTGAACATCAATTAGAGTTTGATTTTGATTTATTCATGTTTTTAAAAATATCACTCTGTATAGTTTTCTTAGTAGTTCTTCTGGGTATTACCACATACACACATCACAGCCAACTGGTGTTGACATTTCACCACTCTGAGTTAAGTAGAGAAATGTTACATTTATTTAGATCCTTGTACCCTCCCCACAATGCACTGCCTTAAGTGTTCCATCTACATACACAAAATGTTATAACTTGTGCTTCAATGCTAGAATATGACTTAAAAACTTTATGAAGTGAAGAATACTCTATAATACGTAGTTCTACTTTTACCCATTCTGTTGTTCTTTCACTATTCTTCTGTTGTTCTTTTGCCCATTCTGGTTTGAAGGATACAGATTCTTCTGCTACCATTTTCTTTGGAGAGCTTATTCCAGTCATTCATTAAGGGTCTGTCTGCTAGCAACAAATTCTACTGGATTTCCTTTTTCTGAGAATGTCTGGATTTTCTCTTCATTCCTGAAGGACAGTTTTATTTGACATAGGATTGGAAATTGAGAATTATTTCAATACTTAAAAAAAATCTTGTGCCACTTCATTTTGGCCTCTCTAGTTTCAGATGAGAAACCTATTGTCATCCAAATTGCTGTTCCTTTATAGGCAATATATTGTTCCCGATTTTTTTTTCAATTTTTAATTCCTGTGGGTACATAGTAGCTGTATGTATTTATGGGGTACATGAGATATTTTGATACAGGCATGCAATGTGTAATAATCACATCAGGGCAAACGGGGTATTATCATCTCAAACAACCCAATTATACTTTTTCAGTTATTTAAAAATGTACATTTAAATTATAACTACAGCCCTGTTGTAACCAAATACTAGGTCTTATTCATTCTTTCTAACTATTTTTTGTACCGATTAACTATCTTCACTTCCCCACCAGCCTCCTATTACCCTTCTTAGCCTCTGGTAACCATCATCCTACTCTCTGTGAGTTCAATTGTTTTAATTTTTAACTCCAACAAAGAAGTAGAACATGTGAAGTTTGTCTTTCTGTGCCTCACTTATTTCACTTAATGTAATGACCTCCAGTTCCATCCATGTTGATGCAAATGATAGGATCTCATTCTTTCTATGGCTAAATAGTACTCCACTGTGATAAGTACCATATTTTTTTTTTTTTATCCATTCCTCTGCTGATGAACACTTCAGTTGCTTCTAAATCTTGGCTATTGTGAATAGTGCTACAATAAACATGGGAGTGCAGATATTTATTTAATATACTGACTTCCGTTCTTTTGGGTATATACCTAGCAGAGAGATTCCTGGATCACATCATAATTCTGTTTTTAGTTTACTGAGGAACCTCCAAACTGTTCTCCATAGTGTTGGTACTAATTTACATTCCCTCCAGTGTATGACGGTTGCCAGCATTTGTTATTGCCTGTCTTTTGGATAAAAACCTTTTTAACTGGGGTGAGATGATATCTCATAGTAGTTTTGATCTACATTTCTCTGATGATCAATGATGAACACTTTTTCATATGCCTGTTCACCATTTGTATGTCTTCTTTTGAAAAATGTCTATTCAGATCTTTTGCCCATTTTTAAATCAGATTATTAGATTTTTTCCTAAGAGTTGTTTGAGCTCCTTATATATTCTGGTTATTAATCTCTTGTCAGATGGGTAGTTTGCAAATATTTTCTCCCATTCTGTGGGTTGTCTCTTCACTTTGCTGGTTGTTTCCTTTGTTGCGCAGAAGCTTTTGAACTTGATGTGATCCCATTTGTCTAATTTTCCTTTGGCTGCCTGTATCTGTGGGGTATTACTCAAGAAATCTTTGCCCAGACCACTGTCCTGGAGTGTCTCCCCACTGTTTTATTTTATCAGTTTCATAGTTTGAGGTCATAGATTTAAGTCTTTAATCCATTTGATTTTTGTACATAGCAAGGGAAAGGGATCTAGTTTCAGTTTTCTGCATATGGATATCTAGTTTTCCCAGCCCCACTTATTGAGGAGACTGTCCTTTCCCCAATGTATATTCTTGGCACCTTCATAAAAAATGAGTTCACTGCAGATGTATGAATTTGTTTCTGGGTTCTCCATTCTGTTCCAATGCTCTGTGTATCTGTTTTAAATGCCAGTACCTATGCCATTTGGTTATTACAGTCTACAGTATAATTTGAAGTCAGGTAATGTGATTCCTCCAGTTTTGTTCTTTTTGCTCATGATAGCTTTTGCTATTTTGGGTCTTTTATGGTTCCATATAAATTTTAGGATTTTTTTTCTATCTCTATGAAGAATGTCATTGGTATTTTGATAGGGATTGCATTGAATCTGTAGATTGCTTTGGGTAGTATGAATGTTTTAACAGTATTTATTCTTACAATTCATGAACACTGAATATCTTTCCACTTTTTTGAGTCCCCTTCAATAGCTTGCATCAGTGTTTTATAGTTTTCATTACAGAGATCTTTCACTTCTCTGATTAATTCTTAGATATTTTGTTTGTAGCCGTTATAAATGGGATTACTCAAGGCTTGCAGTAACCACTACCTGGATACTGTCTATGTTCTCTCAAAGTCCCAGGGTGCTACAATCAGCAGGTGGCAGAGCCAGCCAGACTTGTCCTTCCCTTCAGGGCAGCAAGTTCCCCTGGGCCCCAGGTGGATCCAGAGATGCTGTCCAAGAGCCAGGTACTGGAGTCAAAACCTCAGAAATCTACCTGGTGGCCCATTCTACTGCAGCTAAGCTGACATTCAAACCAGAGACAAAGTCCTTCCCTCTCCTCCCTCCCCTTTCACAGGCAGAGGAGCCTCTTCCTGTGGCCACCACCACCATGCAAGGCCCACGGGGAGTACTGCCAGGCTACTACCAGTGTTCACTTAAGGCTCAAGCACTCTTCAATCAGTTTGTGGTGAATGCTGCCAGACATCAGACTCACCATTTAGGGCAGCGGGCTCCCCTCTGGCCCAGAACAGGTCCAGAAATGCTGTCCAGAGCAAAGGCCTGAAACTGCAGACTCCAAGAGCCTACTTGGTGCTCCACCCCACTGTGGCTAAGCTCATACCTAAGGTGCAAGACAAAGTCCCTTTTACTTTTCCCTCTGCTTTTCTCAAGCAGAAGGAGTCTCTTACCATAGCCACCACAGATGGAAAAGTGCTGGGTCTCATCTGAAGCCACCACATCTCCGAGTCTAAGCCAAGGTCCATGGCATACTACCTGGGCATGCTGCTGATTATTCAGGACTGGCTAAGGGCTCTTTAGTCAGCAAGTTATGAATGATGCCAGGACTGGGTCCTTCCCTTCAAGGCAATGGGGTCCCTTCTGGCTAACTGTGTGTCTAGAATTGTCATCTGGGAGATGTGGCCTAAAATGGGGGCCTCATGACCCTGGCCGGTGCCCTATCTTACTGTGGCTGAGCTGGTATTCAAGATGCAAGACAATGTTCTCTTTACCCTTCCCTCTTCTCTCCTGAAGAGGAAGGAAGGAGCTATTTTTGTTGCTGCAAGCAGCATAGCCTGGGGTTGGGAGAGAGGTGGCACAAGCACTCCCTTAGCCACCTCAGCTAGTGTCTCATTAAGTTGCATGCCCCCTAAGTCCACTGGCTCCAAGTCCAACATAGCACCAAGACTTAACTAGCAGTTTCAGTACTTGTGGCCAAAACTGTCTTTGAAGTTTATTTAGAACCCCAGAGCACTTTAGCCCACGAAGGTGAGGCCTGCCAACACTCAAGTTTCAACCACTGGGATGGGTGATTCCCCTTCAAGCTAGGGCAGTCTAAATGCTCCCTCCATGGATGTCAGCTGAGTTCAGCCCAGTTTTGCTTTCCACTGTGCATTAGGCCATTTTTCACACTGCTATAAAGAAATACCCAAGTCTGGATAATTTGTAAAGGAAAGAGGTTTAACATGTGGACTCACAGGTGCACATGGCTAGGGAGACCTCAGGAAACTTACAATCATGGCCAAAGGCAAAGGGGAAGCAAGGACCTTTTTCACATGGTGGCAGGAGAGAGAAGAGCAAAGGGGGACGAGCCCCTTAAAAACGATCAGATCTCGTGAGCACTCACTCACTATCACAAGAACAGCATGGAGAAACCACCCACCAGGTCCTTCCCTCAAGACATGGGGATTATGGGATTACAATTTGAAATGAGATTTGGGTGGGGACACAGAGCCAAACCATATCACACTGTGACAGGGCAGCATTGAGTTCAATGCAAAGTCCCACACTCATTGTGCTATCCCTCTGCCAAGCACAGAGATTACCTACCTCTCTGTGCCACACTGTGACTGCTGCTGAAGGGTAGGGGAAGAGGTTGCATTGGCAATTCAAGATTGTCTTTCCTACCATCTTCAGTGCCTCCTTCAGTGATATGAAGTTAAAACTAGGTACTGTGAGTGCTCACCTGATTTTTGATTCTTATGAAGGCACTTCTTGTGTAGACAGCTGTTAAATATGGTGTTACTGTGGGGTGGTGGCAGGGGGTGACAATTGATGGAGGCTTCTGTTTTATTTGGCCGTCTTGCTCCTCCCTCTGGTCGCTGGTTGTTTTAAAGAGTTTTTCTTTAAGGAATTTAGTTTTGATGTGCCTCAATGTGAATTTCTTAGGAGCTTATCCTGTTTGGGATTCACTCAGCTTCTTGAATCTGTGGGCTTATGTCTTTCACTTAATTGGGACATTTTCAGACTTTATTTCTTCAAATATTTTTTCCAGTCCCACACTCTTTTGCCTTTGCTTCTGGGATTTTTTTTTTTCCTTTTTGAGACAGAGTCTCGCTCTGTCATACCAGCTGGAGTGCGGTGGCACGATCTCGGCTCACTGCAACCTCCACCTCCTGGGACCAAGTGATTCTCCAGCCTCAGCATCCTGAGTAGCTGGGATTACAGGCATGCACCACAAAACCCAACTGATTTTTCTCTTTTTAGTAGAGATGGGGTTTTTCTATGTTGGCCAGATTGGTCTTGAACTCCTGACCTCAAGTAATCTGCCTGCCTTGGCCTCCCCTAAAGTGCTGGGATTACAGGTGTGAAACACTGCGTCTGGCTGCTTCTGGGATTCCTGATACAACTTTGTATCTTCTACAGATCCCTTAGGCCCAGCTCATTTTTTCCAGTGTGTTTTCTCTGTTCATATTGAGTGAATTATATTCATCTAAGTTCACTGATTCTATTCCATCATTTCCATTCTACTAAATTCCATCCAATGATAATTTTGTTGTTGTTCCTATATTTTTTCAGTTCTATAATTTTCATTTAGATTTAGTTCCTCCGTAAAATTTCAATTTCTTTGTTGAAATTTTTTGTTTCAAGAAAATTTATAATTAATTGTTGGCAGCATTTTATGATTTATAATTGTTGTTAGACAATTCCAACATTTGTCACTGGTGCCAGTTGATTGATTTTTCTCAAATTGTGGCTTGCCTAGTCCTAGTATGACTAGTGATTTTCAACTACATCCTGAATACTTTGGTTATTATATTAGGAGTCTCTTGATCCTGTTTAAATATACTATTGTAGCAAGCCATCACACTGTTTAGGTTTGTCATGTAGGCCTGGCTTACTTTTCTGGGCTTTAATTCTAATGATAGTTTAGTTTTTAGAGGCCTTGCCATGTTATCCCAATCTGCTTTGTTTTAATGGTGTTGTTGAGGCTCCTCTTCAGTCGTTGCTGGTGATATCTGTGGGGGTGAAAGGCACTTCCCTGTGTTACAAGGTGTCACTGAGCCACTTCCTGTAGTGGGGTCAGGGAGAGAGAAGCTTCTGGGTGCAGGGACAGCAGGGAGACAAGGGGTTTTGCTGCTGCCGCTGCTGCTAGCAGATAGAGCTGCCCGCCAGTGTCCTGGTTGTGGAGCACAAGTTGAGTAGGCCTGGGGTTTGCTGCTGCTGCAGGTAGAGTAGCCAGCTCACTATGTCCTGTTTATGAAGGAGTTCTCAGGCTCCCCATGCGGTCTCTGTTGGGCTTTGTCTCCCCAGTCCATTGAGGACGAGCAGGCTGTTCTTGAGTTTTATGTCTAAGACTGGACAGCTCCAGGTTGCAGGCCTCCACGTGCCCCAATCGGGATATGTGGGGAGAGGAAAAGAAAATCCAGAGAATTCACCGTGTTGTCGTTCTCAAGTCCTGGGGCCCCTGGCCAGTGAGCCTTCTTCTTTCTAGCTTTCATCATTATTTTATTGTTGTTGCTGAATACTCTCTAGGATATCTGGTTACATTTAGAGAAGGTTACCTTTATGTTTTTCTGAGGCTGTTAGTGTCCCCATTATACGGACGAGGACACTGGGGCACATGGAGGGTAAGTGATTAGTGGTAAAGCTGCCTTCAGGATTTTTTCTTTGGGGACCAGACCCTGGCTACACATTTTAGCAGAACCTCTGAGGCCCTGGGGCCCAGCGTAGGTTCTGTCTCTCCTCTGTGCCTCCTGACCAATGCTGCCACCTGGGAACTCCGCTCCTGCCTCTGGTCTGTCACCACCTTCCCTCCGTCCATCATGCTGCCGTGGCTATCACCAGATCAGACTTCCCATAGTCCCCTATCACAGCCCCTCTTCTTCTGGGGGCCCTGCCCAGAGCTCTGGGGCTTGTATGTGGCAGGAATGATAGGGCCCTGTCCCACTGTGGCCTGGGCTCACCACCTCTCCTCCTCCCAGCCCCATGTCTTTTGTTAATTACTCCTCTATTACATCAGGCTGATGCCTACTCCTCTGTCTCCAAATTCAGACATGCTCCTCAGTGACCATTCTATTTTCCTGGGCCAAGACCACCTGCCTCCTCCCCGAGGATGCCTAACATGGACAGTGCACATGAAAGCAATCTGAAAGCGCTGAAGTCTGTGGCTACAGACATAGTGGTCAGCAGTGTGGACACTGAGACCTTATTTCCTGGTTCAAATCCTGATTCCATCACTTATAAACTCTGGGACCATGACAAGTTGCTTAAGTTCCCTGTGCCTCAGCTTCCCTACCTATAGAATGGAGAGAATGACAGGAATTACCCCATGGTATAGTTGGGATGAATTAATAGACATAAAGCCCTGAGAATAAGCTCGTAGATCTACCACTGCTCAACAGGTTATACACGTTTTAAGTTTTGTCTTACTGCCTGTGAATCCACAGCGTGCACTGCTCAGATCCTGGTCTCTTTTGCCCCGCATGTTGACCCCACGTCACATAATCAAGAACACGAGGGTCTAAAGTGAGATCAGAGATCACTTCAAACCTCTTCAAACTCCAAAAATCCCCACTTCAACCCCTAAGCCAGAAGGCAGCATCTTTGTGCAAACTCGCCAATGTGAGAAAATCAACACTTCCCATTGCTTCTGAAGAACTCCAATGTTAAGAACACTCTTCAACTAAGTTGCAACCTCTTTTCCTGTAACTTGGAGCACACCAGTTCAGCTCTGCCATCTGGGGCTGCGCAGAGACCCCTCATGCCCTGGTATCCTCCAAAGTATCCCCTGCACACCTCATCCACATAAAGACACTCAGTTCTTCCAGCTGTTTCCTTCATCATCCCCTTCCCTTGCATATGATCGTGCTTCTGGCTCCTGAAGTCCTTCTTAAAACAGACTTCCCATGCTGAACACAAGCCTCTTGGTGCCACTTAACCCCTGAAGGGCATGGCAGGACTAACACTGCCTTCTTCATTACCAAAGATGAGGCTGGTGTTAATAAAGCACAAGAGCACACTGGTTTTGTGAGTGTGCAGCTAACAATTACTCCACACCTACGGGATGGTCAGTTCGTTTCATCTCTTATGCCAGCCCTAATCAACTGGCAGTGGCTGCCTAAAGTTAGGAAGGCCTATGAGTTGCAATTCAGTGGAGAAGGGAAGGTCCTGGGATCAATGAGTAATGTCAATGAAGTATGAGAAGGAAGTAAGGACAGATATGCTTGCTGGCAGTGATACTGTCATTAAGTTGCATTTCTCCTCCATCTTGTACATTAGTTGATCTGAGACTTAACTGATATTAAATGCCACCTGGAAAGCTGTAAGGCATATGGCGAGTACATGGACTTAAACACTGACAAAGGGCCTGAAGCCTGGCTCTGCCATTTACCAGTGGCGTGTCCTGGGCCTCATCTTCCTCTCTATAAAATGCAAATACCACTACTATTATAGGATGGGGCAAAAATGAAATGCAATCATTCATTGCTGCATTTGGCCACTTTTCAAGGTGACCAACAACTTCATGGACTCTGAATTGCTGCATACTCTTTTCCTTCCCATCTTGGTGCCATCTCAATGTCTGATGAGCATACTACCTATCTCCACAGCCAAGTCATGACTAAAGCAGTCACACAAGCAGTGATTCCAGTGCCCTCGGGCGGCAGGAAGCAACTTTCACAGGCAGACTTCCCTCTACTAATACGCATGCATTGGAGTAAGGTTATCCATCTGTTACAAACTCCTTTAACTGCAGCAGTATCCAGCTCACAGTTCTCCATATTTCCCCCATCAGGAGGGCTGAGAGTTTTGCAGAAACCTGAGCAAAATTTTCCATCCTCTATCTTTGCACAATCCTTGGATGACTTCTAGGATTGTCTCTTTTATTTCTGAGAGCTCACAAATTATGTCTGATGAGCCATTCGGGAATGTTTCCTATAAGCAATATTAATATCATAAGTTGAAATGTATGCCATTTGTCTCATTTCCCTTTTGCAAGATGGCATTTGCCTATCTCTGGCATTCCTTCCCTTTCTTCATTGCTCTTTTCCGCAATTATCAATGTGGTCTGGCACTCCCATTTGCAAATAAGTTCTTTTAATCTGGACCAAGAGAGCCAGACTCATGTGAAGCAACTATTGACCTCTCATCACCTCCTCCATCACCCAGGACCTCAGCCCCCACTGGTACAAGGTGCACTGTACATCCCTGGTGTGTGAGGTGAGACTTGCTGGGTCATTGAGATGGTGATGAGCATGCCCATGACAAAGTCAGAGCAGGCACTATCTGTCAGCGTGCCCATTGTGTTCAAAAGGGGGCATCTTTACAACCCTTTGCAAATCCCTAAGGTTGAAAGCATGATTGCTTTAGGGTACTCTTTGACTTTCTTTCCCTTTGGTAACCAGCCCTCTTGGCTTTCCTTCCTGAGCCACCTTTTACAAGGAAACGAGTTTTACAGTCACTTTGTAGGAGTTGCTATAAACACGAGGACCACTGAAGACTAAGGCCAGGCAGGTACCAGGCTCAACCCGTAAGAGGTGAACCAGCTTCTCTGGACACATGATTCATGTTGAAGCAAGAAGTGATCTGGTTCCTGGACTTTAGGGTTCATGCTAAACCCCCAGATTCCAGAAGTTTCCAACCAGCATTTGAAGGCTGCTCTGGTCTTCTAGGCCATGGGTAATAATATAACAAATGTGGAAAGAGAAAATGACGATTTTCATACCTGACCCAAGACACCCCAACAGGCTGACCTGCCAACTCTATATTTCACCAAAAGGGCAGCCATGGGACGAGCTCTTCACACACAGTCCCTGGAAGTGAGGGTGGGAAGAAGACACCCTCTAGGACCCTCACAGTCGCTCACACCTCGGCCTCTGCCCCCAAACTGAAAATAAAAACTGAAAGGGAGACCAAAAAAGGGCAAGAGAGCAAAGTCAGCATTTCACAGACAGGGACCTGTAGTCTGCCTTTTTGGCAAGTCAAAGGGCACCAATAACCAGGCGGGGTGGTGTGAGCCTGTAGTCCAAGCAACTTAGGAGGCTAAGGTGGGAGGAGCACTTGAGCTCAGGAGTATGAGGCTGCAGTGAGTTGCAATCACACCACTGCACTCCAGTCTAGGTGACAGAGCGAGGCCCTCTTTTTTGTGTGTTTGAGGTGGAGTTTCTCTCTTGTTGCCCAAGCTGGAATGCAATGGCATGATCTTGGCTCACTGCAACCTCCACCTCCCGGGTTTAAGCGATTCTCCTACCTCAGTCTCCCGACTAGCTGGGTTACAGGCATGCACCACCATGCCCAGCTAATTTTGTATTTTTTAGTAGAGACTGGGTTTCTCCATGTTGGTCAGGCTGGTCTCGAACTCCTGACCTCAGGTGATCTGCCCACTTCAGCCTCCCAAAATGCTAGGATTACAGGCATAAGCTATCACTCCCCACCACGAGGCCCTGTCTCTTAAAAAAAACGAGAACGTACACACAAAACCGGCCGCTTCAGGAATTTTTAGGGAGTGTCTAACATTCTTCTTCAGTGTTTCCAATAGTTTTGTGGCTTCCTTCCATCTTCTATGTGGAAAACCCCCATTTCACGGGAAACCCCAATTCAAGTTGACCAGCATGTTTCAATACAAGTTTGTAAACATCCAAGAGTTTGATATGCTCAAGTTTAGCCAAAAATGTACCAGGTTTTATAAAGTGCCAAGTCAAATGTTTGGACTAGAGTGAGGTCTCTTTGACAGGTAGGATCAGTGGTGGCTGTACAAGGCACACCTGCTAAGAAACCTGGTCTCCAGGTGGTAGAGGAGGCTGAATGGAAACCTAGCGTCAAATTCCAAAGACAGTCGACAACCCCTGGGAGCCTTCTACCATTGCACAGCCAGCAAATAAAGCATGGCCAAAGAGCAGGGACCAGAGAAGAGATTCCAAAGCCAGGGTATGAAAGCTATCCCGAAAACACCCCTGCAGAACCAAGATGGAAAAAAAGTATTTTGCTTTAACCCACCAAGTTATATACACCTGCAGCTGCAATACTGAGCAATGGACTGAGGAATGAGGTAAACCAAAAGGTCCACCCCTTGGATGCCTTAGCTATTTGTCTCAAACTATCATGTTGTACACGAGTCCCATGGCAGGCCTGAGCCCTGCATTTCCAACCAACAGGCTCCCAGGTGATGCGGCTGCTGCTGGTCCGAGACTACACTGTGAAGTGCAAGGCCCGAGATGAAGTCCTAGGGTGCTTCTCCGCTGTTGTGCAGCACCAAATGTGGGGCTTCTTCACTCTGCCAGATTCTGAACTGGGCATGGGATGTAGGAGTTCTAGATGAAAACTGTTAAATCAGAAAGGATGGCTCAACTGGGGGACGGTATATGGAGGGGGGCTTTGTGAGCTTGTCCTGCTGAGTAATCCAAGTGTGGACCAAGTAGCTGGCAGGAAGTTGGCTGCCTTTTTCTTTATAACTCTCTTCCTGCTGCTGGGAGTAGTTTCTGACATCCCTGGGTGATCACAGAGCATGTGTCACAAAGCTGCACAGGCCCTTTATTAATTCAGATGCTCCCCCAATGCAGAGCCACCAACACAGCCAACTACAGGCTCATTAGGTGT
Source organism: Macaca mulatta (assembly GCF_049350105.2). Classification (NCBI taxonomy): domain Eukaryota; kingdom Metazoa; phylum Chordata; class Mammalia; order Primates; family Cercopithecidae; genus Macaca; species Macaca mulatta. Next base: position 90,578,182 of record NC_133412.1, read on the forward strand.
CATTTACCAAAGCAGCACATGCTCCTGTATGGAAGGAATAACAGGAGCATGTGCTCCTGTTGAAGGCTCCCCTGACCAGAAACCAACCCATGCACACCTTTGGGTCGTCAGCAGGCATCTTGTCACTTGTCTTCAGTGTCTGAAGCTGCCTCATGGTAGGCGTCCTTCTGGATCTGCTATGGCCGTGGTAGGGGGATACTATGATCAAGTTTGACTTCTAAAAACTACCACTGTGTGGATGCCCTGTCTTTCTCTTTAGCAATCCACCTGGATGTAATCTGGGAAAGCCATGGCCAAGGTGCAGGCACAAGTTCTGGCCCCGACATGATACACCACAGCATCACAGGGCCCAGCTTCTCCCAGTGGTTGCCTGCCTCACTTCCCTACATCAGCATCAGCAGGGGCCTTGAAAACCCTAAGACTCTTCCCCACCTCAGTTCAACACTGACCAACCTGCCTTCCTTTCATTCTCTCTTGGCTGCTGATACCAATCACAAGTGAGAAGCATGAGTCACTGAGGTTTACTTAGCACAGGTCCTCTCAACACTGTAGAAGTGAGGCTCTGCTTAACAAGAGGATGCCGTACTCATGCTTCCAGCGACTTGCTAAGAAAATGATAACCTCCCTCATTCTATATTCATCTACGGCTGTATATTTTTTTCCAAGAAAGGCCATTCCCAGATCCTCATGCCGGCCCCTGGAAACTACTGTCTGTGCTCTGCTCTGATGTCAGGAACAAAGTGCATGATTCCATGGCTCTCTCAGATCCCCCGAGCCCTTCTGCTGGCCCTCTCTGTCTGCCACTGCCATTTGGCAAAACCACCACCTTTGCGCAAAGTGAGAGCAAGCCATCTGTGACCTCAAACAGATGGAGATGAGAAGGGCCCTTTCCCAGAATGTGCCATTGACTGGGCTGAATCCCCAAAGGCATACAGGTTTCTTCCAGAGGCCACAGGTTGGGCCTGTCCACTACAGGAGAGGTCAGTTCCAGAATGAGAAGAGAATGGTTGACCGGAGCAAGGGCACAGGGACGGCACAGGGAACCCCAGGAGGGGCAGGTCTGGAGAAGTCAGGTATTTGGTTTCAAGTTGTCCACTGGCAGTGGGCAGTAGGTGCACAAGGGGTCCAGGCAGGAAACCAAACACCTGGAAGAATGGGGACACTCCTTCTACAGAGAAAGCTGCATCAGATCACACCCCTGCCACCTGAGTACTAAGGCAACCCTAGCTGTGTAAGCCAAAGGTGTCTTTCCAAGTAAAGGTTAAGTGAGTCCAGTTACCAAGACAGCCACCTGGACAGGGCTCAGCGCTGGCCCTGGTTCTGTTCACGTGTGGAAAGGGCACTGTGCTGTGGCCTGAGCTTCAGGTCCGAGACTCCACTCAGCCACATAGCGCCGTGGGAAGGGAGGTGGCTCACCATCTGCAAAATGACGACTCTGGACATCCCTTCCAGCTCCAAGAACCACTCAGCTGAGGCTGCCAGAAGCTCTGGCACAAGAAAACTACATCGCAGCTAACTGCTGGAAGAGTCTAGAAGTTCTGAGGCGATTTCAGAATCTGGTTCTTTAGCCAAACTCAACTTTCCTCCTGCCTCCTCAAACACCATCTTGGATGTCATTATTTTAGGCAAGGGAATCTACCTGATAATTAAATGCAAAGGATTCCTGGGGCAGAGACAAACACCAGCACAGCGTGTATAACCTGCCTTATTACAGTAACACAACTCTGGGGGCAGAGGAAGTCTCTCCACGGCTGGACTTCCTATCATGATGCTGACATCCAGCCAACAGCTGTTGGGACATGCTGCTCAAAATACAGGTGGGACTGCATGTGCCTGCTTGCTGACAGGCTTTTAAGGCCTGTCTGAGTTTCCCTCCCTCCCAGCCAGGCATCAGGCCTGGCCTGGTGGGATTTGGGAAGGCTGTGGCCGAGGTCCTCTTTGGAACAGAGGCTCTGGGTTTTCCAGACAACTGGAAGAAATGTCGTCGCCTCACATACGACTCCACATCAATGATGAGACTCCAAAGGAAAGCAATGCAGTTTCTCTGTAACCTGTGAATGCAGGACCACGAGGAATTACTGCTGATGGCAGTAGAGCCATTCAGACAGAGCCCACAGTCACAAATGCTCCTTGCTGCTCTGGTCGCTGCAGCAGCACCTCCCATCCACGATTCTCTGCTGGGGAGAGGCCAGAAGGAAATTCTGCTTTTATTTGTGTGAGAGAAAGGGAGCGGGGAGGAAGCGAGAAATCAGGCAAAGCTGAGTGGGGCAGAGCAACAGCTGTCCCATGGGTCCTCCACAGTCACAAGCTCATTCCAACACGGCCAAGGCACCAGGAGGTTCATGGCTTGTCAAAATGAAGAACCCTACAAATCTCACCAGCAAAACACCCTGATATGACTTACACATTGCAAGCCTCATGTAACCTATAAATATACATACCTTCTATATACCCATAAAAATAAAAAATCAGTAAAATATAAATACACAAATAAAAGGAAATAAGACCTGCATATTTTGAACAACCCTGGAATTTGGGTAAGGACTGCCATGCCCAGTGGATGCTCACACACTGACTTTGATGCAGGGGCCAAGTGCAGAGGAAACTGTATTCAGGAATCACTCCAAGCTCCCCAGAGGGAAACCTGAGAGCCCTTAAATGCTGCAAGCGCCACCAATTACCCTTCAGCAGAGAAGGGAAGACTGCCTGAGGCTGTGAGAGCTAAGTGGGAACTGGGGATGAGGCCCAGGCAGGAACCTGCTGGGAAACCTGTCTAGAGCCTGTCCAAGGCTCCAGCCCTTCCTGGGGGAAGGCGCCCCCTTTTCTGTTCCTACAGGAAGGCCAACCCCTATGTGAACACAACCACAACTGCCCTAATTCCAACTAGAACAAAAGCATGCTCCCTCTCCCTCCAGGATTTCCAAACAGTTATGACATTCCCAGAAACCCTCTCTCCGCGTACCTTCCTTTCAACGCTGGCCCATCTGATGTCTGTGCTGGGTGCAGCACTGTGTCGGGTGCTGCACCTACTGGGTGCAGCACTAAGGCCAAACATTTGAGGCAGGAGCAGCCACCACCCATGGCCATCTGCTGGTGGGCTACCTGCCTGCCTAGATCTGTCCTGTGTCCATTCTGTGTCCCCACAGCACTGTGCCGGCTGGCTTCTTCTTAATACAAATCACAGACAAGCATTTCCATGCTTCACACATCTGGATAATGGCTTGCTTTCCTTCCTGTTCTGGGACTGAGACAATTTCTTTTCATTTGAACCATGTCAACTCCAGTTATGAGAGCATTTCCCTCGCATGGCTCTCTCCCCGCCTTCCCTCCTCCCCATCACAGCCCAGACACGCGTCCACCCACTGCCCACGGACCACACTTCTCAGGGATCAGATTCCTTCACATTCTGAGCTGCAGGCCAGGCAAGCACGTCCTTAGCCAATGTGGCATCCTTCCCGACGTCCACTGTCCCAAACTCACCTTGGCACAGCATCACATCTGGCTGGAAGCATCCAAAGTAATGAAAATTAGAGGAGACCGAGTTTCACCTGTAGCTGGTGGCATCCCCACCTGCCCTCTGTCCTTGCAGGGCCCACCTATCCCTCTACCTGCTTTCCTGCCTCATCCGGGTCCAGGCTTCTGCCCGGCCCATTCTTCCAGGGGCTTCACCACAGGTCACTTTACGCTTTGTGCCATGCCCTCCTTGAGGTCTCCTGGGAGCTGATGGAGTAGAGACAGGACTAAGCCTGTCTATGGTAGCAACATTCAGAATGGCCGGGTCCCGAGTGCTCACTCGGAAGTGGCGAGGCGCATGGAACTCAGGGTGACCGAGAGAGAGAGGTGAAGCGGGCAGGTTATTTTTAGCATGGCCGGGCTCAGCACTGAAGGATACCCCATGTTGGCTCCCCAGCACTGGGGCCTTGGAGGCATCGGGTAAAGAGACGTGGCAGGAACGCGGGCGAGGCCAGAAAGAGGAACAACGAGACCCCTCCAATGTTGCGTCTTCCGCGGTTCTCCACCTGGGATGTGAGGAATCTCTTGGAGAGCCTTCCTGAGCTTCCTCCCCCAGAGCGAGCGCATCAATCAATGGTGGGTGAGGCTGGGCCACTGCATTTCTAGACACCCAGTGCTCCTCCTGTGCATCACTGCCAGGCATCATCTACGCCAAGTTCCCAGCTTTTGTCAAGACAGTGTTTTCCAGAGGCCACAGGCTTGGCCTCTCCACTACAGGAGAGGTCAATTCTAGAATGGAAAGAGAATGGCTTTGACCGAAGCAAGGGCACAGGGATGCCAGGGGAAACCCAAGGAGGGGCAGTTCTGGAGAAGCTCCTCCCCAAGGAGAGGCTGCAGGAGGCTGAGCACATGCGTGGCGCTGGTGCCACTTGGGCTGGAGACCTTCCACGGTTTGGGCTGGCTCCCAAGGTCAGGCATTTATTGAACCCTGATCTGGCTCAGGCTTATCTAACAGACACTCCTCAATTCAACAAAGGCAGAGGTTTATTTTCCACAATGAGAAAGCTTTTTATTTTTCTATATAAAGATATATCCTTTTTGTTTTTCTGAGCGGGTGGTGGATGGTGCACAAAGCAGACTCCCTCCCTTCTATTGTCACCCCACCTAGAAGGTCCTGTCTCTAGACATCTCCCAGGAGCTTGCTGCCTTACCTGATTGAGATGCAGGCAGGCACAGGGTCCTGGGCTTACCTAGGCCCAGAACGACCAGTGGACACTTGGTTCTGTGCCCGCCTGCCTGCAGCTGCACTAGAACCAGCTCCTCCTGCCAGGCATCTCCCCTGGACCTAGCTGCAGCATACCAGACCCACTTCCCTCGAAACACAAGGCACTCTCAGCAGCCTTCATAGAGCTATGCACTTTCTTTTATACTGGAGCTTCCAAATCACAGCCAACAATAGATGCTACAATTCCAACAGCTGCATTACACCCAGTCACTTTAAAGTCACACTAAAGTTACTGCCAACTCCCTCCTTGATCTGGGTTTTATTTTTGCTTTTTCTCATGGGCAGTCAGCACAGAGCTGAGCTTCTACCCGTCATCAGGGGTCAGTCCTTCCCATGATCAACCAGAGTTAAGCCTGAAAAGCAGGGGCCTGAGAGAAACAAATGCTTACTTCTGGCTTTTCCTCTTTCTCTTTAAAACCAAACTGTGATTGGCATATTGGATGCTGACATCCAGGACAAGGCACCCTGTCCTGGTTTCTTGAAGGAGAAAACCTGGGGTGTGTCATCCCAGCTGGGCTGTTTCTCTCAAGGAACTGCCCCCTTTCCATGGATCCTGTCTTAACAAGGATCAGCCGGTAAAAGATGCCTGTTGTAGCTATCTTCCCATGTGCAGGGGCTGCTGTTTTCTAATGATCACCGCGGGATGGAGAAAGGCAAAAGGAGACCCCGGCTAAATACAGTCACTTTAAGGTGCATTTCTCAAGTTAACGCTATGGAAAGGGACACAGCTGTCTTCCTCACACTTAACACGGCCAAGATTTCTAATTACTAGCTGAACCCAAAGGTAGCACACAGCTGCCCATCAGAACAGCCTTTCATGGGCAAGAAGGCAACCAAGGGCATGCGTTTGCATTTAGGAACCTCCAGGCTGTTGTCAGCATGACTGCTGCTCAGCTTGGACTCTGCCTCCAGGCAGCAGCAAGGGGGGCCCTTCCACAGCTTCTCACACAGCACCTGCACCAGGACTTGCCATCCCCCAGCTCCTGTCCACAGCAGAGCTGGGGAAGTCTTCTGCAGCCCGCTCCTTTGTCAGGGCAGAGAATCAGAAAGCTGTTACTCGAATGAATCCACAGCTTCAGCTCAGCGGTTACAAGGAAGTTAATGATGATATATGAGAGGCAGGATCCTTGAGAAGGCCCCAGGCAGGGAGCTTTTAAAGTCTCAGATTCATTTATGTATTAATATGTAAATGGAGCCTGTTCCATGCTTCTGGAAAACCACAAAACTACTGATCATTTTCATTGGCATCACTTTCATTCTAATAGTCTCAGACTTATGTTAATTAAATAACTGGCCCATTGTTTGGTCTCAAAAAAAAAAAGAAGCTGTCAATCTCATCTACGGTACTCAAGTGTCCTAGGGAACCTCTCTCCATGATATGGTCATTGTCCTTGGTCAGCCAGCAGCAGCTATACACATGGACATTTACTTCCCTTAAACTGAGAGTACCTTGGTTTTTGACTCTACAAGTTCTCTTCTTTATTATTTATTTCATGTAATTTATATCCTTATTTTAATGGGCCTATTGCAGTATGTATAATCATATAAGTGATCCCAAATCATATTAAGTAGTAACTACAAATTTTAAAGAAGCAATACTAGTTTCCTAACCTGTAAAGTAAAAGCTACATAATACCTACCTCATAGGACTGACCCAATGGCATGATAAACACACAGCATCTCACACAGTACCCTGCACACAGTAGGTGTTCAATACATGAGAGATCTGATCCGAGTTAAACATCACTAGTATGTTATTAATTCATGGCCAAAGCAGCATTATTGATATTACCATGGCAAGAACTTTAAATTTAATTATAATTTAGGACCTATTTGATTGCAAATTGGATTAGAGCCAGTTTATTGTACCAAATAAATTATGTTTGAACTATTTAAAATAAAACCATGCATACAAAGAGACGCTAGAAAGAGAAGAGGGAGGAAAATATAATTCCAGGATGTAGATGAGTTAATTGCTGAAAATGAGCCCTAAATCTAGCTTTGTGTTTTCTGACAGCCAACGCAGAAACAAAATCATGTTAATCTGTGCAACTCATTGTTTGATAAGCGGAACATGTAGCTCATACAGAAGCGGAATCTTTTTCCTGACAATCAGATTTTAGGGTAGCTGCTCACACCAATCGCCCTACGAAGCACGTTAGGTGACAAACAGAAGAGCCGCACCTTTGCGTGCTATGTGCAAAGGCACACACGCGGACACCTTCCCTCCAGAAATGTTTCACTTTACCACATTCCATGGTAAGGGACCAGTGGGTGAGCCACCTGGAGACTTTTTCCACATAAGCTAAGGAGTATGGAGTTTAATGGATCCACTGTATTCCAAAATATAGAACAGTTTTCACGTTTTGCGTCTGTGAAACAGCCTGGCCGGTGACTTCGCTGAGCGTACAGGCTGGTCTTGGCCTTTTCCAGCAGCCCATATAGCCTGGAACCAGAGCCCGGTAACCAGAGGGGCCTGCGGATGGGGAGGACATGGCTTCATCCTCGGGGATCTGCTTCCCAACACTTGTGACTAATCAAAGTTGACAGACTTCCCTGGGAAACCTGTAATTACCCGAAGAGGGGGAGGGCCAAATGCTAGCAAGATTTATTGGCTTTGATTAACAATAAGGTGTTTGTTTTTGTCGGTAATTAGAGTTGAATAGCAAGCTATAAAGAGTCCTCCAAGAAATTCTAAACAGTCTATAGCTAAAGGGTACTAAAGTGTGTTTGAATCTAACCATTCATCTTTGCAGACCTCCGGTGCAGGGAGGCCAGTGTTTGATCCGGCACACTCGAACAGGTCATCAGGGAGAAAATGGCCCTCTGTATTTTTAATGTCTGATGAGAAAAGACCTCCATGCAGCATGTGTGCACCCACACATATGTGCAAATGGCACTTAGCATGTGCCATGCTGCTGGATGCTGGCGTGGGACATTGCAGTTCACGTAACTATAGCTCAACTCACCTTATTTAAATTGACTATTCAAAGGCCCATAACAGCTCGGGTGTTGGTAAGTACTCTGATATCCCTGCATCCTCATAATGATTAGGAAATTGATTCTTAGGTACTATGGCATGCTGGTGGGGTCAGTCCCTTGATGGTGGGAAGATGTTTGCCAAACTCATTCTGATTTATGGCTTTTTTCCCCAGCAGATCACTCTTGGATACAGGATTTTAAGAACTCAGATACAAATAATTAATTGCAAATTAATGCAGTTGAACTTCATTTAAAATGCAGTTGACTAATATAAATGCAGTTGAACTTCATTTAAAAAACAGTATGGGCAAAGAATTGTCAACAGTATTTTTAAAAATAGTGTCAAGATGAGACAACTGTGTACTCAGAGACAACTTGTCATCTTGCTTCACCAGGTCCTGGGTCAATAACATGGGATTTCCTCCCTACCCCAGGAAATGCGCACAACATTATTTCCACTCTCTGTACCTACTCACATTATGACACACAATAGGTAGGGAAAGGCCAACTACCAAACCCCTCGACAGGAATGGAAACAATTAAGATGGCACTAGATAAACCAAAACAACAACAAAAACATGCAGCCAAAAAAATGGATGAGTCCATGTCCTTTGCAGGGACATGGATGAAGCTGGAAACAATCATTCTCAGCAAACTAACACAGGAACAGAAAACCAAACACTGCATGTTCTCACTCATAAGTGTGGGTTGAACACTGAGAACACATGGACACAGGGAGGGGAACATCAGACACTGGGGCCTGTTGTGGGGGTGGGGGACTAGGGGAGGGATAGCATTAGGAGAAATACCTAATGTAGGTGATGGGTTGATGGGTGCAGAAAACCACCATGGCACATGTATACCTATGTAACAAACCTGCACGTTCTGCACATGTATCCCAGAACTTAAAATATAATTTAAAAAGAAAAAAAAAAACAGCAAAAACAAAACAAAAAGGTCATAAAATCAATTCAGTGGATGTGGACCAGCATTTTAAAAAGTGAACAGAATATAAACTCACTAAAAGTCATCACTCATAAACAAACAAAAAGTAAAGCCACAGATATGGCAAATGCTTGAGAAAAACAATTGCTTTTATACTCCTTCTTATACATTGACTTTACTCTCATAAAAACTAGAGTTAACAGTTGAGACCCCAGGCATCTTACTGTGTAGGTCATTAGGAAACCTTTACAATAACTTTCCCCCAAGAACTAGATTTCCATTTAATTATGTTCTATTCAATCCAATATAAACCTTTCCACTGTTCTGCATGCTCTGGCCTCCTCAATTTAATTTTCTTTTAAGTTCTTAAGCAGTCATACCACAATCTTTCCTTCAGAGAAACATAAAACAGACACCTACTCTAGGAAAAAGAATAACCCTCAGGTCACAGTTTTAGCATTATCTGGCTTTCTGCCACTTGAGGCTTCCTGCATGTGATCACAACCTGGGGCCAGCCACTCAACAACCCCTCCAGGAGGTTGCCTCAGACTCCCCCTAAGGCAAGCTCTAAGGTTCTATGGTTACTTCATCCTAAAGAGAAGAATCGCTGCATGCAAAGACTCTCATCCACAGCTGTTAATTCTTCAAAACTAAGACACTAAATTCTACATTCAGAAAGTTGGACTTTAGAATTGGCAGAAAAGGAAATGGAAAGTCAATAGTATAAAGATCCATCCCATTATGTGAATAATAGACTTGGAGTGAATCAAAGATCATGCTCATCCCGGAAAGAAGTACAACTAAATAAGGACATCCTGAGAAGAACCTCTTCTCTCTACTCTGTTGGCTTTAAGAATAGATGTGCACATGAAATTAACATTTCAACTCTCCAAGCCAATCAGTGCAGTAATCTCGTGGGGTCCCTGAGGGTTGGGACCCTAGTGTACTGACCTGGGTCCTTTATTGCAGAAGCAGCAAAGGCATAGAGCAGCACTGTTTTAGAACTTACAGAATTCAAGTGAAAAATCTGTATTCAAAAAAGGATTGAAAGAAAACAGGACGACACAGAGTCTGATACTTACTTGTGGCCCAGCTCATGGGCGATGGTAAAGGCCAAATTGAGACCATTGTCTTCGGCAAGCACACACTTCCTCTTAGCACTGCACACACCTCCTAAGTAAGCAATTCCTGCAGCAGAGACACAAAACACATCCTCTTCAGAACGCGGGAGGCCCTGGTCTCGCCAGGCAAGTCCGCACGGTCAACAGCACACACGGTCAACGTCACACACAATCGAGGCAGGCACACTGGGACAATGCTGACTATGAGTCTCAGCCCATATGGGAAGGGTTTGTGTATGATGCTTTTGTGTTCACCCAACAAAAACAATAACCACCACAAGCATCCATCAGGCATCTAATACGCGTCAGGGGGTGTGCTGAGTCATGTACTCATAGCACCTAACTTAATCCTCATGACCCGGGATGAGGGAAACTGAGGTTTGGAAAGGAAAGGTAACTCTCCCAAGGTCACCTGGATGGGCACCCAGTGCTGGGATCCTACACCAGATCTGTCTAACTTCAGTGCCCAGGGCTGGGACCAAGTGAGGCCAGCCAGGCAAGGCACCCAGGGTATAAGATTTAAGAGGCCCTGGCTCTCAGGCAATGCCCCTGCACCCACACACCCTGAGAGGGAGGAAGCACCTCCTCACACTGCACATCCCGGGCGTGAGCTGGGTTCTGTGCTGGGTCTCATGGACAGCAAGCCCCGGAAGGCTGTGCAGAATGTTCTGAAAATGCTTCAGGAGCCCTTGAGAGAGGAAGACCCAGAGAAAGTGGAGCCAGCGCTGGGAGAGCCAGGGCCTTGAAGTCCTCAGTGAGGACTAGCCCGTGAGCCAAATGTGTGTCTCCACACACATGTGCTTGCCCCAAGGACTTCACTCTAAGACAGGAAACCCGAACCATACACACCAGGAGAAATGCAATGCAGGGCAGTGGAGGCTGCGTCCCAAGGATGGGCGGTGTTGGTGGTACTGCAGGCCAGCCACTGCAGGAGAGGCAGGCGTTTTCCAGGGGAGGAAGGCGGCTCTGGCAAAGGGACGTGTGGGAGGACACGGGGCCCTTGGATGCCAGCCCCTCTGGGGAATGCTGGGAGGGTGGCCACAGCAGGGGTGGGGAGGGCAAGCCCATGCTGGCCACACTTCTGGGGACTGACCCTCCAGGGCTCCCCACCACAGCACTCCCTGCACCCAGGAAAGACATGTCTCACCCCGCAGGGACTGTAGGGCTTCTCAACAGGGCCTGCTAGGAAACCTGACATCTGCCCTCCCATGGGCGTTTAACCCCGAGGACAGTTCCTCGGTATGCCCCTGTGTGATACACAAGTGGATGGTGGAATGGGGTGGCTGTGGGAGCTCAGTACTCCCCTGGCTGTGCCGTCACATTGGGCGTGGTGGGCAGCGGCTCTGCTGGCATAGCACCATGGAGTGGATGGAGGCTAAACACAGCTGGACTCTGCCCATCAGCCCCATGCCCTGGATGGGCTGTGACTACCCAAGGAAGGAGCACCTGCTCTCCACCATGGGCTGTCCCTCTGTCGAGCTGCACAGTGCTCCATTCTGAGGGCTCCTTCCATGAACTTGCCTGAGATGTCTCAGGAGGGAAGGAGTTGGCAGAGGGCAGGGGAGAATGGGACAGGGGAACCATTTCATTAAAAACGAGCCCTCCTCCCTGCTCCCAAAGAGCTAAACCAGCATCCTCTTCGCTGATGTCCAAATCAAACTGCTGCGGAGCTCAGCCACACACAGGGTGGTCCCTCTGATGTGGTGTGGCTCTGTGTTCCCACCCAAATCTCACCTCGATTTGTAATCCCCATGTGCCAGGGAGGGACCTGCTGGGAAGTGATTGGATCATGGGAACAGTTTCCCCCACGCTGTTCTTGGGATAGTGAGTTAGTTCTCATGAGAGATGATGGTTTTAGGAGTGTTTGGCAGTTATTTCCCCGCCCCCTCCGCTGCACTGTGAAGAAGGTGCCTGCTTCCCTTTCCCCTTCAGCCATGATTGTAAGTTTCCTGAGGCCTCCCCAGCTATGTAGAACTGACAGTCAATTAAACCTCTTTCCTTTATAAACTACCCAGTCTCAGGTAGTATCTTTATAGCAGCGTGAAAAAGGACTAATACATCCTCCTTCCTCGTCCTCTCCACGAGGCACAGAGGAAGCTCACATGGCCTGGCTCCACAGAGGTGTGGCTCCAGTGCTCATGTTCCACACACTGGGCCCAGGTACCTCACTGTGGGTCTATTTTTATTTGGAAACATGCAGTGTGCTTAGTTAAAAATAAATAAAAGACAAATTAAATGTTATTTTGCCTCAAGATGCTTTTGTGGCCACGTGGATGTCACAACTCAGCAATGCAGACTATTGAAAAGAGCAACACGACAACCAGAAAGGATGCAATGTGGTTTCTCAGTACCTTCAAGGTCATTATTCTGGTTTTGTTTAAAAATGTTTTGTGGGTTGCTTTTACAAGTCTACCAGTGAGTAGGTGGAATGCTGCTACATAGCCCTGATGGTATGTGCACGTGGCCCACGTGGGTGCATGCACACGCTCAGACACACACCCAGCAGTGCCCACCCAGCCCTGGCTGCAGCCTCTCTGGGTCAACGAATCAATTAGAAACAATCAGATCTGCACACCCTGGAGAAGTTGCCTGGTGAGGGGGAAGGGAGACAGTGAGGCCAGATGTGCTGAGCTTGCTGTCCTGAGTGTGCCTGCCATGGGCTCTGATACAGAACTGGCAGACCTCACATGCCACACAAACACTTCCCCCTGGCCTCAGCCACACTCAGCATTCGGAGGAGGCAGCCCTGACTTTCCACTCTAATTAGGTAACGTGCAATGCTAGAGGAACAGTGAAGCAAGGAGCCTTCCAATAATTGCATTTTAATTTTTCCAAGGTGCAGATGATTTTTTTTTTTAACTAGAAAACAAAGAATCAGTTTATTTACAAGAAATGCTATTGCACAAAGGTGGATTAAGGTCTAATGCTTTTAATGATTTATTCCAATCGTGACCAGCCTGGTCATAAAACTGAGCAAGGAAAAACACATAAAAGAAACAGCTCCTGACAACAGAGCACAAGAGCTGTGTGTTTATGAGATGAGGTGGAAATGCTTAGAATGCACAAAACAAAGTCTGGAGAAAATCCCAGGTTGTTGTAAAATAAGAGCTACGGGGGGAATAAACGGTAATTAAGTCATCCAGCTTCAGCAGAAAACAAAGCCCACCACTATTCCATGTTACTAAAAAGAAACTGCAGTCTAGGGAAGGCAGAGCCCTGGAGACTCAGAGATACCCCCACCATCTCAGGCTGCAGAAGGCACCAAGCTAGAAAAACCCACCAAATCCCCATGCTGGTGCTTGTCAAGAAATGAGGAAAAACCAGTTTTCTCTGTATTGATTTATTAAAAACTGAGGTCTGTGACACTACAGTTTCGCAGTCAGTACACTGCTAACTTCAGTGCTGATGCTGTGGAACCTTCCGAGGTAACCGGAATTCCCTTAACGCTGAGGTGAGGCTTTTAGACCCTGCAGTGGTGCTTTCACCGGCTTTCACATCCAGCATTCTATGATTTAAAATTCTCCACAGATCACAGAACTTATTTAAAAATTTTTAAAAACATCAATTCCACATGTTTGCATAGTTTCTTGTAACAAAAGGGAGGCAGAAAGGCAACTGGAATTTATTAGTTGTGCCTCTAAATGGGCAAGACTGCTCTGAACACTCAACACTCCCTTGCTTGGCAAGTATGACTGGTCCCATTTTATAGATGGGGAAACAGAGGCTCTACTACACCCCTGACAACAAGTGTGTGCTTGTGTCCTAAATGGTGGCTCACTCCAACTCTACTACACCCCTGACAACAAACACACTCTTAAAAAAATCTGAAACACAGATGGTAAAAATGAAGGGGTGTGGGTCAGGCACAGTGGCTCACACCTGTAATCCCAGCACTTTGGGAGGCTGAGCTGGGAAGATCGCCTGAGGTCAGGAGTTTGAGACCAGCCTGGCCAACATGGTGAAACCCCGTCTCTACTAAAAATACAAAACTGGTGGGGAGTGGTGGTGACACCTGTAATCCCAGCACTTCGGGAGGCCGAGGTGGGCAGATTGCAAGGTCAGGAGATCGAGACCATCCTGGCTAACATGGTGAAATCCCATCTCTACTAAAAATACAAAAAATTAGCTGGGTGTGGTGGCAGGTGCCTGTACTCCCAGCTACTCGGGAGACTGAGGCAGGAGAATGGCATGAACCCGGGAGGTGGAGCTTGCAGTGAGCCGAGATCGCACCACTGCACTCCAGCCTGAGTGACAGAGCAAGACTCCTTCTAAAACAAAACAAAAACAAGACAAAAAAAACCCACCCAAATTAGCCAGGCATGGTGGCAGGTCCCTGTGGTCCCAGCTACCCCAGAGGCTGAGGCAGGAGAATCACTTGAACACGGGAGGTAGAGGTTGCAGTGAGCTGAGATCCATCACTGCACTCCAGCCTGCGTGACACAGCAAGATTCCGTCTCAAAAAAACAAAAAAGAGGGGGTGTAATGAGTTCTTCTGAAACCTGGGGCAGCTCATTTAATTTATCCAGAGAAGAGGCTCCCATCCACTAGCTCTGTGACCCATCTTCCCAGCCATGCCAGCACAACACAGGTGCTCATCTGTCTTCTTTCTCTTCCTTTTCTCAGTAGAAGCATAATTTTATAGAGAAAACTGGATGAAGATGATTAATCAGTTTCTTTTTCAGTAGAAAACTACATGATATAAGCTCATAACTCTTTATCTCAGGGCTGACCACTCAATCCTCTCTAGATTTAAGGAATAAACAACAAACAACTGTCTAAACTCTGATTGATGCAGTAAGTTGTTGCATATAAGCCATCTGCAGCTGGTGGCCTTGCTGCCCATTAGTCCAACCTTACAGGGTCTGCCTTTGAGAGACATGGCTCCATTTTTCCCACCAACTGCTCAACTACCAAACACTGTCACGGTTATTGCTGGAACATCAAGCTGTCAGTCACAAGAGAGCAACTGGCATCTGCCCATACACCAACCATAGTCATGGATACTGAATTGCAGATTCACGCTCACTGACAAGTCCTTGTTTCTTGCAAACCTAAGTGGATATGGGTGTGATCTGAACGGGTGAACAGCACTTAGGAGCAAATGTCTTAGAGTCTAGGATGTGACAAAGGAAAACTAACTACAAAGGAATAATAAAGTTGGACCCCTACTTCACACCACATTTAAAATATAAGTCAAAATGAATTAAAGAGCTAAATGTGAGTGCTAAAACTATAAAACTCTTAGAAGAAAACTAAGATGGAAATCTTCCTGACCTTGGTGTAGACAAAGCCTTCTTAGCTATAACATCAAAAACACAAGTGGGGGTGGGAAAATCCTAACCTCTTGCAACAGAAGAGTGGCTGAGGGGGAAGGGGCTGGGATTGAGGTGGGGAGTCACCTTCATTTCCACTGCCAGCCCAAGCAATGAATATGCTGGCACATTCTCCGAGGAAGCTTTCCCGACTTTCCCCTTGGCAATTGTGGTTTTCTGTGGACTGGGAGTCATCCAGCAGTTATGACCTTGCAGGCTAACTCAGTGTGTTGGTTTGTGTGTTATAATGCCATGTGAGCTGTTGCTTCGTGATGGGGTTTCTTGGTTATGGGTCAGAATCAGGAAAGGCTACTTGTGGGCCTTGCTCCCTAGGGTTAATGAGACCACAGCTTAGGACACAGATGTCCTTGGCTTCGGTTTCTCAGGCATCTCCAGGATCCTGGACTTTGGGAGGAGATGCCGTCTCTGGTAAGAGAATCACACGAGTTCCCACAGATGACTCGAGGGTCCTGGGCTGGAGGAGTCACTCCTACGAGATAACATTTTCATGTGTTCTGCGAGTTAAGGGTAAGTGGAGGAATAAACTGGCCCTTGGATTTACAAGTTAGAATCAAAAAGTTTATGCCAACAGTTTGCTCTAGAAACCAAAACACGCCGGGAGAGGGGAAGGAAGGAGAAATGCACAAGTGGTGATGTTCAAAAGGCCACAACCAACTTGAGCCAAGTGCGTGGAGATATCATGCAGACTACCCACCCAGACTACCCAGAGAAGATGACGCTCATGTCAGCAGGACCTGTCACATGGGAGGGGTTCTCCAGGGAGCAATGTAACATTTGTCAAATCACAGTGTGCCTCTCTTCGGAGAACCCCACAGAGTCTCAGGGGCTTCTGAAACAGGCCTTGATGCCCACCAGAAATGGTCCCAGGCAGGTTCACCTCAGGACATCATAGGATCCTTGAAAATCTCTTATCTTGACAAACGCTTTGTCAAGTGTTTCCTGATGGCCTGTATGTGACAGGCCTCGTGCCGGGCAGAGTCGAAGCTGAGCAGGCGCAGGCCTAGGAGAAGCAGCCTCCGGGCCACTGCAGCAAGAAGACAAAGCAGCCTGTAGAAAGATGAGCAGGGATGTTCCAAGCCAAGCACCAGGGCCTGAAGGGTGGGTGATCGATCGGGTCTCTGAAAGACAGCTGCGCCAGTGACCCAGCCCAGATCTGGCCTCTCCAGAGGGCAAACAAGTGGAAACTGGAGAGGAAGCTCCACACTGAGCCGTGCACTCACTGATCCCTGTTCCTCCCTCTGGGTCACCTGTCACAGCTGAGAGCCCCTCACCGAGCCACACCCTCATTCTGACTACTCTCTGAGCAAACTTTCCCGGACCACGGGTGGCTCCCTGTGTGGGGAGCACCTGCAGGCAGCACCGTGAATGCAGCAGGTGATGAGCGTCTTTGAGCTGCCTTTCAGGAGACCTCTGGACCTCTGTGGGTACTCCCTGGCCACCAGAGAAGAACCCTGTCTTCTAGCATTTAGCATTCAGGAAACACAATCCCCGACCAGCCTGCTGGATGGCTGTACCTCAGCGGCACTGCACCGTCGCCTGTGTGCAGGTTCTGGTGTGTGCACACGTGAGTGTATGACTGTAGACACGGGCATGGCCAGGACACCCTTCCCCTAACTGGAAGCATGAGGCTGATGCCCACACTCACTCCTACAGCAATGGACCCTAGTGAATTTTGAAAGCTATAACACACTCACATTCTCTATCAACTGCACTGCTTGGTACTTACTTTGGTCAATAATTTTAAAATGAACTTGGCTTAGTCCCACTTCAATGACAGCTTTTAGCCTCCTCTATCTTCTCTCACTGTAAATGTTTCCCCTTTGCTGGTGGGTTAGAATGCCCTCCCTCTCCCTAGGGAAAGCTGGGGTTTTAGGTGGGGGTGAGGCTGAGAAGAAGTGTGATATGTTTTGGCTAAAAATAATCTCCTCCATGTGGGGAATGGGACAACTAAGTCTTCCATGGGGTCAGATATCCCCCAAGGGAATCTGGGAATGAATCGAATCTCCCTTCGGAGTTTCAAATGCAACCTGGAAGGAGGGGCACATTCCTGACTCAGCCTTCCCAAGGCAGCTGTCTGAGGTGTGTGCCTAGAATCATAATCTTTCTCAACATTTCTGTTTGAATCACATTTATTAGAGTAGCCACAGGCAGGGCCATGAGTGAGGGCTGCTAAACTGAGATGACAGCCAGAGCCAGGAAGAAGGCAGAGTAGGGGCTGGTAAGAGCAACCACATGCATTTTAATCATGCTCACTGTTATGAGCTAAACTGTGTCCCCTTGAAATTCAGAGGTTGAAGCCCTAATCTTCAATGTCCCTGTATTTGCAGACAGGGCCTTCAGGGAGGTAATGAAAGTTAAATGAGGTCAGCAAGGTGGGGCCCTGATCCAACAGGTCTGGTGTCCTTATAAAAAGAAGAAGAGACACTAGAGGTATTTCTCCCTCCCTTTCTCTTTCCCTCTCTCCAAGTGAGCACAAGAGGGCAGGTGAGGACACAGTGAGAAGGCAGCTGTCGACAAGCCAGGAAAGAGATTCCTTATCCCAAACCAGTCCTACTGGCACTGCAGAGTTCCAGCTTCCAGACCCGTGAGGAATAACTGTCTGCTGTGTAAGCTGCCCAGTCTGCAGTATTCTGTAAGAGGAGCTCTAAACAGGCTAATACACCCAGAGCGCACCCCGGGTCCCCACAGAAGTACCCTGGGTCCCCTTGCTCACACAGGTAACCGACAAGCGTGGTGACCACCAGAACTCACCATGCTCATTTGCCACACAGCACTGCAGCCACCTAACGCGCCATGGGCTTGGCCTCGATGTTCACAACGTGGTTTAATAACAAGGAACCGACCTGGAAAGCTGTAGGAGCGTCAGGTTGAACTAGTTACAAAAATGCTTGGTAGAGAAGAATGAAAAATATGGTGGAGTGGGGGTGTTCTGTATTTAAAATCATATAACACCTTAGCCAGCTGCATCTGTAGGCAGAGAAGTGCCATCCCTCAGTCATTTTACAATGGGGTGCCTTGCAAGTTACAGCCAGGGATGTCCATCAGGAGACACTAAGGCACTGGGAAGGGAGGTGAGAGAATCACAACAACATGCGTGTAAGTGATGTGGACCCATTGCTCACATCATCAGCTATTTCTATTTGCAGGAGACTCCCCAGAAATCCCCAGGCCTTATGAGATGTTCTAAAAACACTCAAACACAGCCTTGGAGGGAGGAGCCAGTTTTAAAAGACTCTTATAAAAGTAACATACTGCTCGGTCTGAAGAATCAGAGGCTAAAATCATCTCTTCAAGTCCCCAGAAAATCCCAAAGAACTCCAGGGGAAGGTGGTGATGGGCCAGAGAGCTCTGGAAGCTTCCAGGTCTGTTGCGAGCCACACCTGGCACAGAGTAGGCTCTTCCAGGTCTGCCGGGAACCCACGAGCCTCCCCTGGCACACAGTAGGCTCACAAAAAAGGAGCACTGCTGCTGGTTCTGCTTAGCAAATCTCAAGGCAAACCAAGCGGCAACAGGCATTCTGGATGTGCAGAACCAAATGCAGCAAGCCAGAAACATGTGCTGCTTTTTCTTTTTACCTTGACTCATTCAAAAATCACAAATGCACAAGGCCAGAAGACAGAAGGTGCTCATCACTACAAAAGCCCAGGAAGTGGGTACCAGTGCAGAGGGAAGGGGCTGTGGCTGGGACGGGGACCACCTACAGGGCTGATAGACTCTACTGCTTGACCAGGATGCTGGCCACAAGGATATCTGCCTTATAATAACTCATTTAGAGATAAAAAAGTCAGGTCAGGGTTACCCCAGAGGGACTAGTGACCAGAAGGGGCATGAAGAGGACCTGCCCGGTGGCTGATATCGTCTTGTTTCTAGATCCAGGTCATCACTAACCATTACACAAAGCTCATCAGTTTACAAATATTCATTGAACAGTACACTTAGATATACTATCCATAGGTAAATTATGCCTCAATTATAATTTAAAAGATAACAAAGGGATACACACATGCATGTGAAATACAAGGAGAAGATGGCCTTGGTTTAAGAATCTGGGAAGAGTCAAGGTCACTGGACAATTTAGATAAGGGTATGTCTTTGGTATATCCAAGGGTCATGGGTTGATGAAGCCTCAGTGGTATGTATTAGTCAAAGTCTGCTTTCACCTGCAACACCAGGCTTTACCTGTATTACTCCTATTTCTCGGACCATATGAGCCATTTCTAATTTACCTTTACTGCCTTGCAAGGACTTTTCCAATGGTACATTCTTGAGGCTTGCCTGAAACAACCTTGAAAAACAGCTTCACTCCCTCTCATAGCTGTACTTCTGAAGGATGAATAAAATGCAAGGCCATGCATGGAAATATTTGCCAAGTTAGCAAAAAAAAAAAAAAAAAAAGGAAGAAACAAAGAAAGAAAAGCATTCTCAAAACAAGTAACCGCATTTCTTGCTAAATGCTTAGCCCAGCAAAGCCCATTCTTTGGGGGATGAAATGTAGACTTTTAGTGAAACCTTGGGACAAGGGTACGCACTTCCAGCCTGCACGTTGTTCTAGACACCTCTCGGGGCCCTGCTCGTGGGCTGTGCACAAAGGTCAGCCCAGGCCTCAGAGCAGCTCTGGGCACCAGCTCCCGAACACCAGCTTCTGAGTTCAAGTCCATAAATCACGCCCTGGCAGGGCACCACAGCTACTCCAAAAAAGAAGTAACCCCAACATGGGAAGCCAGCCATCATTTGGGTGTTGACTCAACAGTCATGAACTAAAGTCAAACTACCATGACAAGCCCTCCCTTCTGATGGCCCAGGGGAAGCCCTAGGACAATCCCTGCCTTCACTGATAGGATGCAAAAATGACGGCATTCCATTTTATTAAAAAAAAAAAAAAAGCCCCTTAGAAAAGAATGTTGATGGGAGCCACACCACGAAGTCAAGTGGACACTAAGATTACAAAGAGGAAACAGCTGACTCATGGCAGAATCAGTGGCAGGCAAGGAAGATGGCCAGCCTCAGAATTATCGCCAGCATGGCAGAAAGTGGATGGTACAAAGTCTCAGGCCCCATCTTCAGGGTGAAGTTATGTCCCTGCTCCATGCTTATGCAGGCAGCTCATTACCTGTAGGCTACATTGGGTTTCAGAATCATCTCAGACTACGGAAATAGCATGCATGTCAGTGTCTGTCTTTAAAATGTCAAAGGCCAAGAAAAACAAATGTTCTTTACCTTTTAAGCGATTTCATACATTTCCAGGTTGTTTCTATGCCTCTGTGGTGGTCCGCACCCTGTGTCCTCAGAGCCAGGGGCTCCTGTTTGAGCTCTGCTATAGCATTCCCCTGAGGCTGGTCAGCCTGGCTGTCCGATACTGCCCCCAGTCTCAGTCCACACCAATGGGACTCGCCACCCCAAACTGAGCCTTCAAGTTTTGTTCAAACGCTTGCAGTCCTAGTCAACCTCTCTCTTCCCTTCTCCCACCCAATCTTAGTAATCATCAAGTCCTGCCATTTCCTGCTACTCACAGACTCTGGGATTTCTTTCTTTCTCACTGGTCCCAAGCCCAGGCCTTTGTCATCACCTTAAGCATTATTAGGAAATCTCTGTAGGCATCAGCTTACTTGCCTCTCCCCACTCCAGTTAGTCCTAAAACGTCTGGACTCGAGTGCCTCCTCTCCACTGATTCTCCCCTGATCCTGCCCAGAAACACCCCTCCAGGTGCCCAGGTGCCCAGGGCCCATCGCAATTCCTCTGCTGCAGCATGAGCCAGTCAGGTCCTATGAACAAATCTTATGCTAGACCTCTCTAGGCCAGCTTTCATAACAATTCAACTTACACAGCACAGTGTGGCTTAAATACATCATCAATAAGTTCTGCAAATGAATGAATGCATAGCAGCCCTGCCAACCTCATCTTCATAAAACACCATCCTCTGCTGCTTAAGAAGTGGGCTAGAGGCCAGGTGCGGTGGCTTATGCCTGTAATCCCAGCACTTTGGGAGGCCGAGGTGGGCAAGTCACAAGGTCAGGAGATCAAGACCATCCTGGCTAACAACATGGTGAAACTCCATCTCTACTAAAAATACAAAAGAAAATTAGCCAGGCATGGTGGCGGGCGCCTGTAGTCCCAGCTCACGGGAGGCTGAGGCAGGAGAACGGCGTGAACCCGGGAGGTGGAGCTTGCAGTGAGCAGAGATGGTGCCACTGTACTCCAGCCTGGGTGACAGAGACAGGCTCCATCTAAATAAAGAAAGAAAGAAGAGGGCTGGAACAGGGAGGAGTAAGTAATAAGGCGGCAGCTGCTAAACACTAACATTTGTCAGACACTTACTATGTGTGTAGCAGGCCCTGTGCTAAAGATTCCCACGTGTGATCTCATTTTATCCACACCACCACTTGGTGAGGTACATACTGTTATTATCCTTGCAGTACTACTGATGAGGAAACTAAGACTCTGAGAAGTCAACAACTCATCCAAGGTCAAATAGCGAATGAGGGGTGGAGCTGTGATTCAATCTCAGGTCTTTGGGGCCAGAGGTCCTGCCCTAAAGCACTGCATCAGAGGCTGCAAGCTGGCAGCCACAGAAGGATTTCAACTGCAGGAATGTTTTATTTGGCCCATTTAGGATTTAAATGAAAATTTTAATCAGTCACCAACAATTAAAAAATAGAAGAGCCAGTCGGGCGCAGTGGCTCATGCCTGTAATCCCAGCACCATGGGAGGCCAAAGCAGGTGGATTACTTGAGGTCAGGAGTTTGAGACCAGCCCAGCCAACATGGTGAAACCCCATCTCTACTAAAAATACAAAAATTGGTTGGGCGCAGTGGCTCACGCCTGTAATCCCAGTACTTTGGGTGGCAGAGATGGGCGGATCACGAGGTCAGGAGATTGAGACCATCCTGGCTAACACAGTGAAACCCTGTCTCTACTAAAAATACAAAAAATTAGCCGGGTGTGGTGGTGGGTGCCGGTAGTCCCAGCTACTTGGGAGGCTGAGGCAGGAGAATGGCGTGAACCTGGGAGGGGGAATTTGCAGTGAGCCGAGATCGTGCTACTGCACTCCAGCCTGGGTGATAGTGAGACTCCGTCTCAAATAAATAAATTAATTAATTAATTTAAAAAGATACAAAAAATAGCGGGGTATGGTAGCCTGTGCCTGTAATCCCAGCTACCTGGGAAACTGGAGAATCGGTTGAACCCAAGAGGTGGAGGTTGCAGTGATTCGAGACTGTGCCACTTCACTCCAGCCTGGGCAACAGGACGAGACAACTTCATCTCAAAAAAAAAAAAAAAAAAAAGTTAGAAGAGCTTACATAAAATGCAAATTGCCTGACTTCTAAAAATATTGAATAAATGGAGAATGACAGACTGTTCAATAAATGGCACTGGGACCACAGGTGTCCACAGGGAGATGAATGAATTAAACTCTCAACCTCATGCCAGACACAGAAACAAACTCTAAATGGATGAAATACACAAGCATGGAAACAACTTTGAATCTGTCAGAAGAAAATGTAGTGGGATGTCTTTATGCTCCCAGAGTAGTAAAGATTTTTTAAAACAAGAAACAGGAAGTGAAAATCATAACAAAAAAGATTGAGCTATTTAGCTAAATCCACACTGAAAACTTCTATGTGATAAAAGGTACCATAAACAAAGTTAAAGACGAAGAAAAGACACAATGAAGATATTTTCAATTCCTAAAACCAAAGATTTAAAAAGATATCCAACCTACCTGGGCAGAGAACTGAGAAATAAAATCACAAGAAGACATCAATTCACACCCGGCATGTGGACAAAACATAAAAAATTCTGGCAATAATCGGCAAGGTTATCAGGATTAAAGACTCCCAGATGCTATTAAAGAGAATATAAATTGGTATATTGGCCATTTTAGGAAGTAATCTGACCCACTGAGAAAGGCTGAAAGGTGTGCAGAAGTCAGGAAGTGGTTATATCCTGGGAAGTGGCAGTTCACCATCCAGGCTGCACTTGCGCACTTCCGTGCTGTTGTACCCACCCACCTGTCCCTGCTGAGAGGAATCTCAGTAGCCTCTGATGTGTATGCACACGTATGTACACATGCATGTGCATGTACCACCACCTCACGAAGGGATGCTATTATCATCCTCATTGACACATGGGGACACCGAGGCACCACGAAGGTAAGCAAATCCCCCAGGCTCATGCTGCAACCAAGTAGGAGAACCCGCTGAACCCAGCCAGTCTGGCTGCAGATCCCCTGTAACGGCAGCAAAGGTAAAGAGTACTCTGCCCCAGGGACTGTACGGCAAGCCTGGGAGACAGACTCATAGTCAGGCCCGTTCATAATGTATTCCAGGGAAGAGAGGAGAAGCCTGCCAACTACGATTCAAAGTCCAGGGAGTTTCCTATTAAAACACAAACTAACAAGGCTCGCACACTGATGTCTTTAACCCATGAGACTGCAAAAGTTAACATGCATGCGTGTATTTCTTGCAAGAAGCTTTATAGCTTTCATCGAATTTCCAAAGGGATCCACAACCTCAAAAAGGTTAAAAACACTAAACATAGAAATCCCAGAATGTAATCAAAGACATTCCCTAGGAAAAAAGTCCTCTCTGATGAGCCAAGTCAGACCCAAAGATCCCAGGAAAATTATCCTCCAGCCCTTGGGGGTTACCCAAGCATTCCTCAGAAGGTGATAACCAACAATGCTTTGTAGAATGTGCTTTTCGTTGCCAGATCTCAACTAACTGACACATAGAAAACTTGAGGAAGGGTCTGACATTATTCACCAACAATGTCACTTGTAAAAGAGCAGCCAAATTGACTCTTTGTTATGCCTGGGGCTGGGGTGGGGTGAGGTGGGAAGCAGCCAAGGTAATGCATAGGGTGACATGTACATTTTTGTCAATTAGGTACATACATTTAATTTAGAAAGCACCCTGAGTTAAGCATCCAATTTAAATTAGCCTGTAATTGTAAAGCATGTAAAAATGAAAGGAAAAAATGAAAGGAAACTATATCCATAGTTAACATATATATGATTTACAAAGGTATAATCTTGAGTGTGTATATATAAAATACAAATTTTAAAAAGAAACCACTCTATTCTGTTTGGACAAGGTCACTACCTGTTCCCTGATCCCAGTTGCAGGGTCTTTATTGTATCTTGGTATGTTTAACTGGTTGCATGAATTGAACATACATGGAGATGGACTTGACGCAGCAGACTATATGCTGACAATTGTAACAAGCTGTCTTTGTTTTCTGCAAATAGTATTTCTAAAAACTGGATCTGTTTTGGGTTGATAAGAGGAAAAACATGATATAACAGCCATTTGTTGATTGTGTCCTCCACTGGATGGATACTGACAAATCACCATGATTGCTCAGAAAATCAATGTGAACATCCACTCTGTCAGAGTCTAAGACCAAAGAAGCATTTACTGCTTCCTCCCCGTCCACAGTATATCACCACACATACCCTGGGAACACCCCATGCCAGTGCCTACCAGCATGGGAACAGAACAGAGCTGTGTTATTTTCCTAAATCATTCTCAATCTTGGTCTAACATAAACAACCCACCAAACAAACACAACTTGGAGACAAGGCAGGAGAATCATTTTAAAATGGGATCCAAGATCTGAGACGCAAAGCAACAGCCTGCCCAGATCCTTCTATTTATCCTATCCCTTCCAAGACTGGTCCATGCCAGCATAACCTTTGAATATCAAACATCAGAAGGTCTGTATGCCTCAGCCCTGTAAAGGGGCAGGTTTCTCCTTCACCCTCTCCTGCACCTGGGAGCAAATGCACTACCTGTAGAGAAGGGCCATCCGGCCCCGCCCCAGCTGGGACTCCTGGGGGTCAGATAGATGTGCTGAGCCCCTATGTCAAAGTTATTAAATGTTTTAGTTTTGTTCCATTGTAGCTCTTTTTTTCCCTTTTCCTATGATTTTACAAAAGAAAGCAAGCTGCTTAGAAGGCCCTGAAAGTGAGGAGGGGCAAGAAAGATGACTAGTTATGGAGGGTGAGGGTTGCTTTTGTTTTGTTAGTTTTTTGCCAAAAAAGCCTGGATAGAGTGATCTCAGTTATCTGGTGCTCTCCTAAATGGAACCCCAGTGTACCTCCCATATGGAAGAGTCCCTGGATTTCCCCCCACCCCACCTTCTCCCCCTTCAGCCATGTTGATGACAGAGAAGATAGGAACTTAGAACCCATTTCTCATTGGAGAGGAAAACTTGTCATCCGGCTTTGCGAAGAAGGTTCTACCTTATGCTCATCGCACATTATCTTTGCTATGCGCTAAGATACCATATTTAAAATGCCAAAAAAAGGAACAAAAGAAAGAAATGTAAAATACCTGAATGAGCTTGTATTATAACATTAATATTATTGGGAGTATCTGCTTTCCAGGCGGATGTGATTCACTCATTATTCTAGTCCTGCTGTAGTCCTTTGTAATTTGTAGTAATTATGTAATTGTGGTAATTATGCTTTTTTTAATTAAAAAAGTATAAAAATAAAAAACTTGAAAAGGCAAAAAAATTGTTTTAAAGGACTAAAATGGGATCCATCCTCCAAGACTCTCTTCTGGAGGAGAATGGGACTGCACATGCACTTTTATTGGCCACATCTTAATGGTATTGCTGACCCGGCCATGCTCTACTCTTCCCGGCACTGGAAATCACAGAATGTTCTAGTTTCACATGCTCAGCCCACCATCCACGTAGGAGGCTGAAATCATTTCTTAATGGCACCTGTATTATGTTCCTTAGCTATTCATCCCAATTCCAAATACGCGCAAGCAATATGGCAGATTTCCTCTGAGACGGTCCTCGATTATCACTGTGAGAACAACGACACCATGAAGGAGTGAAGCTTTGCTGTTGCACTGTCCCATGACAAGTTCATTACTGCCCTGCAGAGACAATTCTCTTTTAGGAGGAAAGAACTGCCCATTCTGCTCTATTGTCCCATAGATCTTTTACACCTCCATCTGGCATCGTGAAATAAAGACTAATTCCAACCCTCTCAATACAGAATCTCCCATCCAAAAGCATAACAACCCAAGAATGTGGACTGCTATTTCCTGACCCCTGCACTGTGCCCGGCAGGCTCCGGCTACAATCAAATGCAGCCCTCGTGCCTGCGTCTAGAATGCAGTGGCAATACTAAATCAGACGGACTGGCAAGGCCAGCAATTAAACCAGAAGTTGGTGAAGCAAACTTCCCAAAGTGAAGCAAGATGCTGATGTGGAAGATCAGCTGCTCGTGAGACGAGGTGACGATTTTCCTGAACTCTTTGTTAGATTTCATGTCTGGATCTCGTCTGGAACATCTACCAAATGGATTAGGGCCCAAATGTCTGGCATTCTTCTGATAACTCCAGTCCTGTAACTGTCCCACTGTCATAGCAGAAGGAACCTCACTGCTAGCCTTGATTTCAGTATGACTGATTCTCCTTCACTGTCTGAGTTTGTGCACTACAGACAACTCCACGTGGAGTCTTTGCACGGCCAACAGAGAACTTGACAGCCCCTGGGATACCTGCCCTGGTCACTGCTGCCCTTGGGTAACAAGCTGGCCTTCTGGCTGACAGTCAGGGAAGTCTCGGGCTGGCCTGATCTAAGTGACTCAGTCAGCAGACCCTGAGTGTCCTTCTTGGTCCTTCCCCAGGAGTAAGGATGATCCACAAGACCCCTGGGCTGCTCTGCAGGTAAGGGCAAATGGGCCTCTGCAAAGGAAGCTGCTAGTGCATTTCCCTTCTCCTGCTTGAAGACACAGGTATCAAAACATCCTGCTGCTGGCAGGATGGCCAGCGACCTCCAAGACTCCATTTGCCTGAGGATGAATAACTCAGATTCAGAATTTGGGTGTTGCTGACTCTCCCCAGGAGAACCAAGACTGTGCTTACAAGAGCAGAGCTGACTCGGGAGTCACTGTTCCTAACATATCCTCAGCTCCCTTGGCCATTCTTGGGAATGTAAGCCACAGGGAGATTTATCTTTGTGTCAGCAGATTGTGAGCGGGGTGAGAAGGGCAGGCTCTGGACTGGGGTCTGCATTTGAGTCCCTCTCTGCCACTTCCCACCTGGGTGACTATGGCAATGGTTTAATCTCCCCCAAGCCTTGTGCCCCCTTTTGTAAGACAAAATTAACACCTACCTCATGGAATTGAGGATTAAATGAATAATGAGAGAGAAGTACTATTCAGAGTAAACCCTGAACAAATACTATGTAACACCACAATTAGTTTGACCAACTCCAAATTTTTTCTTAAAGTTTAACGAAAGGTATTTACCAAGCCAAAACTCTGTGCCAAAAGGCACAGGGCAATTCCACAATGATTGGCTGTTTAGTTGCCAGTGTAGAGGCAGTGAACCTCTAAATGCTTTTATCAAGATGACATCTGGAAAGCTGAAGAGAGAACAGCAAACAGCTGGGGGCTGGGAAGACACCACCTTCACCAGCACCAGATGCCACTCTCTTTATCTGCACTGGGGGCCAGGACAAGGTTGGCCACAAGAAGATGTCAGCAAATTACAACATCTGGAACTGCACTGTGCCTACTTACCTTTGCTCTCCTTGCCTGACCTGGATTTTGCACTGACTCCCTTTAAAGACAAGCTCATGGAATGCTTTTTCCCAATGCTGACACCTGTCCTGACAGTCTGCTGTCTACCAAGCTACCGGGATGCTTTATCCAGAGGCCTATGGCGCCCACCTTGGTTAGGTCCTGACGTTCCAGGCCCACCCAACAACTCACCCCTGCTCATCAAGGGGAAAGAGAACTCTTTATAAAACTTTTTCAGATTTTGAGATAGGTGAATTTGTAATAATTAAATAACAATATTTTACTAAGATTAGATTCGAAACACACATTGAATGCCCTTCTTGGAAACAGCACATGTTCTTCTGTTTTCTGAGGTCAGGGTGCCTTCCTGCTCTAGATTTCCCATGCATTTAATCAAACACAAGTCTAAAAATAATAAAATTAGTTTCCTGAGGCCGAAAATGCCGTCTTCAAGAGGAAGAGCTGATATTAAATCTATAATTAGACAATAGGGACATGGATTTGTGTTTCAGCAACATCTTTCTGATAGGGAAAAAGAAACAGGATGCTTCATGTTCCACAATATAAAATACCTGTGTTTCCCACCAAAATGTCATCTGGGACAAGGTAGGGAAGGAATACTGTTTTTAATAAGTGGTACTAGTACAACTGGATATCCACATGCAAGAAAACGAATTTAGACCCCTACTTCACATCACATACAAAAATTAACTCGGAGTGGATCACAGACCTAAATGTAAGGGCTGAAAATATAAAACTCTTAGAAACACTTTGGGAGGCCAAGGCAGGCGTATCACCTGAGGTCAGGAATTCAAGACCAGCCTGGCCAACATGGGAAAACCCCGTCTCTACTAAAAATACAAAAAAATTAGCTGGGCGTGGTGGTGGGTGCCTATATTCCCAGCTACTCAGGAGGCTGAGGCAGGAGAATTGCTTGAATCTGGGAGGCGGAGGCTGCAGTGAGGCGAGATCATGCCATTGCACTCCAGCCTGGGCGACAGAGCAAGACTGTGTCTCAAAAACAAAGAAAAAACAAAAACTCTTAGAAAAAAAAACATAAAAGCAAATCTTTGTAATCCTGGGTTAGGCAATGATTTTGTAGCTATGACACCAAAAGTATAAGGGATAGGAAATGACTACATCAAGGTTAAAATTTTTTGTGCTTCAAAAGATACCATCAAGAAAGAGAAAAGGTTCCCACAGTGGGAGATATTTGCCAATCATCTATCTGATAAGTGACTTTTACCTAGAATACATGAAGAATCCTTAAAAGTCTATACCGTATATTTTGAAACAGCTAAAAGAGAAGAAGGAAAAAAGGAGTGACTGAATGACTGACTGATTAATGGGATCCCACTGTGGAGTGCTGGAGTGCAGTGGTGCAACCAGGGCTCGCTGCAGCCTCAATCTCCTGGGCTCAGGTCATCCTCCCACCTCAGCCTCCCAAGTGGCTGGGACTACAGGTGCAGACCACCATGCCCAGATAATTTTCTGTAGAGACAGTGTTTCACCATGTTGCCCAGGCTAGTCTCAAACTCCTGGGCTCAAGTGATCCGCCCACCTCAGCCTCCGCAGGCATGAGCCACTGCACTTGGCCAAACAGAGGATTTTAAATTTTCTCATCACAGGAAATTATAAATATTTGAGATGACAGATATGCTAACTAGCCTGATTTGATCATTCCACAATGTAACATGTACTGAAACACACTGTACCCCATAAATATATACAATTATGATTTGTCTTTTAAAAATAAAACTCTTGGAAAGAATCCAACACCACCTCTCAGCAAAAAAAAAATTCTTCCAACTCAATAAAAAACAAACACAATTTTTGAATGGGCAAATGATCTAAATAGACATTTTTCCAAAGCAGAAATACATGTGGCCAATAAGCATAGGAAAATATGTTCAACATCAGCCATTAGAAAAAGGCAAATCAAAACCACAATAAGATAGCACTTCACACCCACCAGAATGACTATAATCAAAAAGATGGGTGTTGGCAAGAATGCAGAGAAAAGGGAATCTTCCTACATTGCTGATAGGAATGTAAAATGATGTAGACACTCCGCATAGGAAAAGAGTTTGGCAGCTTCTCAAAATATTCAACCTAGAATTACCATCTGATTTGAGCAATTATATTCCTGGTCATATATACGAAAGAATGGAAAACGTGTCTTCATAAAAACTCATACATGAATGTTTATGGAAACATTGTTCATAATATCAAAAAAATGGAAAGAACTCAAATATGCATCACTGAAAGATAAGCAAGCAAACATGTATATGTACATCTAAACATGTATACGCAATGGAATATGACTTAGCAAAAGGAATGAAGTTCTGATACATGCCAAAACAAGTATGATGTTCTGATATATGTTAAAGCATAGATGACCCCTGAAAGCATTATGCCAAAAATGAAAAGAGCCAGACACAAAAGGCCACATACTGTATGATTCTGTTTAGATGAAATGTCCAGAACAGGCAAATCCACAGTAGCTTAGTGGGTAACTAGTGCTTGGGGATAAGAGTGTTGATAGGAAATGTGGAAAGACTTCTAATGAGTACAGTGTTTATTTCTGGGGTGACAAAAATGTTCCTAATCAAATTACGGTGATGTTTGTGTAATTCTATAAATATACTAAAAACCACGGAAGTACATAGCTTAGGCAGACTTTATGGTATGCAAATTGTACTTCATAAAAGCAGTTTTAAAGATGTTATAAAGCACACAAGGTCAAAATTTTCTTAAAAGCAATGTATTTTTCCCACGTATAAGAGTATAACATAGTAGATATTCTCAAGAACACTGAAGAACTTAAAACAGGAAAATCGCCACCACTCATAACCCCATCCCTATATGAGAGAACGTTATTGTCCTCAGGGCTTTTTCTATCTCAAACCCAGTGTTTGATCCCAGTTTGAGGCAAACTGCCTCCCAGAGCATCCAGAAACCCTGGAATTACATCTTCTAGTTGGGCTCACTCAAAGTCTTCACATGGACAAGGAGAATTTATGGCAACTTCAAGGAGAAAGCACAGCAGCTTCACGCTCAGGAGATGGCAAAGGAAAGAATAATTCTGACTGTTCTGGGTAAAAGTAAAAGGCCCATTCATCTGACCTGGGAATGCTGGAAACCTGGAAGCATTCGGAAGTCCCAAATGCTCCCTTGATGCAAAAAGATACAAACCATTCATTCCTCTAGTTCCTTTTCTCCCTTTAATCCTTTCTACCTTCCACTGAGCATTCTTTATAACAAGTTTTAAAATAATATATGCCAAAACTGCCACAAGCACTTTACATCTGTTACCCCACCACAATTTTATGAGGCAAGTACAATTGTATTATTCCCATTTTGCAGAGTAGGAAAATGAGACCTCACATCCTAGGCTCGTGTCTACTCCTAATGCATCATCATGGTACCTTCCAATGCATGAAGTCTCATCACCAATTCATCCACTCATTTATTTATTGAACAAGAAGCATGAATCTGAAAGTCTGGCCTTAGACACTCTTCATAATGGACAGCAGACATGTCGATGTCAGGCGTCCCTATCAGCACACTCCCCAGCAAGGGTCAGACTAACGCTCGAAAAATCAGAAACATTCAAGTAGTCTGAGATTTCACCAGTGCCTCCTGTGTCTTTTTTGTTCAACTGAAATAAATCCATCCTAAGTGCGGTGGCAGCGGAAGTATATGCTTTTCTTGTCTTTGCCCTCTTTCTTCCTTTCCCCCCAAACCATTCACTGTGAAAATACTCAAACACAGAAAAGTAGAAATAACACTAACATGATCGGCTCTATTCCCTCCACTTAGATGCAACAACTGATAATATTTTCTCCCATCTGCTCTACCTCACTATTTTTTATTAGGATATAATTCACACACCATTAAGTTCACCCCTCTGAAGTATATGATTCAGTGGTTTT
This sequence comes from Macaca mulatta, assembly GCF_049350105.2. NCBI lineage: Eukaryota > Metazoa > Chordata > Mammalia > Primates > Cercopithecidae > Macaca > Macaca mulatta. The sequence continues at coordinate 90,609,783 of NC_133412.1, forward strand.
AGTACATTCACAAAGTTGTATAACCATCATCATGACCTAATTTTAGAAGATTTTCATCACTCTTATAGTTAGGGTGATAAAAGATGTGAGATCACACCCCACTTCCTCCTCCCCAAGCCCCTGGCACCCATTAATCTACTTTCTGTCTCTGTGCACTTGCCTCTTCTGGACACTTCACCTAAACAGAATCATACAATATGTGGCCTTTTGTAACTGACTTCTTTCACTTAGCATAACGTTTTCAAGGGTCATCCACGTCACAGCATGTAATGTTAGTACTTCTTATTGCCAAATAACATTCCATTGCATAGATATTCCACAACTGATGCATCCACTCATCAACTGATGGACACTTGGGTAGTTTCTACATTAGGACTATTATGCATAATGCTACTGCAATTATTCATGTACAAGTTTTTGCATGGACATATGTTTCCAATTCTCTTGGGTACCTACTTAGGAGTGAAATAGCTGGCCATAAAATAACTCTATGTTTAATTTCTTGAGGAACTGTGAATATGCTTCTTGATTTCCAATTTAACACCACCAGTTTGATGGGCAAACACTTTTTTTTTTTTAAGCAGTGAGACCTACAAGATGCTCACAAATCTTCTCAATTAAATAACACAATTAGCTTCCTGATATACACAAAAATATGCTGGAAGTGTTTAATGCCCACCAAAGCTATGCCAATAAACTTTAGTCTTTTTTTTTTTTTTTTAACAACAGTGACACAATTTGTCTCGCTGCTTGTAGACTCTTGAGTCCTGCGTAGCATATGTGTGTATGTTTTAAGGAGACAAAAGATTTTGCTACAGTAGTGGACAGCTCACATAGTCATATAAGGTAGTAATCTGTACTATTTGTACAAACTATACGCAAATAAAGTCATTCTGAATGGTCAGTCATTGGGAAATTTTATTCTATAATACCTATAGTTCTTTTGGAGTAACAAACTCTGCCCTGAGATAACAGAGGTTCTAATATACTTCCACCTCCCTTTAATTACAATACATGAGTGCTCCCTTACTCTAAAATCAGCCATACACTAAGTTAGTCATGACTACCTGCTGAAGCCTCAGCACGTGTGCAAACCCCCATGTCATTCTCATGGGATCGCAAGTCCTTCCTGAAGGCTGTTTCTGGAAATGGATGAAGAATGCCTCTGGGGCAGGTTTACCAGGTGGTCTGAGAGCAGTTGGGAAATTGTCCAGAATTCCACTTACTTCCAAGAACTTCGGCTCCTCTTAACAGGGCTTGAAATAAGGCCACTTGTTGACTTCTGCCTGTGCTCAGGGTTGGCCCGGCCTTGCATACTGCTTCTGCTCTTGGGCTGACACCTCTGCCAGAGGCCCCCCTGGGGTCTCTGAGAAGCCGTGCAGGCATCACCTGAGGGCCTCGAGGCCATCACCACACAGGGGCACGCAGTCTGTGATCCACTCATCCAGGTGGATTTATGCAAACCGTTTTATTAAACTAAGTCATGCCTTAGCCTTAAGAGTGCTTTGATGGCAGTTTGATCTCACCACTGCAAGAGCAGGATCAACTGCAACCCAGCAATTTGCAATGTGACTATTTCCTTGTAGCTACTGAAGATTCATCCACACAGAACAAGGTGGACGGTGGTACAGACACTGAAATAGATCCCAGAAAGGAAGCAGAGTGCCAGGTAACCACCGAGGAGGTGCCGCTTCATGCAGACAGTTCTATGCCTTAAGTCCTGGCATCCGGCTGTGGATGTCTCTTAATACCATGCTGGCGGGCAGACGAGATGCTCCTGCCAGCCCACTTAGATCAAAGGGGCCACAGCACGTCTGAACAGAAAGACATGATAAAAATAAGTGTGGCTTTGTTCTACCACATCTTCTGAAAACCCCGGCAGCCCTGCCTGGGAGCAGGCAGATCTGACCGGCTCAGTGCTGCACTGGGAGAACACAGAACCTGGGCAACGTGTGCACCTGGGCGGCCTCCATGTCCTCCCTGCACCAAGCACACAGGCTTGGGACCAGGTCCTCTGGCCCAGTCCATCCTAGCACACAAACATCTACCATCCAACATCCCTGGAGGACTGGACTTCTCCACCTGAAAAGTTTGGAAATACTGGGGGCAGGGGTTGTTACACGACTGAGGGGCCACGCCTGGACAGAGGCCAAAATGGCCAATGCTCTGCAGTATGGCAGACACTCCTGCACAACGAGAAACTGTTCCACCCATGTTGCCAACATGGCTGCCATTAAGAAATGGTCTTTTCAGGGTAAGAGTCACAAACTCGAATGCTATGGACCAGGCAGGAAGCCTAAGGGGGAGGCAGGCACCCTTCCAATGGTCTTTTGAATTGTGTTTTTGACATGGACACACTTTGCTGGCATTCGAATCACAAAGGGGTGTTTCCTGGGATTTAATTCGACGAAGAAAGATATTCTTTCACATTTCTTCCCTTGAAACACTCAGCACTCTATTTTCCATTTTCTCACTTTTGATAAAGATGCAGGTATAGGAACATTTCAGTTTTTCTCTTAACTGCACCACAAGGAAAGTAATAGCATAATGTGAGGATGAGAGGCACCTGTCACTTAGCATCACAGAAGGGGGACAAGAGGGCATGGTGGGGACTAAGGCAAACTGGAAACTGTCTAAAGGGGACAGCCACTCCTTAGCTCCAGCTGACTGCTGCCACATGGGGATGTGGGCCTGGAGGTGCCAGATCTTTCCAAAGCCACCAAAGAGTCAGTTATCTCCTTTTTTAGGAAAAAGCATTGACTCTATTTTTTAGTGTAAGAAAACTAGTAACAAAATATTAAACAAAACATGTTTGAGACCAGATGCAGCTCCTGAGTAACTAGTTTGCTACTTCTGCACAAAGTATATAATCATGTTTCAAAGTGCTCTCTCTCCCTACACTGGCCCTGAGCTCATCTCATGGGGGCAGAAGCTAGATGTTGCCTTCCCGGGAAGCCAGGAGCAGGGCAAAGAAGGCAGGGACCCACTCTAAGAGGAGATGAACAAGAACTATGGTGACTCTTGTCCTGGTTGCCCACATATGTGGGTGTACTAGTCAGGGTTCTCTTAGAGGGATAGAACTTTATATATATATATATATACACATACACACATGTGTATATATACATGCATGTATATATGTATATGTGTGTATATATACACACATATACACATATGTATATGTGTATATATATACACACACACATGTGTATATGTGTGTATATGTGTGTACATATATACTGGTGTGTGTGTATATATACACATATATATGTGGAATTTATTAAGTATTAACTTATACGCTCACAAGGTCCCACAATAGGCTTTCTGCAAGCTGAGGAGCAAGGAGAAGCAGTCCGAGTCCCAAAGCTGAAGAACTTGGAGTCCGAAGTTGGAGGGCAGGAAGCATCCAGCATGGGAGAAAGATGTAGGCTGAGAGGCTAGGTCCATCTCTCCCTTTCATGTTTTTCTTATTGCTTTATATTTGCTGGAAGCTGATTAGATTGTGCCCACCAGATTAAGGGTGGATCTGCCTTCCCCAGCCCCCTGACCCAAACGTTAATCTCTTTTGCCAACACCCACACAAACACACCCAGGATTAATATTCTGTATCCTTCAATCCAGTCAAGTTGACACTCAGTATTAACCATCACGGTGGGGATGTCCACACTGCCCACTGCCTTTGGAGTGTACTTGGTGATTACACAGCAGAGACATAGCAAATGTAATTGTCTAAGTGCAGTGAGTACAGGGGGGTGGGGGGCACGGATATACCAGCGAGGGAGAGGTAACAGGATAGGGAGGCTTTGGTGGGCGGTAACCACCTCCTTCGCAGCTAGCCTTTGTGATTTTTGCAGCAGATGTTTACAAGGGTAAAAGAACTGAGATACAGACAAGGTTACTACATCATAAATTACTCAGTCATCACAAGATTTCAAAGAGGAAAAAAAAAAAAAAAAAAAAAACCTCAAAAGGGATTTGATTTGAGAGTGAAAACGCTTGCCATTGTGCAGAGGCAAAATATTCTCCTTTATTATAAGGTCCTCGTTCTTCACCCCCAGTGCAAAGGCGAGGAAGGTCACTGTTTTCCCCAGTACTCTCTCTGATCTGCTGGAACCTTCTCCTAGGATTACATCTCCCAAGCAGCCTTACAGGGACACAGAACACTCTTTGTCCTGCACTGACTGCACCAGGCACTGACATTCTAGAAAGGGGACTCCCTCCACTTCCAAAGAGAGCCTTCGGGGCCAACCCCAAGGCTCCCAACAGTCCTACTCTTTGTCAAAACAGGGCCACCCACAGATTTTAAGGGTAGAAGCAGCAAAGGAAGCTGTGAGGCTGGTCAGGCAACTTCAAGAACCCCAGAGACTTAACCACCAGCATTCCATCTGGACCCAGGAGCACCCAGAAGTAATAAGCCCTTGGATGTGGCATGGATCTTCAAGGCTGCCTTGCTCATCACAGCCTTGCTAGAACCAAGTCCTCCCTTTTACTCACCACCAATTTCACAGCCATGGGGAACTTGCCTTTGTAGGCTGAATTCCACAAGAAATATACTTCCCTCCAGTTGCAGCAAAACATGCAGCTGCTATTGCTCCAAGGTTGGAAACATACTTTACCATCTTGGCAAAAGCCTTCTGAGGGACACGGCAACGATTTTACAAAAGGGCTAAAAGATCCGTTTTTTTTGTTTTTGTTTTTGTTTTTTAAGAGTTTGAGAAGAACATACAAATCATTCCTCTGTCATGTCAAAAATGTACATGGTTTTATTAAAATAACTGAGTGCCGGCACATGGCTCAAACTAGGACCCAAGAGGGGACAAAAGGGACTTGGGGGAGCTTCCCCGATAGTTCAGAAAGAAACCCCAGCAGCAGCCATTCATTCAGTCCTTACAGCAGTCATGGCCTCTGTGCCCTTTCAGTCCTTACAGCAGTCATGGCCTGTGTTCTGGGTGCCACTCCAGGGTGATGTCAACCCAGCCAGAGAGGTTCCAAGACAGTGGAGGACCTGGGTTCTTGGAGTTCCCAGGGAGGCCACAGACTGCCCAGCAGTCATGACATGAGTTATGCCTCCAAAGATAAGCAGGAGTCAGCAAGGGGAAAAAGGAGGCTTGGTCCTTCAGGCCTGAACCCCCAAATCTCCAAGCACATAATCAGATGTGGTTTTGAGGGACCATAATACAATGAGAAGCACAACTGTATACATCTACATCCAGACCACGAAGTGAAGAGAAGCTTTTCAATGAAACTGAACTCGTGATATGGACACATGCAGAGGTCAAGACAAGACACCCAGTGGAAATGGGATTCTGGAGGAATCCTGTAACGCTCTCACTGTACTTGCACATCTGGGCTTGATATGCCTGGAAAGGAAAGTGCAGGGTCTTTCAGCAAACGTGGGTGGAGGTGGACCATAAAAGACCTCAGAGGATGATCTCAGTTGGGATTTTACCTTGTGGACGTAGAGAAACCAATGGTGAGTTTTATACAGGGGAGTGACGGGATTAAATTTAAACAGAAAATAAGTGATAATTCATTGGTTGGTTTGATCTAATACAGTATCTGGTACATAGTTGGTAACAATAGCTATTAGATTGAGTCCTACACAATTGCTAATAGCCAACGGTTCTGATCTACAAAAATGATAATTTCTTGTGAGTCAGCCTAATATTTGTGATGTGATGCAATTAAGTGACAAACAGATGATGTCCATCATTTCAAAAGACACTAAAATAAAGATACTGGGCAGAATAAGAAAAGCAGGGGCTGTTCCCACCTGGCTGTGTCCTGGCTCTCCTCCCTCCCACCACGATGAACCCCTGCCCACGGCCTCAGGCCCCACCTCTGAGCACTGATGAACCCCAAGTACCCCCTCAGTCAGATCTCGCTGTTCAAATCCAGATCTGTGTTTCAACCATCTCCTTAACACTTCCACCTGGATTTCTCACAGGCTAAAGTCAAACCTCAGACTTGGGCCCAGCTCCAAATCAAAGCGGTTTCACTTCAGCCCAAATAACCACTGTCTATTCCGCTGGGAGCAAAACTGAGATCCTCTGTCTTTACCACCCACCATGCATGAAACACCTGAAATCCTCACTACCCCCTTCAATCCTCCCCATTCCACCTCCAATTCATCACTAAGTCATGTCAATATGGAGATCTCAGATTCACCCACTTTTCTTCATCTCTCCTAAATGACTGTGCACTTGGCTGCAAGTAATAGAAAAAAATGGTTTAAGTCAGAGAGGAGACACCATTGCTCAACACAGAAGTCTGGAGAGGCAGGCGACCCTGGATTGATTAGGTAGCCCAGTGATGGCATAGGGCTGGATGGGCAGATCTGTGGCCCTCCTGGCCTTTCCCTCATGGTCCCAAGACAGCTGCAGAAGCCCTAAGCACTATCCTCACACAGCAGCTTCCCACAGGCCTTTGCTTAGATTTCCCTGGGCTAAGTGGGATTGCACAGCCACTGCTGCAAGGGAGACCAGGTAAGTGATTATCCAGGCAAAGGAATGGACTGTCGTGACTGGCTTCATCACCTGAGGGTGGGCACACAGCCCAGCAACGTAAAAGAGAGGGACATGGGCCGGGCACGGTGGCTCAAGCCTGTAATCCCAGCACTTTGGGAGGCTGAGACGGGCAGATCACAAGGTCAGGAGATCGAGGCCATCCTGGCTAACCCAGTGAAACCCCATCTCTACTAAAAACTACAAAAAAAACTAGCCGGGCATGGTGGCGGGCACCTGTAGTCCCAGCTACTCGGGAGGCTGAGGCAGGAGAATGGTGTGAACCCGGGAGGCGGAGCTTCCAGTGAGCTGAGATCCGGCCACTGCACTCCAGCCTGGGCGACAGAGCGAGACTCTGTCTCAAAAAAAAAAAAAAAAAAAAAAAAAAAGAGGGACATGGCTGCTAAGTCCACAACTAGCAATACCTTCCACACCCACTGTTTTCTCAGAACAACTGCTTTCATTCCTAACCTTGCTGCCACTGAAGTAAACATGGCCACGTCATTCTGCCCATAGCACTTTGATGATGAACCGCTACACTCAGATAAAATCCACGATTCCTTACAGAGTCCTCAAGGCCTTGCAGATACTGCCCTGCCTTATTTCTCACCACTTGGCCTCCTTCGTGTTCCTCAAATGCTCCAAACTCTTTCTTGCTTCAAGGTTTTCAGAAGGGGCCATCTCCTAACCTACATGCTCTTTCCTGAAATCTTTACATGGCTGACTCCTTCTCACAGTTCAGATCCTACTCTTGATGTTACCATCTCCGAAAGGCCTCAGAAGAGTCTACTCTGACACCATCCAGTGCCGTGACCTCTGCATTCAAGAAACCTGGCCCAGTTTATCACTGTATCTATTTGTATGACCAGTTATTTCATGCCTGTCACTTTGATTAGACTGAAGGCAGGAAACTCATCTGCTTTGCATATCACTATAACACTGGTACCATACTCAAAGCCTGACAGGTACAGATGCTCATGAACACTGCTGAATTCATTATTGATCAATTAGTGCATTAATGAACTAATTGAAAGAGGGACTGGACCGACGGGAAAAGGAAAACTCAAGGGTGAGAATGAGCAGGTACATTTAGGGGAGGCTGAGGACACAGACCCAGCCCAAGTGGACATGTGAGAGACCATGAGAGTGCTGAACAGACACAGGCAGGTGAGGGCATGAAATGTCAAATGCCACATTTGGCATGCTCTTGGAGAACTCTTATTCTCCACCCCTCGTGTTTCCATGCTGAGTGAGCTCTGCCACAGCAATGCTCTGCCTGGCAAGGGCAGGTGCCTTGTTTGTCCATTGGTCTGGGGGAAGGAGCTGGCCGGCTCACTAGCCCCCCAACCCCAGCTCTCCCTGCCTACCTGTGGGAGGATGGGGCCCTGTGGTGGGCTCACCACCCACAGTGGCACCTCCCCCTATGAGGGGGCCATTGCCCTGCGGCCCTGTCTGTGACAGTTGCAGAAGAGAAGTTGGATAGTGCTTCCGTTAAATTTCAGGGAGCAAATTGGATCATTCTTAGGTGAAATATTCAGTGACATTTGGGCCTCCTTCTCCAATCAGTTTCTTTTTTTTTTTTCATTTTATTTTTATTAAGCACTACATAACACATTGATCCAATCAGTTTCCTTGGCAGTCATGCTCACAGACACTGTGACTACCACTGGCTCCAAGCTTGGGAGCGGAAGATGGTTCTTATGAAGACCCCAACAGAGTAGCTCACCATTCACACTGCAGGTGCTGAGAAGCCGATGCAGCTTGAAGTCCTGCACAACCCAACAGCTTAAAAATAGGACACAAAGATGGTTTCAGGCTATGAATCACTCTCCCTCCTAGGTAGCTCTCCCCACCCACTCCCCACACTGACAAAAGTGACCATCGACTGAGCTCCCAGGCCTGTTATCTTGTATCCTGCCCTGCAACTTTGACATGAAACATGAGTGTTGCTGATGCCTTCCCTTGCAAATTCTTGCCTTACAAATCTCTGCTGATGTCTTGGTCCATGGGACAATCACTCTTACTTCAGTGGCTTCTGTTCTATGATGTCCGGTGGTTCTGCGTATTGACCTGGATGCTCACTTCACATTCAGGAAGGCTTCTCTCTGGATTGAGCTAAACAGGACCCAGTCTCCTGGCTGCAGTCCAAACAATCCACCCTCTGTTGACCTCAAAGAATCATATGATGTACCAGAGGCAACCACTCAAAGGTCACATGATCCGTTGAAGATGCCGACACCCCTCCCCCTACAACAAAACACCCACAGAGCCTCAGGAGAACTAACTGCAAAGTTCCCTCTCCCCGACTAAATGCAAACATCTTCCTTTGAAGTGTAGACAGGAGAATGCACGGGCAACTCTCTTGCGATGGTGAAGTATTGAGCTCCAGTAAGCAGGTGGACACAGAGCCAAGATGAAAGGCCACAGCACCTTCCCCGACCAGCAGGAAATTGCCCCACCGCCACCTGAGATGATCAGTGCGGGGAAAGCCTGCCTGCGTTGGCCTCCCTCACAGCTGAGGATGCATCCACAGCACGTCAACTAGCTCCAACTCACTCTGCCCCCACCACCAACTACCCAGCCCATGTTGAAGTCCTAGAAGCTTCCTGGCCAAGCTGCATGAGCATAACCAACACTGGGCACTTAAATGTAACCAGGAGCATATTAACTGAGATGACAACTCAGAGTAAGTGGTTTTCTCTGTTACTTTCTCCACAGTTTGGGCTTGGAGAGGAGCACAAACACATCACGAATGACACCCACGGTGCACCAAAGCCCCCCTTACAGACACCTATCTTTGTGGTACCCTCAAAGAGAGCTCCACATTCTACAGAGCCCGTCAGATGAGCGTCCAGGGCTGAGGGCAGGCTAGACAGTAACAGATTCTTGTGTATAACTCTCTCCAGATGCTGGCTGGTACAGGGTTGGAGAAGTCATCCATGCCATAGACACACCAAATCTCACAGCAGGGAGGGATCTGAGGCCAGCAATGATGCAAGGAGACCAAGGGGTGGAGGAAATGGGGTTAGACTGGGATGGTCTGCAAATTGCAGTGGCATGATGGCCAAAAAATTCCTGAAAAGTCTAATTGTCCTGAGGCATCTTCATAACAGCCACCTTAGTCCTGACCACTGGGTTGAGATGGGAGTGACTGGTATTTAACTTTTTTTTTCAGGTTCAATCATTCAGCAAAAGCTTAGGAAGTACTGCATTTTGAATGAAAGTGTTTATTGTTTAAATGAAGGCACCAAATATAGTGGGTGACGACAATACTTTGAAGAAAGATAATTATAAAAATGAATTTAAACACACATGCACCTAGCTACGGAAACATATCTTAGCAGGAGAAGCAAAGTCCACTGTTGACATCAAACACCTCCTGACACAGGTGTCGGGAATGCCTGGGGACCCAATTAGGAGGCCATCACTCTGTCTCCCAGCAGCCAGGGGACAAGAACAGCCTACAGGAGAGGAGACAGAGGGATTAGCAATAAAGCAAGGTATGTCTTGGAAGGCAGCCACCCTTTCCACCCAGTGCTGAGAACTCTGTTGGCACCAAAAGGAATTGTGAAATTGGCAACCCCATCAGAACACAGAGAGAGAACCTGTACATCCTGGGAGGGAGATAATCCAAAGCAGTCTTTAAAATAAATACTTCCATTGGGGATTTTAAGTACTTTGTATCTAGCAATGGTGTGCCTCATTATTTTCAGGACTGTGTTATGTTATGGCCTACGCTGCTTCAAATTCTGAACTCATGCCATTTGTCAAAGACAATAAAATACCAAAGGCACAACTACTTATCAGATAATCCAGTGAAAATTTTAATTCAGGCTTCAGTGTAATTCCTCTTGGCAATGACCCCTACAACTAACTCTCTGGCTAATTCTCATTTCATTAAAGACAATTCCCAGTGTGCATAAGCTTCTTATCTCATAAACCAGCCACTGAAACTCCACGGGCGATAATTGCCTTCCTACAGAAACAACCAGCACCTCTCATTTGCTGGCCTGACAGGGACCATGAATGGGGAAGAAAAGAATCCTGACCAGTTACTGATTGTGATCTGTTTCCTTCTCCACTGACCGCCTGTAATCAAATCATTTTTCTAAGTGTTACAGAGCTGGTCTGACTTGGGATAAAAACACCTTCACCCAAGCTGATGTCACACAATGTGTGATTTCCTGGTGTGTCCAAGGTTTCTTAGGGCAGGAGGGAGTCTGGAATCACCTACTTGGCTGGTCAGGGGCCGGTTTTTCTTGAACTCACTCAGTCTTGTCCAAAATGGTCTCGATGGTCTGTGGCCTCCTTCTGAGCTTTGGGTATGTATTTTCTGGCCTCAGATTCACCCCTGACTGTATTAGGTAATCTTACAGTCATCCCCAGGAGAAGAAAATGATGTGTAGTAATTCTTCATCCTTTTTCTTCCTTTTGAGCCCAATTTGGGCTGAGCACAAACAGAATAAATCTTGGCATCATTCTTAGTCTCCACATCTAATTCCTGAACCTTCATTTTACTTGTGAATTATACTTACTCTAGAACTTAATACAGTAACAAAAATGAATCAAGGTGACCTTGCCCCCACTTGAATTGTCTTAGGGTCAAGACCTGTTTTCCCTCAGCTGAAGTAATAAAGAAATTTACACTCACAATATGATAGGCAGAAAAATCGGGTTGGGCTGGGGATACCTGGCCAGAGGCAGCTTTAGATTTCATTACAAGCCTCAGAAAGAACTTTCCTCACCAGAGCCAGATTAACCCCGGCTAGCAGCAGAAGTCAAACCACCTGGGCAGGACACCGACACCTGCCTGCAGCATGGAGTCAGGGTGGGAGGTGGGCTCCCCCCTGCCAGCACCTTCCCAACTCCTCTCCTTCCCCTCAAGGCAGAGATGAGGTTCAAGTCCCGGGTATGGACCCAACATCCCTGGGCTCTGAAAGCCTGAACAAGATGAAAATAGTGCCAGACACGGAATGAACACTTGGTGTTCCCAGACTAACATCAAGTCATGCAGAGAGGTGACACATTCTCCCAGTAAATCCACTTTCTTTTAACGTGAAACACACTTGGGGGACGTGGACACCCAATCCGCTATTCCCTCCCCTCCTTTTGAGGGCAACAAAGGTCTCACCTTGGGCAGCCACAAAGGGCTCCGTTGGGAAGTGCAGGACACCAAGTCACCAGAACTGAAGCCTTCCTCTCTGTGTCAGTGGATAAGTTATGTGACCCCACTGAGCCTGTTTCCCGAATAGCAGGAGTGACTTGGCCATTTGGCCCATGCAGGACAGCCTGCCCAGGCCCTCCTCTCTCACTGCCTCCTCACAGTTCTTCGCACCGACACCATGGAATTTGCATCTTCAGGTCTCAGTTGGAGGCGGCGCAGATCGATTCCACTGCAGCGGGTCTCACAGGCAGAAGCCATCTCACACTCCACCCCAGAGGAGGAATGCTATGAATCTCCAAGGTCCACTGCCCAATTTCAGTTTTTAAAGGGAGAGTATTGAGGTATTCAATAAACATGGTTTGAATCTGAGGTTCCTCTACCTACTGCACAGATGAAAAAGGGTGTTAAACGGTACAGAAGAGGCCGGGCGCGGTGGCTCACACCTGTAATCCTAGTACTTTGGGAGGCCAAGGATGGTGGATCACCTGAGGTCAGGAGTTCCAGACTAGTCTGGCCAACATGGTGAAACCCTGTTTCTACTAAAAAGACAAAAAATTAGCCAAGCATGGGGATGGATGCCTGTAATCCCAGGTACTCAGGAGGCTGAGGCAGGAGAATCGCTTGAACCCGGGAGGCAGAGGTTACAGTAAGCCAAGATCGCGCTACGGCACTCCAGCCTGGGCAACAAGAGTGAAACTCCATCTCAAAAAAAAAAAAAAAAAGAACTCACTGGAAAGTGATATGTCACCCTTTTTTAAGATGGTGAACTGGAGTCATAAATGGAACTGGAAATTCCCTAGCACTGTGTCCTGAGTCCTTTATCTCTCCAAACACCGTTACACAGTAGATGGGCAAGTTTTATTAGCTCAAAAAATGTTTAAATGTTTTAATTAATGAAATCAGTTGTATTAATAAAATTCATTGCATCTCTCATGTGCAGTCGATGGAAACACAGTGGGGGCATGAAGATCTGGGTCTGTATTCCCACTACACAGGCAAAGGACAGAGAAATATGCAATGTCCAGTAATAACTGAGAACTAAATGGAGAGGCTGCTTCTGTCTCTCTGAGGAGACGCTCTTGAACAGAAACCTAAAGGGGGAAAGAGAGTGAGCTATGGAGATGTCAGGGGGAGAGCATGCCGGGCCCAGGAAGAATGGGTGCCAGGCTGGAGATGGAGGCAAGCTTGGCGAGGGAAGGAGGAGGCTGAGGCAGATGTGGCTGCCAGGGATGAGCAGGGGAGTGAGCACTAGGAAGGGAGGTGGGGAGGAGAACCCCGGGCCACATGTCCTGGGTGCCCCACTGGTCTGTCAATTCTATCTTAAGTGTCTTCAGAAGCCATTAGAAGATTTTGAGCAGGGAACCCACATGATCTGGTTTATGGTTTAAAAGTAACCCTCTGCCTGTCATGTAAGAAAAAACTGTTGAAGAGGAAGCTCCATGGCAGGGAAGACACCCAGCAGGCGAGGGCAGCACAGGCCTGGACCATGGGGGGAATGGCCGGTGTGTTCAAAGAGGTCTGATCGAGATTCTATTTTAAAGGTAGAGTGGGCAGGCATTGCAGATGGATTGGAAGTGTGTATCGGGCACCTTCAGAAACAAAGACAGTACAACAGCCAGTCGACTACTAGAGAGAGCTAATAAAACTCACAGCCACCGTTTTCCATGAGGCAGACAGGCGCTGTGCCAAATGCTTTATGTTCATTCCACATTTGATCCCCAGGACACCGCCTGGCATGTGGTAGTCCAGTCCTGATGCCACCAATAAGAAAGATGAAGGACACGGGCCCACGGTCATGTACTGGGAAGGAGCAGAGCCAGCTGCCTCTACAAGCCCCTTCTTGCACTCTGTGACCTGTCTCCTTGGCCCCATCCATAATCCCTGCTTTTCCAATTCCCTCTGACTTTCCCACACAGGGTGTGCAAAGCTGGGTTTGGGGGAAAACGACTCCTTGGTCCAACACAGTTGACTGCCTTATTGCTTCCTCTTCCAGGATGAAAACCTCCTGGGGTTTCCACTTTATCTCAAAACTTATGTTTACCTTGGCATTCGCAGCTCTGTGGCAGAGAAACGCTGCAACCAGCCCGTAAGGCAGCCCCAGGGACTCCCTGATCGCTCCTTTGACTGCTGCCTCTCCGGGAAATCTTCCATTTAATCAGCAGCTGAGCCAGGGTGGAAAGGGGCCATCCCAGCTTCTCCCAAGGCGCCCCCTCCACAGCCTATGCACAGCTGTTTTGTCCTGTTTGATTTTGTAACCACGGGGTACAGGAGACAATAGAAAATATCTGGAATATTGTGCAACCAAACAAGAGAAAGGCAGTGGGAACATGAGGAAAGAAGCATGAATAAGCTGAATTGGCTTAAAAAGAAAAAACAAGGTATTATGTTCACGGAATAAAACCCTGGAATGCCACTGGAAGAGGGAAGAATGCTGGGCCATGCCTCCTGCTGCAGCAATTCGAGAACAAGAAGGCAGATGCGGGCCCACGATGAGACAGGATGCAGGAGGTGCTCAGGGGGAGAACTGGACGGGAGAAATAGCCTTCATCAAAAGCCGCTTCTATCAGCAGTGGTGTGACCAGGATTGAATGTGCTAGAAAAGCCATGCGTTGTGCTTGTTCTGGGAAGAAAGTCAGTAGGGCTGGTGGCGGGTGAGGGCCTGTGCAGTGCTAGCCCCCTGGTTACTCACACAGGTGCTGGGCACCTGGCTTTCCTGAGCATGCAAAGTTCCTCCCCAAACTGACCTCCCCTACAACCCCACACCATGCACACACATACAGCCAGCAGAGTTGAGCCCTCCCATCTCTGGTGTTGTCCATGCCCTCCTGTCTCAGGTGCTGCCCAGCAAGACTCAGATCAGTGGTTCTCAAAATTAAGCATGTGTCAGAATCTCCAGAAGGCTTGCTAAAGCACAGATGCTTGGCATCACCTCAGAGATTCTGACCCAGAAGGACCCCGAGGAAGCTGAGAATGTGCATTTCCCATACCTTCCCAGGTTTTGCTGATGCTGTGGTCTGGGATTACCCTTTGAGAACCATTTGCTTCGGGCAGCTCTCTTCCCAAACATCACCACAGAGGACTTCTAGGGCCCTCTCTGACATCAAAAGGCGCCAGGGGGCACTGAAACAAGAACAACAAAGCCAATGCTGACGGAGCATTTATTATGAGTTCTGGGCCCTTTACCTACACTACCTCATTCTATTACCTTCAATCTACAGATCAGGAAATGGAAACACGAGGACAAGTAATTGCCCAGGCTGTACTCTAGGTAGTAAACCTGGGATTTGAACCAGGCAGAGGCCAGGCTCAAAACCACAACTCCTTCTGCCTCTCTTACATACCAACATCAAGTTTATGGAAAAATCTGATGAGATGGCTGAACATTTGGGGCAAATCCGATTCCTTGCGTGACAGTCAGTACCCTAATGATCACAGATACCCACAGTCCCCAGTGATTGACTCAATTACCGTCTCTAATGTGGGTCAGATGCCAGAGTTGCACTGACTCAGAGCAAGAGAACACAGGAAGTAACTCGGAAATTTCCATCATCACTGCTTTTTGTAAAAAAGTAAATGTTTACGATATTTGCACAAGTAATCATGAAATGACAGTAAACATCGAGGAAGTTGCCCCGTATTCATGTCACCCATGACATTAAAAAAAACCAAAAACCAACAAATCCCAACAAGAAAAGATCCCTAGCCACAATAATGCAAAGCAGGGCTTCTCAGAGTGTGGGCCTCACACCAGCACCAGCACCATCCACAGCCCTCCCTCAGGCCCACCAAACACCAACCTCTGGGGTGAGGTCCAGCCAGCTATGGTTAAAGGAGTACTCCAACTGATCCAGAGGCATGCAAATCTACAAAGCCCTCTTGCTAACACTGAACAGCTAACACGGACCCTCTTTAAATATTTACAAAAAATATATATATATACAGTAGTAGCTGACTCCTGTAATCCCAGCAGCTTGGGAGGTTGAGATAGGAGGATTACTAGAGACCAGGAGGTTGACACCAGCCTGGGAAACACAGTAAGACCTTGCTTCTACATAAAATAAAAACATTAGCTGGGCATGGTGGTGTGTGCCTCTTGTCCCAGCTACTCAGGAGGCTCAGGTGGGAGGACTGCTTGAGCCCAGGAGGTTGAGGCTGCTGTAAGCTATGATTGTACCACTGCAATCCAGTCTGGGCAACAGAGTGAGACTCCTGACTCTAAAGAAAAAGAAAGAAATACCAACTACTTGTTCCATGCTCCCTCTCCTCTTCCCCCCAAACAGAGCCAGGAATGAGTCTGTCACAGGAGGGAACTCTACAGCTGAATCCCATGGTTCCCAGCTTCAGTTCCCCTCTCATCTCTGCACAACATGAGATCAGTTCACTTGGAGTCGCTCCCATGATCCTCAGACTCAAATCTGAAGCTGCAAGCCAGATTCCTCAGGCCCCCACTACCTGCCCCTGCACCATCTTACCCTCTCAGCAGAAGCCTAACTGGGATGTCAGGCCAGCCAGGTTCCTCCCAGCTCCACCATCAGGTTACTATGCAGCTCGGTGTGGAGCCCAGCCTCAGCGCCTTCATCTGTGAACCGGCGCCTACAGGAGGCGACTCCATGTAAGGGCTGAGGTCAGAGTACAGCACCAGGCAAGCAGGAGGCTCTCCCTCAGTAAGCCTCAGACCCCTGGGCTTCTGTTCTTTGCTTTAACTGCTTTTTGGGGTCTCATCTCCCTGCCTTTGCCTACATTAGGACTCACCCCTGGGAAGCCCCAGCCCTGCCCTGGCTGAGAAGCTCTGTCCTGGCACACGACGATAGGAAGAGGGTGGCTGGGCATGATGTCCTGGGGCAGGCTGAGCAGACACAAGGACAAGATTCACAGAGCAGGCATTGTGCTGGAGGGGCTCGATGGGCAAGCCTCACAGCAGTCCCGTGGGGAAGACACTGCGGTCTAAACACACAAATAGGGAAAGGAGGAATACTGAGGGTTTGTTTTTTGTTTTTGTTTTTGCTTTTGTTTTTTGAGACAGAGTCTTGCTCTGTCACCCAGGCTGGAGTGCAGTGGTGCAATCTCTGCTCAGTGCAACCTCCACCTCCCAGGTTCAAATAATTCTCCTGTCTCTACCTCCCAAGTAGCTGGAATTATAGGCACGTGCCACCACACCTGGCAAATTTTTATACTTTTAGTAGAGACAGGGTTTCACAGCATTGGCCAGGCTGGTCTCAAACTCCTGACCTCAGGTGATCCACCTGCCTCAGTCTCCCAAAGTGCTGGGATCATAGGTGTGAGCCACCGTGCCTGGCCAACACTAAGTCTAAGTGATTTGCCCAAGGTCAAGGAAATGGCAGAAGGAAGACTCAAATCCAGGTCTGATCAGGAGCCCCGCAAAAAAAGAAGCAAAGACAGAGTGGGCCCAGGGGTACCCAGCTTGCTCCCACTGTGGGACAGCCACCCACCCTGACTGTCCACTGTAGGGACCCTTCCTTTGCTCACAGAAATTAATACTGTTAACATAGGCAACCTCAACACTTCTAAAGACCCTGGCCTGCAAACAGGTTGCAAATGAGTGTCATGTCCAAATGTCACCTTCTCAGCAAAGCCTTTGGCCACTCCAGGTAAAATTTCAGGTCCCAGCCCCTCCACTTCCTACCCCTCTTATCTGCTTTCCATGTTCCCTTTATCACAGGCCTCCATCCACACTCTAGAGTGTACTTACTGACTTCACATGAGTTGCATCCCCTCCACTAAAACATCACCCCACAAGAGCAAGGGCCTTTGGTGCCTTGAGTGTCCCCAGGGCTGGAGCAGGGCCTGGCATACAGTAGACACTCTTAATAGAGTTTTGCTGAGTATGAATGATGGAAAAGCAGAATGTCGGTGAGGACAAAGATCCATCCTGAAAACAGAACCTGTGACGGACGCAGCAAAGGAGAAAACACGGGGTAAAAGCAACAACGGGAATTTAATACCTGCCAAGAACAAAATGAATGGGCAAAGGTCTGGCAGACGAGACCAGAGTTAAGCCCTCAGGCTTTGCTGTGAGTCAGTCTGATCCCAGCGCTGTCACTCACGAGTGGCATAATTTCAGACAAGAAATGTATTCTTTTAGGGCCTCAGTGTCCCCATCTGCTCACAGGAATGATACCTCACTTAAAATGCTATTGAAAAGCGAGAAAGGCCGGGTGTGGTGGCTCACACCTGTAATCCTAGCACTTTGGGAGGCCAAGAAAGACAGAATACTTGAGGTCAGGAGTTCGAGACCAGCCTGGCCAACCTGAAACAGGTGAAACCCTGTTTCTACTAAAAATATAAAAGTAAGCCAGGTGTGGTGGCGGGCGCCTGTAACCCCAGGTACTCAGGAGACTGAGGTGGGAGAATCACGTGAACCCAGGAGACGGAGCTTGCAGTGAGCCAAGATCATGCCACTGCACTCCAGCCTGGGCAACAGAGCGAGATTCTGTCTCAAAAAAAATAAAAAAAGAAAGAAAAGAAAAAAATAAATGGGAGAAAGAAAAGATTGTAACCCAACTGTCCGGGATCAGAGCCTAGCTTTGCTGCTTACAAGCTGTGTGCCTTCGGGCAAGAGATCTCCCTCTCTGCACCTCAGTTTTCTCATATGCAAAATGGAAAGAACAGCAGCACCTTCCACATAGTGTTGTGCAGATTAAATGGCCCAAGACCACGAAGTTCTCAACAAATGGTAGCCGTTCTCAGTCTCCCTTTCATCACTCCTGCAGGTGCGGGATAAGGAGCGGCACTGCTCGTGGTCTTTCCTAACTATCAATAATGACTGGTGCAGGGATACTGCAGTCGACCCTGCTGAAAGCAACACTCTTCAGCTTTCCAAGGCTAAGGGAAAAGAAGGTGTAGATCTCGGCACCATTCCCAGGCCTGTGAGACACTGGACTGTGTGGACGCCCCTGAGCAGGGGGATCGGCAAGAAAAGGTTACCCTTTGTGGAAGCAATGAGAAGGGAGGTCTCTCTGCAGCGTTGCAGGAGGAAGTGCTGGAGATGGGCCATGCTTTGACATCTAATGAGCCACCAGGTTCCCCTAGCTGCCTGGTGCTACTGGAGCATGGTCCAGGGCACTTCAGAGAGAAGGGAGATGGTGTGGCCAGGAGGAAAGTGGACTTGGACACATGCCAATCCTATGCAGTTGATTTGACAAAGAAGTCAGGTGGTGGGAATTCCATCAGGGCCTTACAACCCCTGAAGACGAGGGATGGTGAGCCCTCTGGGGAAAGATGTACCCCCCTACCACCCCGCCCCACCTTCAGGATCACCCTCCACCCTCAGTCAGTAAAGGAGGAGGTGGTCGCCAGGTGAAAACCTTTACCGGATGTCCTGCAACCAGATGTCTGTCTCTCCCTCAGTCACAGCAAAGCCAGTGTGTGCCCAACCCCAATGATCTAGGCTGTGCAGCAGATCAGTGAGCCTGCTCCATGTGTACCGGGATCAGTGTGGGGGTCCAGTCATCACTGCCCTCATTCCTGTATTCAGCTGCTGCTCAGGAGGGGCCCTGGGCTCCACCTCAAGCCCAAGGCTGGCTCTGGGCCCTTAATGGAGACTGGGAAGCTGCTGGTCAGCACCCAGACTGCCACCAGAGACCAGAGCTGCAGGCACCTTTCCAATCCCCAGGCCTAAGTGACTCCTGTTCTCAGGGAGCAGCAATCTCTCTGCTGCTGCTTCCTCCTCAGTCCCAGATGCCTTCAGCAATGTCAGGAACATGTTCCAAGACCACAGCAAAGGCTGAGGGGTAGTAACATATGCCAATGTGGCCGAAAGATTATTTTGAGCTGAAGGCAACGGAGAAGAAGCAGGTACAAGAAAGCTTTCTGTCCTCCCACTCTCTGCCAAAGAGCAAGACATGAATTTGTAAAGGTGCTCCCCTCACTCCTCTACCAGGAAGAACAGAAGTTAATCATTGGAGACAACTCCAGACCCTCTTCAGTCCAGAGGGCACCCGAGGAATCTACATGACAAACTCTAGTAATGAGCCTTCATCTTCCATCAGTTCCCCCACAGCTGACCTTCCCACAATCTGCCACCCAGAACTCAGTCCTTTTGTTTCATCTTGTCACCTCTAAGAATGTATTGTTCTTTGTCAAGATGCAGTATAAGCCCAAGTTCTAACCACCCCTCTGTGTTCCTCATTGCTGAGAGATCCCAGCTCATACTCAACTTCTGTTTGCTTTTCTCTTGTTAATCTGGCTTTTCTTTTTTGAGACAGAGACTCGTTCTGTCGCCCAGGCTGGAGTGCAGTGGCAGGATCTCAGCTCACGGTAACCTCTGCCTCCCGGGTTCAAGCGATTCTCCTGCCTCAACCTCCTGAGTAGCTGGGATTACAGGCACCCGCCACCAAGCCCAGCTAATTTTTGTATTTGTAGTAGAGACAGGATTTTATTGTGTTGTCAGGCTGGTCTTGAACTCCTGACCTCGTGATCTACCCGCCTTGCTCTCCCAAAGTGCTGGGATTACAGGAGTGAGCCACTGTACCTGGCCTAATCTAGCTTTTTTTTTTTTTTTGAGACGGAGTCTCACGCTGTCCCCCAGACTGGAGTACGGCAGCGTGATCTCAGCTCACTACAAGCTCCACCTCCCAGGTTCATACCATTCTCCCGCCTCAGCCTCCTGAGTAGCTGGGACTACAGGTGCCCGCCACCACGCCCGGCTAAATTTTTGTATTTTTTTTAAGTAGAAACAGGGCTTCACTGTGTTAGCCCGGATGGTCTCGATCTCCTGACCTTGTGATGTGCCCGCCTCGGCCTCCCAAAGTGCTGGGATTACAGACGTGAGCCACTGCGCCCGGCCACCTCTATCTAGTTTTAAAACATTTTCATCACCTCAAAAGAAAACCTTATACCCATTTAGCAGATCAGCCGTTCCCAATTCCATTCTCCACCCCTCAGTCCCAGCTCCTGGCAATCACTATTCTGCGTTCTTTTTTTTAAGATGGAGTTTCGCTCTTGTTGTCCAGGCTGGAGTGCAATGGCACAATCTCGGCTCACTGCAACCTCCGCCTCCTGGATTCAAGTGATTCTCCTGCCTCAGTCTCCCAAGTAGCTGGGATTATAGGCATGTGCCACCATGCCCAGCTAATTTTGTATTTTTAGTAGAGATGGGGTTTTACCATGTTGGTCAGGCTGGTCTTGAACTCCTGACCTCAAGTTGTCCACCTGCCTCAGCTTCCCAAAGTGCTGGGATTACAGGCGTGAGCCACTGCGCCCCGCCACATCAGTCTAATTTTCAGGGTCCCAGCCAATGAACCTAATATGGGTGGAGGAAAAAGTTAAATATTCTTCCCCTACAAGTCCAAGACTACTTTTTAATTCTTCACTCAAGATTCTGGTTCTATCCCTCATTCCACCACACCCTGGCAAGTCACCTGCCAAAGTTGTTCTTTAAGCCTGAACATAGAGATAGTGCCAAAGTCCTCTTAGTCCCCACAGGGATGGAAGTCTTCAACGCTTTGAGACCTCAAAGTATCTCAAGGGCAGGATCTTGCAGATACACACACTAGCACTTCTGATCACTGCAGTAATTTCTTTAGCAAACAGAGCCTCAAATCTCAGTATCTCAACACACTTTGCTTCTCACTCGTGTAACATCCAATGTTTCAGGGACCACTGCTGTCAGTTCTGTGGACAACCTTAGCCAGTCGGCCAATGGAGAAAGAGCCCCCAGGTGCCATTCATGGAAGCTGGACCAGGCCTAGAAATAGCTCGTATCACTTCCACTCCCATTCCACCAGGCAGAGGGCAGTCACTTGGCCCTCAGCTCTTTCCTTACCTTGACTCAGCTCACCTAACCATGACTCAGGCCTTTCCTAACCATGATTCAGTTCTTGTCTAACCATGACTCAGCCCTTTTCTATACATTAGTCAAGCTTAGTCCCACCACAACAGCACTTGTTAGAAATTTCTAATCCAAGTCGTCTATGCCAGTAATTCCGAAGGTTGCTTAAACTGAAGTCCTAAATAGTAGCCAGGCCCAGATTCGGTCTCTGGTAGAGCAGACCAACAGATCGCCCTGATGTAACCTTCTTTCCCATTCCTGAAGCACTTCAGCTGCACATCTGTAGAAATTGAGGTTAAAAATTCAGAGCCAACTTAAGATTTCACAAGGGAGGGTTAAGGTTCTTCAAATTAATGAACTCACAAAGACCACAGGAGCCTGGTGGACTGCCTGAAATATGCAAGCTACAAACAAACATTCTCCCTCAAATTGCAGTCCTGACTCCAGAGGGTCACTTGCATCCTGCCCTTGTGGTTAATTCCAAGCACCGCAATGGCTTCGGCATGACTGACCTTGCTCTTTACACCATGAGTCCAGCGGCTGAGCAGTCACTGGGAAAATGAACTCTTGGCTCAACTCTAAAGCGGTGATTTTAATGCCAGATGCAAATGAGGACTGTCCGTTGTCCAAAAATATCAGTGGTAACTTCAGTAAGTCTCAGTGCCCGCATGGTCCAATCTGGCCCTGGAGTCTAAGCCAAAGAAGCATAGCCTAGCAACCAAAAAAGAAACTTGCAAAGGCACCCTAATCTCTACTTGCACGTCCTTAAGAACATTTAAAAGGGCTCTAGTGACACTTCTTAAAATGCCCCCTCCTCTCTCCATCCTCTCCCACTTACTTCAGCCTCTCCCATCCTGGGTGGTACCTCTCCTCCCAGTCCTGCACACACCACCCTCAAATCCTGCACTATTTGTGTCTCATCACTCCAGGGGAGAAAGCAGGAGGAGCCCCTTTGCTGGGAATTGTCCTTCTCCTATCCTGATCATTTTTCCTGGACAAAATCTCAAAGAAGTGCTAGCAAATAAAATTCACAACACTACTCCCTCTGTCATCTTACTTCTTTAAAAAAATTATGGAAAGTATACATAACATAAATGTACCATCTTACCTATTTTTAAGTGTACAGCTCTGTGGCATTAAGTACATTCACATTGTTGTGCAACCATCACCACTGTCCATCTACAGAACTTTTCATCTTCCTCAACTAAAAACACTCTGCCCATTAAACACAAATTCCCCATTACCCCATTCCTCAGCTCCTGGCAACTGCCATCCTACTTTCTGTCTCCATGAAGCTGACTACTTTAGGTGCCTCAAGTGAGTGGCATCGTTCAGTATTCATCCTTTTGTGACTGGCTTATTTCATTCAGCATAATGTCCTCAAGGTTCACCCATGTTATAGCATGTGCCAGTATTTCCTTCCCTTTGAAAGCTGAGTAATATTCCATTGTGTAGATATACCACATTTTTGTTTACCCACTCACCCCTCTATCAACACCTGGGATGTTTCTACATCCTGGCTATTATAAATAGTGCTGCTATGAACATGGATATACAAATATCTGAGTCCCTGCTTTCAATTATTTTGGGTGTGTATCAATAAGTAGAGTTCCTGAATCATATTTTTTAATTGTTTGAGAAACTACCATACTGTTTTCCATAGCAGATGCACCATTTTGCATCCTTACCAGCAGTGCACAAGGGTTCCCATCTCTCTACATTCTCGCCAACATTTGTTATTTCTAGTTTTGAAAGTGGTCATCCTGGCTGGGTACCGTGGCTCACGCCAGTAATCCCAGTACTTTGGGAGGCCAAGGAGGGTGGATCACCTGAGGTCAGGAGTTCCAGACCAGCATGGCCAACATGGTGAAACCCTATCTCTACTAAAAATACAAAAAATTAGCCAGGCATAATGGCAAACGCCTGTAATCCCAGCTACTTGGGAGGCTGAGGCAGGAGAACTGCTTGAACCCGGGAGGCAGAGGTTGTAGTAAGCTGAGAACACACCATTGCACTCTAGCCTGGGTGACAGAGCAAGACTCCATCTAAAAAAAAAAGAAAGAAAGAAAAGAAATGAAACGAAACGGAAGTGGTCATCCTAATGAGTGTGATTAGTCATCCCCTTTAACCCTCACAATGACCCTAGATACTATTATCCCCATTTTCCAGATGAGAAAACAGAGCAGGGGATATTAGGTAAGCGTATTAGTCTATTCTCACGCTGCTAATAAAGACATACCAGAGTCTGGGTATAAAGGAAAAGAGGTTTAATGGACTCACAGTTCCACATTGCTGGGGAGGCCTCACAATCATGGCATGAGGCAAAGAGGAGTAAAGTCATCTCTTACATGGTGGCAGGCCAGAGAGAGCTTCTGCAGGGGAACTCCTCTTTATAAAACCATTAGATCTCATGAGACTTATTCACTATTACCAGAACAGCACACGAAAGAACTGCCCCCATAATTCAATTACCTCCCACCAGGTCCCTCCCATGACACGTGGGAATTATTGGAGCTAGTTGAGATTTGGGTGGGGACAGGCCAAACCATATCAGTAAGTCACTCAAGGACAGTGGTGGACAAGCAAGATTTGAATGCAGGTTTAACTGCAGAGCCAATCTCGTCCACCACTGTCCTTGAGTGACTTACTGATACGATTTGGCTGTATCCCCACCCAAATCTCATCTAGCTCCAATAATGCCCACGTGTCATGGGAGGGACCTGGTGGGAGGTAATTGAATTATGGGGGCAGTTCTTTCGTGTGCTGTTCTGGTGATAGTAAATCTCAAGAGATCTGATGGTTTTATAAAGACGAGTCATGCTTGTCCCTGCTTCTCATGGGTGGCATCTGGTGATGGACTCAGCCTTCATCATGGAGATGAAGGGCCCCTGCAGGTGGTAAACAGGACCTTGAGGGCCACTGTACAGGAGACTGTGGTGGGAGCCCTTCCCTGGTTCTCAGCCTGCGATTTCCTTGGCTTGTTCCAACCAGAGCAGGGGCCTTGTTCCAGCGGCACTGGCTGCAGATGGTACCTGTTCTCCTTGCCTCTCCTGCAGATGGTACCTGTTCTCCTTGCCTCTCCTGCAGATGGTACCTGTTCTCCTTGCCTCTCCTGCACCTCTGAGTGCAGGCTGTTTATGAACAGGCAGCACACAGGCTCTAAGAGCTTTTAAGGACTCACAGTTACAGAGGAGGCATCAAATCAAGGCCTAGTTTCCATTTACGATTCTATTCCCCCTCCTGTTTTCAGGGAGGGTTTTGTTGGTTTCTAACAAACCTAATAAAGGGTCAGGCTGACTCAGAATTGCACGACTGGACTAAGAGCCCCACCGTAAGGCAATGAGGCATGGCACTGCATTCCAAGCTCGTCATGAGGCGCTCCTTGGCCATGAGGAACAGAAACACCGAGAGAACAAGAGAAACTCCTTCTGCTGTTGTCATATTGAAGCTGTGAAAGAATGACAGGGCAGTGGGCTTTGGACTGACACCAATATCACCAATATCTTGTGCAGGTTTGCACCTGCCAACCTGGAAGGGAGGTCTGTTTCGGAATCCCCTTGCAGGCAGGGGCCTGGGAAGGTACTCACCAGCCACCTCAAGGAAGGACACTCTTACAGGACACTTACTTTCCCAGCCAGAACGATGAAGGGGACTCTGGGCCTGCATTTGAAAGGTCATGGCTGGAAACCCTGCAAGGGGAGCTGCTTTGCTTGCTCAGCCCTCTTGCTTTCCAGCCCAAAAGGCAATCAGGCACAGCCCTGCGTTTTGTTGGTCTCTGCCTAGTTCCAAAGTAAATGTTGGTTCTACATCTCCAAAGGGCTGGTAGAAGCCCATCCCATGCAAAAACATACCTACATATTTTCACCATTTTCTAATGTATTTCAGCCATTATGTAACCTTAGACACAACCCTGGCAGGAAGAACAAGAAAAGTTGAACTTGGTCCCCTGGGGCAACTGGTTTCAGTATGGACTTCCAGCCAAGTCTCAAACACAAACCTCCCGCAGTGGGATCTTATTTTGTTGTTCCCAGGGCAGACAGATCTTCTCGGGAGGATCTAACAAGCACTGGTAGAGAACTTACAGATTTTGCAGGTATAGATGGAGCCTCGCCAGGCCTTAAGGTATGGGAAGTGCACACACTGCACACTTCCATGTGTGTGCATGCCCCCCAGGCATGCATGAGCGTAAAGGTACATGTATACGTGTGTACATATGTGTCTGGTATTTGTGTGTAGGTACAGACACATGCATCTTACGTGTTTATTCACCCCAGTCACTATCTTTAAGCGGTGCACAGAGCAACCACACAGAGGTCAAGGCAGGAACGTTCTCAGGATCACCGGTCCTTGTCCTCTTCTGTTCTCTTAGGCATAACATCTCCTACACACAGTCTTTTGCAGATCCTCTCCAACAATCAGACACAACCTAATTGGCATTCTGCAGGAAATACTCTACTGACACTTAAAGCTAAACCTGTGAGAAGGGGAACTAGTTTCTTAAAGCCCACACTTTTTTGTTTTCCAGGCAACTCAATCAGCCAAGGAATCCAAGCTGAATTTGTGGGACACAAAGCCCTAAAATGAATAGCATGCGACTTTCCTAAGTCTTTTAAGCAGATGGTCTATTTTTTAATAGTATGATGAAAGTGAACCTTGCCAAAAATTTCTGCACTCTTGATGACTAGATGTAAGCATATTTGATTCCCAAAATTGAAACCTTTCATAAAACCTCTCAAAAAGCAAATAATATGGTCAAAAGCATAATTATAAATACCAAGGTAGCCTCTGACAAACAGATGAATTTGCTAAAGACCGCAAGTTGTCTAATTTGGGACAACAAACATGTAATTAAGCCTTCCCCTTTGTAACCTTCTCAGAGTAGACACCAAAGACATAGCGCGGATAAGCCCAGAATAGGACCCAAAAGTGAGATGGGTCCTAGATAAGGAGAAAGCCACTTCAGAACTTACTCATTTGAAGGAGTCATTTGCCCTCAGAAGCAATGCCTGGAGACTACACTTCTTTTTTTTTTTTTTTTAATTATATTTTATCCATTCTATAGCCATATTTCATCATAGCTTTAATTTTACATTTTGCTATAGGCTAGTGATATTAATTTTTCAGAAGCTTATTTGCCATCCATGTATCTGTAAAGTATCTGCTCAAGTGGTTTGCCTTTTTATTTATTTATTTATTTAATTAATTAATTTATTTATTTATTTTGAGACAGTGTCTCTCTCTCTCTCTCTCTCTCTCTCTCTCTCTCTGTTGCCCAGGCTGGAGTGCAGTGGCACGATCTCGGCTCACTGCAACCTCCACTTCCCGGGTTCAAGTGATTCTCCTGTCTCAGCCTCCCGAGTAGCTTGGATTACAGGCATCCACCACCACGCCCAGCTAATTTTTTGTTTTTTGTAGAGACAGGGTTTTGCCATGTTGGCCGGGCTGGTCTTGAACTCCTGACCTCAAGTGATGCACCCACTTCGGCCTCCCAAGGTGCTGGGATTACAGGCATGAGCCACGACACTTGGCCTGGAGACTCTACTTCTAACACAGAATCTTAAAGCACAATTGAAATTTGCCTTCTGTCAGCTTACGACGAATAACAATACAGTGGAACAAGCAAATAGGAGAGCCCCAAGAAGCAAAGAAACCCAAGAGGTAGTCTAGCCAGTAAAACTTTATTTGTATCTCAAACATGACTTGCCAGCCTCACCCAGCAAAACTTTCAACACCTCTTTGAAAATTGAAAACCACCCTCACAGAATGAAGACGTAACACCACCACAATAACAAAGAAAATGTTGGCTCACTTGTGACGGAAATTCCCCAGAGGGTTCTACGCACCAACCAGCAAGGATGCCAGGGCTAAGTGAAGGGTTACAGGGTGACTGATGCAGAAGGGAGGAAGTACAGTCACATGGGTCCATTTTCATATGTTTGTTTTCACGCACAAAAAGAGGCATTTCTTTCTTACCTAACTGATAACATCACAGGGTTCACAGCTTCTCTTCCTCTTTGACACATTCAGTTAATAAAAACTCAACAGGTCCAGCACACAACACCATCCATTACCCACACCCACTCCCCCTCACCTCTTGCCAGTTCCCCAGCTCCTCTTGGTTTTGTGGCCTCTTGGTGGGCTGGCCTGACACAGATTTCCAAAACCGATGCTTTGTTCCCAAACACCACTGTCCTGGCCAGCAATATCCCCCACCCTCACTTCCTCCACCCACACGTTCTTCCTCACACTAGAAGGGCAGTGGGCACATCTACCAAGCTCCCCTCAGGCCACCCAAACCTATCAGAGACTGTGGTACCAGTGCCAAGGGTGACTCGAGGAGGGGGTCCTTCCCCCCAAGTTCAGGGAAAGCCATGGGTCTCTCAAGCCACGGCCGCTGGGCCCCAGCGCACAGACCAGACTCCAAGCTCCCCTACAGCATCAACCCGGCCTTCAGCCTGCAACGGAGGAACATCTCCACTTCCTCCTGTAGGATCACCCCTCCCCTTCACTGGACGAGGAAAAGGGAGGCCGTTTCATTAATTAAAAAATATTAGGAGACCAAGCAAGGGGAAAAAAGAAGACTAGCTTGATTTACACTGGCACAAAACCCACCATAGCTCAATTTGGAGGCACAGGTAGGAGAAAACCAAAGCTCCACATCCACTGAGCATCACTCAGATGCCCGCCTGCCCAGCCAGGCTTGGAGAGAAGCGGCTGCTGTCTTCAGCCACTGCCAGAGAGAGGCCCAGAGGGCATGCATCTGGAAGAGAAACACAAAGGGCAGGCACGACCTCCTGAGGTCTCACCTCCGCCACGTCCCTGTCTTGTCACCTCTCTCTTCTCACCCAGGACAGCACCTATGTCACAACAGCGGCTGGAAAGCAGACAGCTCCAGATGAAGAATTCAACAGAGGAAAGGAGCACACCCCACAAAGAGAAGGTCTGACATGCGCAGAGTGGGGGCCACTCAGTGAGGGGATGGTGGCTTGTTCCAGATCCTCCTGCCTTACAGTGACTTCCTCCAAGGTGGAGATCAGCAGAATTCCAAAGGGGTCATCCTTGCTCTCCTTCCCATTCCAACGAAGCCTAAGAAGCCCATGTCAGTGCCAGGAGGGAGGGAAGGAGGAAGGGTCCTTCTGGTGTGACCCTTTTTTTTTTTTTTTTTTTTTGAGACAGAGTCTCACTCTGTTGCTCAGGCTGGAGTGCAGTGGTGTGATCCCGGCTCACTGCAACCTCCACCTCCCAGGTTCTAGTGATTCTCCTGTCACAGCCTCCTGAGCAGCTGGCATTACAGGTGCCCGCCACCATGCCTAACTAAATTTTGTATTTTTAGTAGAGATGGAGTTTCACCATGTTATTCAGGCTGGTCTCAAACTCTTGACCTCAGGTGATCTGCTCACCTTGGTCTCCCAAAGTGCTGGGATTACAGGCATAAGCCACCACCCCTGGACCCGGTGTGACTTTTTAAAAGCATGCCCATTCATCTGCTCACTCAAGTCCACCCAGTACAGAGGAGTGTGATGAGGCCTCTGCACTGCAGGGCTCAGGAGAATCAGGGCTTTGGAAACGCCAGCTTTGCCTACATCACTAGCACCCCTGTGAAGCCTAGAGATACTAAACCTTGTGTTTCATCTTCACCAAAAGATATGAAGGGTCCAGTGGACACTGGTCATCTTGGGCTATCTGGCATCCATTCTCCCGCCTGGCTAAAGCACAGTGATCCCCTTCGGGAACCTTTACCTTCAACATGCATTCTTCATGGGAGGTGCTGTTGCCTCCCCTATGGAAGCCCAAAGGCCAGAATCTCCCTCACTCCAGTACACGTGGGGTGGGGAGGGGCAGACCACAGGACCCTGGGCTGTTTTGGGGAGATGGAGGTCACTCCCCAGCCGTGGTGGCACATGGACCAGACAGGCCTTGCCACTAACTTCTATGTGATGTCAGTGGCCTCCCCACTTCCGGAGCTCCCCCAGGTGCTGCCTGTGTTCCAAGCCAGTCTCCCAGCCTGGTGGCAGCCCCCTTCTGATAGGTGCCCTTGGCTCATTCCTCACAATCAGGAATGCAGACTGGGCAATGGAGACAAATGGGCTGATGCAGAGAAGAGTATTTTTCATGGAAGCCCCAAACCCTCACCGCGCCTCAGAGTTTATTGCAGTGCTTCATTCAAACTGAGCTCTGAAATCTATTTTAAACTATTTTAAAAACACTCATTAAAACACTTAACAAGAACAGGTTACCCTTGGGGGACTCCTGACGGTGGGGTTAGGCCATCAGGAACCTTCTGGAGGGCTGATGACATTCTTCACCTCAATCTGTGTTGTGGTTTCAAGAGTAGAGGCATAGGACTGCACAACTAGGTGGATGTACTGGATGCCACTGATTGTACACTTAAAAATGCTTTCTGGTGGCAAATGTTATGTATATTTTACTGCAGTATAAAAAAGCACGATTTAAAACAGAATTCAAGATATTGCTTTAAAATGATTTCAAGAAATACCAGATTAAGCCAAAAAAGAAGAGTATAGGCATAAATTAAAAATTCATCAAGTTTTGCCCTCTTTACATATATGTGAGCTGCACCCTAATTAAAACAACAAAAAAACGCTGTTATATACTAAATTACACTACGCTGGCAACCCAAAGCTTTCCTAGTTATCTCGAGGTACCAGACAGCTCCTTTTCTACAGAACTCAAGACACAGCATCTCAAGCTCGAGCTGGATCCCGAAGTTTCAAGGCAGCTGTTGAAAATCTCTTAGCGTTGGCAAGCATGCATCTATGTGACTCAGATGATTTTTCCATTCTGTGCAATCAAAACAAAATATGAAAAATCAACTGGATATTGGGATGAGAAAATCATAGACATGGAATACAGATAAACGGGTGCCAGCAGTTAGGGAAGCAGAGGGTGGCAGGGGGTGGCTCTCAAGAGGCAGTCCGAGGGGGCATCTCAGCAGCCATGGAACCTTCTGTTCCTGATTGTCATGGTGGATGGACAAAGCTGCCCATGTAATAAGACGTCACAGAACTTTATACGAAAGCATACCAAAAGATGAGTGCATGCAGAAACCAGTAAAACCTGATTAAGAGCTGTAGTCTAGATCACTCTATCAGGTCCATCTATTTCCTGGTTCTGAGAGTGCACTGCAGTTACGTCAGATGTTGCCACTGGACAAAGCTGGGTGATAGGTACAATAGACCTCTCTGTACTCTTTTGGCAATTATCGTGACTGTATAATTATTCAAAATAAAAACATTTTAAAGTCCACAAATAAATTGGATGCTGAGATCAATATACGACTGCCATAACCCCAGTTTTTATATTTTTCTGTTCATCAAATTATCCCATTGTTCTGACTGGTTTAATCATCTGTACAAGCAAAATATGACACATTAAAATAAATGTATACTAATAAAACACCATATAAGTTTAATTTTTTTAAAAAAGAAAAAAGGCACCTCCTCCTTTGGAGAAGCTGAAAATCACTGACGTATTAGAAAGAACACGCAGTGGGGATCAGGAAATGGACTGGTTCTGCCCTCAGCTAACCAGCTGTCACATGAAGAACAATGACTCCACCCGGTCCTGACCATTAAAGGACTTTCTTGTTAAGGAAGTGAGACGTATGCACCTGGGAGGGGATACGAGGACATAAGATGCTCCCTAGTAACATGTGGCAAAGTATCAAATGAATAGTGCTATGGATTGACTTGTGTCCCCACAAAATTCTTATGTAGAAACCGTAACTCCCAATGTGACTATAGGTAGACAGAGGACCTTTACAAAGCCAATTAAGGCTGGCCGGGCACGGTGGCTCACGCCTGTAATCCCAGCACTCTGGGAGGCCGAGGCGGATGGATCATGAGATCAGGAGATCGACACCATCCTGGCAAACACAGTGAAACCCCGTCTCTACTAAAATTACAAAAAAATTAGTTGGGCATGGTGGCAGGCACCTGTAGTCCCACCTACTCGGGAGGCTGAGGCAGGAGAATTGCTTGAACCCAGGAGGCAGAGGTTGCAGTGAGCCAAGATCGTGCCACTGCACTACAGCCTGGACAACAGAGCAAGACTATCTCAACAACAACAACAAAAGCTAATTAAGGTTATATGAGGTCACAGAGGTGGGGCTCTAGGCCAGTATGACTGGTGTCCTTGCAAGGAGGAGAGACAACAGGCAGGTGCACACACAGAGGAAAGGCCACAAGAGGACACAGGAGAAGGCAGCTAGCTACAGCCAAGGGGAGAGGCCTCAGGAGAGGCCAAATCTGCCGACACCTGGATCTAGGACTTCCAGCCTCCAGATCTGTGAGACAACACATTTCTGTTGTTGAAGCCACTCAGTTTGTGTGGCATTTTGTTATGGCAGCCCAAGCAAACCAATAAAAAGTAGTATGGTGATGTGGCTTAGGAAAGGAGAAGATGCTTGATTTGAAGCAGCTGCCTGCTCTTCACCAGGGGCCTGAACACAGGATATAATCACAATTAATGGCATATTCCTATCAAAAGAGAAAACTTTTATATATTCAAAAGAAACTGAAAGCTAGTTGTAAATCCTATGGAAGAAAACCACACCATTGGATATATGGTTTTAACGAACACTGGAATTGGAATCCCTTCACCTGTATGCATGCATTCATTCATTCATTCAGTTCTTCTTCATTTAATCAACCAACCAACAGGAGTGACCAAGCCTCTCAATCCAGTGCCAGGTGCTGAAGGACACACAGCCTGGAGGCCAGAGCTGGGCTCTGTGTTGCTCAGGGGCTTCCAGGGGAGAAGTACAGGCAAGGGCTACACGATTGAGAGATTGTGTCTCCATGGGGCAAGCCAGGAAGCAGGAGGAGCACGGAGCAGAGGCGCCCTGGACAGGGGTACTGTGGCCATGCCTGACCCATGAACCCCGGGAAAGAGCAGCCACTCCTAGAAACAGCACATGCCTGGCAGCCCTGTTGACAGACAGAGGTCAGTCCGCATAAGCCTCCATGGCCCCAACCTGACCTGGGCCTGTGTCAGCCAGCCCTCCAGGGAAGCATACTTCACATGGCCTTTGGCTAGCAATTCCCTCATGGAGACAGCCCCCAAATAACAAAGCAGGAGGAGTTGGCTGGTTGCTTCTTGACACCTTGCTCTCAGATCTGTTTAGAGGACCGATTAAGTGTAATATATTAAAAATCATTTTGTAAACTCTGAAATGTGACATGAATGGTAGCTATCATTAGATTTTGAAGGGTCTTGTGAGTCACCTAATCCAAAATGATCACTTGATGGATTAAGAAACCGGAGTGGAGACACACCCAAAGCCACCCAGCTGGCACGTGGCAGAGCCAGAACAAAGGCTTGGGATTACTCACTGCCGAGGCTCCACAAGAAGCTCTGGTTTTCAACATGTGAATTTCATAACATTATATATTTTTCACACCTATACTGTTTTCTTCGATTTTACAATTCTAAACATACATGATTCACAATTTTGATTCTGGCAATGCAATACTATATTTCGACCTCCTGACGAACAAAGGTTTGTGTTATGGCAGGCAAAACTGGAAACACCCTGGGCATTGTGCCTGTATTAACCAAACACTGTGTTCCTACACTCAAGAATGGTTTCCATTTGAAATCCATGAGAAGTCAAGAGCAAACCAGACATAACTGAGGACAGGAGACAAAGGAAAATGGCAGGTGAAGGGGAAGGTGAGGGAGGGAAAGTTAGAGTCGGAGGGGAAGGTAGAGGGGGAGGGGAAGGTAGAGGGGGAGGGGAAGGTAGAGGGGGAGGGGAGGGTAGAGGGGGAGGAGAAGGTAAAGGGGGAGGGGAGGGGAAGGTAGAGGGGGAGGGGAAGGTAGAGGGGGAGGGGAAGGTAGAGGGGGAGGGGAAGGTAGAGGGGGAGGGGAGGGTAGAGGGGGAGGAGAAGGTAAAGGGGGAGGGGAGGGGAAGGGGAAAGTAGAGGGGGAGGGGAAGGTGGGGGGAGGGGAAGGTGAGAGAGGGAAAGGGAGAGGAGGAAGGGAAGGGGAAGAAGGAAAGGAGGTTTTCTCAGCACTGTATGCCATTTTCAGTGCTGTCTTTAGTCACTAAAAAGCGAGGAGCCTGGCACCAAGGTAAAGGGTAAAGCTCAATAAAGGTCATTTGCATGCATGAGAACAAACTGCTAAGCTTCCATCTCATGACCACAGCTGTGTAACTTGGTAGGCTGCCTCTCCTGCCTGGGTGACCAAAATGCTCAGAGCCAAATGCAACCCCAACTGCAGACCCCTTCGAACAGCCTGGTGGCTCTTCCCCTTGGTGTCACTCTTCATAGCCTCTTCATCTAATGCCTTCTGCCATAAATAACTTAAAAACATTTCAGGAAAATAGCAAAAGGAAAGTCAAAGACCAGCTTACAAGAAGGAAGGCAACAGAATGTGCAGTGCTTGTTTGAGGACAGCTCCTCCACTGTGATCAAGAAGTCTCCAGATTCTCCCAGGGTGTATCAGCCCCTTAGATTATTATTTCAACTCTAAACTTACCAACAGTGTCACACGGTTCATCTTTGTGTACACAGAAATCTGTCCTAAAAAAAAAAAAAAAGAAAGCCATTATCAGGTATATGCAGTATCCCCAAGACTGGAAGAAGAAAACACTGTCAATTAACCTCAAGTAGTCATCCTGCAATGTTATTGTTCCAGTGGTCACAGGCCACAGTGAATGATAACAAACAGCAGCGTTTGGCAACAGTAACCCATCCACATTTCCCAGGGGTAGGTCCACTTACCCCACATGAGAATCTTCTTTTACAGATGAACTATTCTATACATAACAGTTGCTGGAAGGACTCCTTTCAGCAGCTGAAAATGTTTTGGAAGACGTTTGCCAAGTCACTGATCAGAGACAATTCTCAGACAATAGCATCCAACTGCAGTGGCTTCCCCAAGCTACTCTACTTGGGCAGCAACTGGTTTTTGATGCTGTAATGACCATGCATCACTTTAACGAGAAGACAACAAAAAGTCATCTCTAAAAACTGTATTCCTCTACTATGCAGCCATAAAAAGGAATGAGATCATATTCTTTGCAGAGACATGGATGGAGCTGGAGGCCATTATCCTCAGCAAACTAACGCAGGAACAGAAAAGCAAACACTACATGTTCTCACTTGTAAGTGGGAGCTGAATGATGAGAACACATGGACACATGGTTGTACACACACACCAGGGTCAGCCGGGTGAAGGGGGCTCAGGGAGAGGGAGAGCATGAGGAAGAATAGCTAAAGGATGCCAGGCTTAATACCTAGGTGATAGGTTGATCTGTGCTGCAAACCACCATGGCTCATGTTTACCTATGTAAAGAACCTGCACATCCTGCACATGTAACCCAGAACTTAAAAGTTGAAGGATTAAAAAACTGTATTCCTTAAAGCTCCCCAGGATCCCCTGGGTGGGTGGGCATCTGTGGACCAGTGAGACAGCAAAGATGCTTGAAACCTGGTCCACCTCTGGTTCTGCAGGTACAAGGGGTTCATCTGGCTTCCTGTGGGGAAGTCAGGGGTCTGGGCTCTTCTTTCCTAATGCTGGAGCATTCCTATGGTTCTTTATAAGTTCCATGGTCAGGGGTCGACCACGGAGGGTTGGCTGGGGCAGGACTCAGCCTGGGAGCCCTGTGAGGAGCCACAACCTGGCCCAGACATGGCCCCTCCCAGGCCCCACACCCATCTTCTCTCAGGGCCCAAAGAACGCTTGAGATCCACACATTTCATAACCTCACTCCAAAACCAAGGGAACTTTCAGGGAAATGGAGGATTATCATAAAGAGATGAAAAGGCCTAGTGACTCGATTTTTCCATCAGACTCCATTTTAGAAGATGAAGGAATAGGCGACAGAAGCAACACCGGCAGAGGGGAAACCAAATAAAATTAGGGGCATAGATGTTCTCACTGGCCTAATACCTGTCTAGCCCCAGCCCAATATTCAGCACCCTTCCCAATTCTGGTGTTTTGAGCGGCACACGCGCACACACGCACACACACACATTCGTACAAAGACCAGGCTGGCCCAGGACCTTGCTCCAGGGTTTCTCAGAGTTGTGAACAGTATATGTTTAAAGCTTTGCCCCATTGCCTCAGCTGGGCAAAGTGAGAAAGGGACCCAGGCCTCAGTCTGACAGAAGAGAAATGAAGCTGCTAGCCAAGGCCAAGGCAGGCGCCATTTTGCAGAGAGCCAGCCCTCTGGCTGAGGAGGACTCCACCTCCGCGCGTTCTCTGATCTAATGGCCGCCCTGAGGGGAAACAGGCAGTCTCGAATGACAGACCCCGAGGCACCACCCACTGCTTCACCTGAGGAAGAGGTGTGTTCAGCTCAGGGAGGGAGAGCTACACTCAGAGGCCTGTCTTGAAAAGGTCAGCTGAGTCTGAATCTCTATCCTTCCCATTCAAGGTCCTTTCTCAGAAGAGAAGCAGCAAGCCACCTGCCTGCAGGGGCGGCTTTATCTCCAGGGAACCTGGCTTTGTTCCATTCATTATCAGGGGCATCCACTTTTTATGTCATCCCACTGCCAACTCATGTCAAACCGCCAAGCAGGGACTGTAGCGTTCACTTCAGGAATGAAAAAAGTGAGGGCTAGACTCGGCTCCCAGTCCCGACATCCATTGAAACTCCAAGGTGCATTCCTCGAGGCTGACGTGGATCTGCATGACAGGGCTGGCTTTGTGGGTGTCTGACCCATGCCCTGGGCTAACGCTCTGCTGTCGCGGGGTCCCATGTTTTCATTTTGCAGGGGGCACCACAAGTTACACAGGTCGTCCTGTGCATAACTCACAGCCAGGCATACAGTTGGGACTCAATAAATTATTTCATTAATTGACTGACGTTTCCAGATCCTTTCAAGGGGTCCTGCAAGCTACCCAGCAGCCATGGCCTCACCAGCATTGGAAGCCTGGGAGCATAACACCAAGTTCCACGGATACTTACTGGGACCTCACCACGAGCAAAGCCTGGCAAGAGGGTCCCTTGGCAGAAGGTGAAGGGAAGGGTGTCCCAAGGAGTTAGATGGTATTACGCTGGAGGGGAAGGTCTGGCCAGAGGGATCCTGGTGGTACAGCTTTGGGCCAGCTGTGTCTGCTGTGGCGCCTTTCAGGCACTCTCACCCGGAGCACAGGCCCAGGCTCAAGGAGGAGTTCTTGACTCCAGGGAGGAGTTCTCTGAGTTCTCGGCTTTCTGGGTCAGATGTGGAGCCCAAGGTGAAGCCCTCCTAGGTGCTGAGGCCCCCTGAGCCCTGGCGTCTGTGTGGGCTCCATGTGGCCCCAGGCCCAGTCCATTCAGGGGTCCTTTCTAGTCCCAGCCACAGCTGCAGAAAACCCAGCTTCCACCGCTTCTGGCTCAGCAGCTCCTGCTGGACATGACGTCATCCTCACATTCTCCACAGCAGCCACTTAGCCACCTGTTTGTCAGGCAATGTCTGGGAGAATACACGGTTCGGCTTGGTTACAGCCCGGAAGGTGAAAAAAGAACCTTAAACGGGAGGAAACCCTCACATTGGCCAGTCCTAGCTCAGGACCTGGAAGCTGTCCCCTGAGCACAGCCAGGCCTGTGCAGCCTCAGCTCGGGTTACAGTGGGAGGAAAGGACAGCTTCTCCAGGGCGGCAGCTGCCTC
Organism: Macaca mulatta; assembly: GCF_049350105.2. Taxonomy (NCBI): domain Eukaryota; kingdom Metazoa; phylum Chordata; class Mammalia; order Primates; family Cercopithecidae; genus Macaca; species Macaca mulatta. Next base: position 90,646,863 of record NC_133412.1, read on the forward strand.
GCACCCAATCTCCTTGTGAAAACATCAGCCCATTATTATCTCAACCTAGGGAATTGCAGCTCTTTACCTCTAGTCATTAAACAAGGATTCCTGGCCAACTCAGCTTCCTGCCCGACTCCAGAGCTGCCTCCCCCGTCCTTGAAGGAGATCCTTAATTTAACATCTGCGAGGACCCAGAAGACAGGACGTGCACTGATCTGTTCAGTCGAGCAGCTCCACGGCAGCAGGTGAGAGGGACTGTGATTGCTCACGTAGCTTCAAGGCGTCAGCCCAAAATGCAGAAGAAAGCTCAAGCTCCCGGGCTGGCAACAGGTAACAGCTATGCAAGAGGCCAATCGCATTCCTCATCCAGAGCCCAGCAGCCTGCAGCTGACGAAACCTTGTTTTCTCTGTCCCTGGATGAAGACACTGCCCATGCCCCCAGCATCCTCACCCAGAACCACTCCCATGCAATTAGAATCCCTCTCCAATGTGTTTAGTTAGAACAGAACTTTTTACTCTGAATTTTTTTTATTGTGCTACATGAACATAAAATTTACTATCTTAACCATTGAGTGTAAAGCTCAGTAATGTTAATTAAATTCACACTGTCATGCAACCATCACCACTATCCACCTCCAAAACTTTTCTGTCATCCCACACTGAAACTCTGCACCCATGAAATAACTCCCCATTCTCCCTTCTCCCCAGCCTCTGGCAACCACCATTCTTTGTCTCTATGAATCCGACTACTGTAAGTACCTCACGTAAGTGGAATCATGCAGTATTTGTCCTTGAGGTTCATCCATGTCGTAGCATGTGTCACAATCTCCTTCCTTTTTAAGGCTGAGTAATATTCCCTTGTGTATATATAGCATATTTGTTTACCCATTCATCCATCGATGGACATATAGGTCACTCCCACCTTTTGGCTGTCATGAATAATGTTGCTATGAACATGAGTGTTCAAATATCAGAGTCTCTGCTTTCAATTATTTTGAATTTCAGTTCTTTTGGGTTCAGAAGTGGGATCATATGGTAACTCTAGTTTTGAGTTTTTGAGGAACCATCATCTGGTTTTCTATTGTGGCTGTACCGTTTTACATTCCCACCAATGGTGCACAAAAGAGTTCCAATTTCTCCACATTCTTGCAACACTTGTTATTTTCCATTGTTCTGTGTATTAGTCCATTTTCACACCGCTGATAAAGACATACCCAAGAATGGGCAATTTACAAAAGAAAGAGGTTTAATGGGCTTACAGTTCCACGTGGCTGGGGAGGCCTCACAATCATGGTGGAAGGTGAAAGGCAGCAGACGGGAAGAGAGCTTGTGTAGGGAAACACCCCCTTATACAATCAGATCTTGTGAGACTTCTTCACGATCCCGAGAACAGCACAAGAAAGACCTGCCCCCATGATGCAATTACCTCCTACCAGGTCCCTCCCACAATATGTGGGAATTCAAGATGAGATTTGGGTGGGGACACAGCAAAACTGTATCATTTTGTTTTACAGTAGCCACTGTAAAAAGTGCGAGGTGTAGAAAAGAACATTTTTACACAAAATATTTCCTCTGTGGTAAGTGAGAAAGGCAAAAAATGAAAAGAAAGTCTAACTCACAGCATCTTTGCACTGAGGGTGCGTCATGACTGCCGAGGTCTCTTTGTAAAAGGGCTAATACAGATGTCTTGTCAACAGTCATCTTGGTGACATTTATTGCCTCTAAAAAATGCCATTCATCCCCAAATGCAGACTACTTACAAGTGCTTTCTCCGCTCAATGAAAGGAAATAGCAGGAAAGAGAAAACTTCTTCCGATATAGAGAAAATTATCATAAGCTAATTTTTTTTAACAAAACACCAGAAATTATAGATTTTCTATAGTATTTATAAAATCTATTTTCAAAGTAGAAACCTTGGGAGTTTAGCTGCATATTCCACAGATGATGTTGTTTAGAGTTCCTCTCTAGGAAAGTCTTTCAGACCAAATATAATTACCATTTGGAAAATCAGCTCCATTTACTTATGATCATGCACAGACACGGTTCCCAAGGACTCCTGCTTGCTCCCCAAATCGAATCCACTCTCAAATCATGGTACCCTTAACCTGAATGCTATGACACCTGGGGTATTCTACAGAAAGTCTCACAGTCCCCAAATGCCATTGCAGAGTGCCTCGAGCAACAGCAGCCTCTGGCCAGTGAGTGTGGGCAGCCACTGCTCTTGGGGAAGGCGCCCAGTGCTCACTGGAGTGGGCAAGTCCAGGTCAAAAGCATGAACCAGGTCATGTTCATCCCTTGGTCCCTGATGCCTGCTACTGCATTAGCCATGTTACAGACAATCAGAATTATTAAACAGACTTTTTCTAAAATGTCTCTTCAATAATTCTGATTGTCTATGATAGAACTTATATATGGATTATATATTTAATCATATCCTGTAGAAGCAGCAAGTGTTCTCCTAAGGGATTGGCACACTACAAAGCACACTGTTAAATGTGTAACGAAGCATACTGAGGGCTGGCAATCGACGAGCCATCCACTGGAGTGAGCAGGCATCTATTTGGTAATGGGTGGTGGCCTTGTGTCTATTGTAGGAATTTTTTTTTTTTTTTTTTTTTTTTTTTTTTTTTTTTTGAGACAGAGCTTTGCTCTTGTCACCCAGGCTGGAGTGCAATGGCATGATCTCAGCTCACTGTAACCTCTGCCTCCCGGGTTCAAGCAATTCTCCTGCCTCAGCCTCCCAAGTAGCTGGGCAAGTGTGCACCACCAAGCTCAGCTAATTTTTGTATTTTTAGTAGATATGGGGTTTTTTAATGTTGGCCAAGCTGGTCTCAGACTCCTGACCTCAGGTGATCTGCCTGCCTCAGCCTCCCAAAGTGCTGGAATTACAGGCGTGAGCCACCGCGCCTGGCCTATTCTGGGATTTTTGAAAGGAACGAAAACTGTATTGTCCGGTGTCTGGGGCTGGGGTCACAGAACTTCCCCAGATGACTGAGACATCATGGGGCTCAGAGTTTGTAGCACATGGCCTAAGAAATGCAACCAAAAGCCTTTCTTGACTCAAAACCAAATGTTAAGTGAGATTTAACTCTTTGTGGAGGGCCAGGCGTGGTGGCTCACACCTGTAATCCTAGTACTTTGGGAGGTCGAGGCGGGCAGATCACCTGAGGTCAGGCATTCCAGACCAGCCTGGCCAACATGGTGAAACCCCCTCTCTAATAAAAATACAAAAATTAGCCAGGTGTGGTGGCACACGTCTGTAATCCCAGCTACTCAGGAGGCTGAGGCAGGAGAATCACTTGCACCCAGGAGGCAGAGGTTGCAGTGAGCCAAGATTGCATCACACTGCACTCGAGCCTGGGCAACAGAGGAGACTCTGTCTCAAAAAAACAAAAAACAAAACAAAAAAACCTTTTTGTGGAGAAACGAACTGCCCCCAAGCTAAAGATATGATAAAATTCTCCCTTCCACAACTTTACGTCCAAATTCACAGAGGAAAAGCAAGCATGCAGTTTGGAAAGTAGTTTCTTTAAATTAAAAAAAGTCGTTAAAATTCAAAGTTGACATATTCTTAGCAACTCTAATAAAAAGCTGGTATTTTTAACCTAATGGATTAAGTTATTAAGGAATATTTCTGTGTTTCTTGTAAAGGGAGAGTTTTGGTATGAACATGTAACACATTTTGTTTACATTATTAAAGTAAAGCAACCAAAGAAAAATCAGTGTTCCTCAAAGAGGGTTGAAACATAAGAAAAAAATGATATAGCCACATCGACATCAACAACACACAATAGTTGTATCCCCCAAAAAGAAATGCTCCAAGTCCTGACCCTCAGTACCTGTGAATGTGACCCTTCGTGGACAAAGGGTCACTGCATGTGGAATCAAGGTAAGATGCGGTCACACTGGAGTAAGGTGAGCCCAAATCCTATGACTGTCATCTTTATAGGAAGAGGGAAGTCTGGACAGAGAGACACGCAGGGAGAACACCATGTGACAATGGAGGAGGGACAAAGAGGGACACAGCTACATGCCCAGGCATCGTACTTCCCTCAAAGGTAGATACCACCGTTAACCCCCACTTACTAATGAGGAAACCAAAGCCCAGACAGGTGGCCCAAGGTCTGATTTCCAAGCCTGAATCCTTAATAACATGCCTATTTCCTCTCTGAAGGGAAACATCTCTTTCCTTTCGCATGTCAGCTACAGGCCAAATCCTGTCTTACCTGGTCACAAACACAGCAGCATCCACCAGGGGCGGGTCGTCCTTCCCGCCAGGAACCTGGTTATTGCCAAGGTACCGTGCTCCTCCATACTCCTCGTTCTGCCAGTGACAGAAGCTCTCCAGGGACCGCTCACCATGGTGCCCAATGGACAACTTAGCCTAAAAGAAATCGGGACAGTTAGAGACACAAACGCCTGGGAGGCCAGAGTTTATATCCAGACTATGGCAAGGATGTTAAGGTGGAGGCAGTCACTCACTGAGACATCATTTGATGACTCACTGCCCTCGAAGAAAAGCCTAATGCCAGTGGGTATATGGCATAGATCCAGAGAGACCATCAGGGGCCTTATATAGGTGCAAATGAAGACTATGTTGTTTTTTAATAAAGCATCTTATTTTCTGCAAACAGAACAGTATCCCAAACCACACAATGCTCCCTCAGTCTCATGGTGATGGCTTGACTTGGAGGTAACATCAGCGTGTGGGAAGGCGTGCCATTGAAAGACCAGAAAAGAATGCTGCTGTGAACCCAAACTGGGGTCGAAGCTCTAATGTAGTTTCAGAAGGGAAGCCACGATGCCAGAGACCTCGTCATCAAGCTTTTGCACATGTACTAGAGACTCCATACGAGACCCTCCGGGAGTGGAGGGGGATGCATGTGGGCTCACTGCTTAGGGTTCCTTGAGATTCTCAGCAGCCCACCCTCACACCATGCTTCCAGTACTGATGCCGGCTTTCCTCTCACACTGGCAAAGCCACAGAGGGTGACGGACACCAGCAACTCCCTGGAGCCCTGCTTAGCATTCAACAGCAATTGGGAAGCTCCAGGCCAGCCACATTTTCTGCATGCTTGAAAGGTGCCTGTGGGACTTACGGGACGTTGTCGTAGCAGGACAAGCTTGGTCACTTGAATGTTAATTTTAATCCCCAGGCTCTGGTGCTGAAACATATTGTATACCTATCAAGACAGAAGAAAGAAATAAAGATATAAAGATAAAAAATTTTTAAAATACAGTAGTATCCTGAATGGGAACTTGGGACACAGAAAAGAGATTATGTAAAAATAAGGAAATAGAAATAAAGCATAGACTTTAGTTTATAACACTGCATCAGTACTGGTGCATTAATTACAACAAACATGCCATTCTAATATGAGAGGCTCATAATGGGGAAACTATGTATGGCAGTTCTCTGTACTAACTGATCAATTTTTCTGTACATCTTAAATTATTCTAAAATACAAATTCCATTCATAAAAAAATTTAAAAATCAACATTAAAAATATAGGTTGTATTCTTCCAGTACTAAAAAAAAACTAAAGAATAATTACGTGAAATTCAAATGTCAGTGTCCATACATAAAGTCTTATTGGAACGAAAAATACATATGTGAGAAACATATCCCAGATTTTATTTAAAAAGTTGTCCAGGAAAGCCAAAAATGTCCTTAAAAATGGATTTGCCAAAAGAAAAATGTAGATAAGAGAAACCTCTAGAATCATACACATGTGTGCAAACATACATATACAGTATGCTTATGTATATGTATAAAGCTAAGCTGGAAATAGTTGGTTAAAAAACACACACACACACATAGGAAAGGTGGTTTTGAAAAAAAGAAAGGCCAGAAGGCTGAAAACTTCCATTCCGGGCTTTCGTGCCTGGGGCTTAAGGGGACCTTCATGAAGAGGCTGGGGGAGACAGATGCCTGCTGCTGAACGCCAGCCTGTGTCACTGCTAACCCTTGCCACATCCCACCAAGGCAGGCATCTCCACCACTCTCAGCTGGGAAACAGGGAAATCAGTTCATTGAGGTAAAGCCACCTGTGTGAGACCCACAGCCAGTCACAATGGTTTGATTCAAACTCAGCCCTGTCCAGCCAAAGGTCTACATTCCTTCTTTATTTCCTCAAGTCCCATTGTAACCAAAGTTTGTTACTGAAATAAACTGCAGTAACAGAAAAGGACCTATCTTTCTTAATTTTGCATATCTTGTTACAGAACTTAATCGTAAGGACCTCAACATCAAGCAGTCACAGGAAAGCGATTCAAGAGGAAGAGAAGGGAAACCTGGAATAAGGCGAAGGAGTCAAAGTTGACGTGGATGGAAGAAGCCCACTGCAGCTGACAAGCCCCAGGTCATTATGACTCTGCCGAGTTCCTTTTCCGCAACGCGGAGAAAGCAGGATTGCAAGAGGTACGTGAATAGCGTACTAAAGGCGGTGGCGGTTGGAAGGTGTGGAGGGAACAAGAATGAGAATCTTTTGAATATTCTACTTGGTTTTTACCTATAGACATAACCCAGGAGGGAGAATTTTCTAGCAGGAACATTAAAACTTTCTCCAGCTGGTGCTGTGTTCACGCTATCAATACATCAGCAGCAGCAGCAAGCGACGAGCTCGGTAGACAGCATCGCCAGGGTCAACTCAGGCCAAGTGGAGCCGCTCAACACGGCCGCACCCAGCCCACAAGTGCTAGAAGCCAGGCACGCAGTGTTTGAGCATCTCCGTGACAAAGGAATCAGCTGTGTCACTGCTTGAATTTTACTCTTTGAAAACCATTACAGTTAAAAAAAAAAAAAAAAACCCTATCTTTGTGTGACGTAATATTCCTTCACACAAGGAAAAATAGAACACATCCAGTTGTTCTGTTCTCACTTTTGTTATTTTCAAAATCTCCTTTCCTCAAGAACTAGCTGTCGTTTTCTTAATACTGGACCATCCACAAGCCAGTTCTGAAGTCATGCATTCATTACCTATCTCCAAGCCTGGGAGAGGAAGGGGGAGGCACCTAACTTGTTCCTGTTTTGATAGTTCCAGAACCATCCAATGGCTGTCATTCAAATCTTCCCTAAAATATTCAGCATCAGAATTGGGTCTAAACTGGTAAATTTCAGCTCAAAACATGAAAATTAGGAAGAATGAAAACCTGAAGTTATGAGGGAGAAAATTCAAGTTGCACAGTGTTCATTGAGATTGCACAGCACAATCTAAACACTGCCTGTCACGTCAACCCCAGTCAAAACCAAAAACATTAAGGAATACTACAGATTTAAAGAAGTAACATGAGAAAGCAATCCTCAGTGATATTCTGATATGCCACAAAAGGAAAGACTGCAAGGAACAGTGCAAGTTTCAGGAAGAACAAAACTGTAGCAACAAGCTCCCCTGTCAAAATCACCCATCTTCTCCTTGGCGGGCTGATGACAGTTCAGAGCCACGTGCACTCCATACACCATTAGCCCAAAGCTCAGTCACCTCCCTTAGAACAAATGCCACTAAAAAGATGGGAGATGGAAGGGGGATGCGAAAGTTTCGTGCTCCAG